>NC_066846.1:296638-633387 GCF_001640805.2 Lates calcarifer
CTAAACTGAGTAATAAGGGGATATGGCCTTGGTAAAAGGGGTGACCAAGAACCTGATGGTCACTGTCGGAGCTTCAGAGATCCTGTGTGTAGATGGGAGAAACTTCCAAAGGACAGCCATCACTGCTACACTCCATAGATCCAGGCTTTATGGCGGATTGGCCAGTGAAAGACACATTAAAGCCCACTTTGCAAAAAAAAAAAAAAAACACGTAAAGGATTGTCAGACTGTGAGAAACAAGATTCTCTGGTCTAATAAAACCAAGGTTGAACTGTTTGACCTCAGTTGTAAGCATCATGTCTGGATGGAACCAGGCACTGCTTGTGCAGTCTTCCTCAGCATGGTGGAGGCAGCATAATGCCGCAGCAGGGACAGGGAGACTGGTCAGGGTTCAGGGAAAGCTGGACTGAGCAAAGCACAGAAATATCCTGTGAAAATGTACAAAAGAAGGGATTTGAATACTTTCTGAATGCACTGCAGGTCTTGGGTCCTCATCTGTTGGTAGTTCATGTATGTGCAAAAGCTCAATGTGCAAAAGGACTGGATAAAGTGGAAAACAGATCAAGGGTTGTGGTGATCAATAAATATACTCTCAGCCAGCCACATTAATCTCATTGCTCTGAAACAGCTGAACCAATCACAGTGATACATGACAATAACTGCACTCAACAAATGAAGACAAAAATCATATTGTTTTATGGTACACAGTGCCAAGTCATAATTGTACTGCTTGTTTGCTGTAAATAACCACATCATATTGAAAGTGATAAGGAAATTGTGAAGGAGGCAATACAGAATTAATGAAGCCTGGTAATCCAATATTTCCCAAACAAACAGAGCACAGAGTTATAACACGCTGGTCTGAGCTGGGTGGCAGCCTTGTGTCATTTACATGGGTTTTAATGAAGATAAACTGATTTAAATGAACTGCCCAACTGTGCACCATGTGCTCTGCAATAGATACTGAGAAAATAGCAGCCTGTTAGAGCGCTACCACAAACATAGGGCCCTGAGAGGACAAATGTCATTTCCACTGTTGACATTTGAATACATCATTCATTTTAGGACCATTTGGCACTATAACAAAGACAGTTTTGTTTTTCTGATCTGAGATGACTGAGCCGTCTTTGAATTATAACTAGTTAACTCTCCTCTCAGTTTCCTACAGCCTTTGAGTTTAATGAGCGTCTCCTGCTGACAATCCTGGATCATCTCTACAGCTGCCGCTTCGGGACTTTCCTCTACAACTGTGAGAGTGCACGAGACCAGCATGTAAGACCACATGCACATGTAACACTGACTACTCTAAGCTGCCCTACAATATATATGTAAACATACTGACTTTCACGGTTCCACTCTTTCTGTGGTGCAGGAGGTGAGGTCAAAGACAGTATCTCTGTGGTCTCTGGTCAACAGTAAGATGGACATTTATTTAAACCCCTTCTACACCCCTGAGTCTGGCAGGGTCCTCTACCCCGTCGCCAGCATGCGTCACCTAGAGCTGTGGGTAACATACTACATCCGCTGGAACCCACGCATACGACAGCAGGTAGGACTGCCACTGTTTCTGTTAACATATACTGTGCCTGAGTGGATTACTAAGTGGGCAACTGTCCTCGGCCCCAGACCATCAGGGACCCAGAAGCCTCAGGTTGGTTTGTAATAAGGTGATTAACTGAAAATTCCTCCTACAGTACAGTATCAGCTGTAATGACAAAGACCTTTAAGGTAGCTCCTCATGGAGGGTATCAAAATCTACATGGTGCATGTTCCCAAATAGATCTGAGTCTAACCAAACCACAAGCAGGGCCATCAAAGTTCTCACAGGTACTTTCTACTGATGAGTCTGAGCCAGTCACACATATTTCACACCACACTCTGAACACTGCTCTTTATTTGGGTTTCATACCTGTTTTTTTACCTGTTCATATATCTATGGTATTTACCTTATAGTTGTAAAATGAAGTTGGCAAAGAATGGACACGTGATTGTAATTTCCATAATTCCATATTTTAAGTCCATGACTTTAATTAATAGGTAATCAAGCAGGCATCACAAATCATTCACTGAGCTATTTTATCAAACAGAGGAATGTCAGTCTCAACTCAACCAAATAAGGCTAAGAATGACCAAAAAAAACAGTGTAATGTAACAGGAAGTCATAGTTTCATTATCAATTGAGAATACAGTTATAATATCATGAGAATATTTTTCCATGGTAGTAAACATGCAGTCCAAATAAAATCTGTTTGAGGTATATTTATACATTTATAGTTGTATTTGTTGACAGTCAGGCTATGATCAAGTTTGCATTTTGTAATTTAACCTACACATCATGACATACAGCATATTGTTGTTGTAATCATATGTACACTTTTTCATTCTTTTCTCTCACTTTTAAATTCATTCAACAAAAAAAATGTAACTAATAACGATACACTAAAACTATACAGTCTAACCCTCTTAATGGTTGTTTGTTATCACCCATTTCATTTTTCCGAATCTCTTTATTTTAAAGAAATGTGTTGATGGACTCTCATCCCATGAATTCAAAAGAAATGCAACATTTGTCTTCTTCATGACAAATGGTATTAGATGTACCAGGACACTGTGTATTTGTGCTGTCAGTAAGTAAAGAGGTGTGTGTGTGTGTGTGTTGTGTGTTCCAGCAGCAGAGTCCGGTGGAGCAGCGCTACAAGGAGCTGTTGGCCCTAAGAGACGAGTACTTGAAGAAGCTGGAGGAGCTGCAGCTGTCGGACTCCCTCTCCTTCCTCCCGTCTGGCTAACAGTCCTACCCCGAACACCTCCTCCTCCACCTCCTCACCATCACAGCAATACACACACCTACACACACCCTTCTGAGGGCTGGTGACACACACCACCACACTCTCTCTCTCTCTTTCTATCGCTCTTCTGATATACTTGTTGACTTGCACTTATGTCTTTTTTCACTCTGATTTCTGTCGGTCTTACACACATGCAGGGAATTAATTAGTATTGTGCAGTCCTAACTGTGGATAACAAAGAATGCTAATACGATTTAGATGTGATGGTTAACTCTAACACCATAGTGGTGATGATGGTGATTTATGCAATATGTCACAGTACAGCCTTGTCACAAGACTTCTCTATACTCACACTCATCATACAGTGAAGCCTTAAAGACATTCAGTGGCTTTCAGTCCAAGGGCTTGAACACACAGGACACACAGTGGCTGTTTATCAGTGTTCACACAGGCTGCACAGCAGGACTGACCTTATGTGTTTTCTGTCCACGCCATATTCTGATTAGACAGACTGACTGACACACCAGCATGTTGGTGGTTATTTTCTAGATCACCACAGAGGCACATACATACACAATGTATTCAGTGATAAACTGAGGTCCAGTACTGTGTGTGGATTGTAGTGTTGTTTGAAAGAGAGACAGGTTGGTCTGTACCTCGGGAATAGTAGTTTGACAAAATAATCTTAACTCAAGGTCCATTTACTTATATTTGAAAGCTCTACGTAAAGCTGGTGAGTGAGCCTTAAGTTATGACTGTTTTGTGAAATGTACTGTTGTCCATTAAAGGAACACTTCAAAATTATGACTTGACAACAATTTCATCTCCGTGCTTCCTTTTCAAAGAGATATCAGGGTTGTAGCTTGGCGTGTGCCAGCTTTAGTCCAGCTCAAACAAGGACTTGAAGGAGGAGGAAACTGCCACACCAGCTCTGTACAATCTCAGATTAAAAATGGAAGTTGCCACAGAGGATGTTTATGCAGAGAGCTCTAGGAGGCTAAGTTCTTTGTTTATTTTCAGAAATTATTTATATAAAATTATTTATTGTTGTGTTAAAGCAACATTATGCAAATATTTCACCTGTGAGAAGTGCGTAACTGTGAGTAATAGTCAGGGTCTCAAACTGCCAAAATCAGGCCCAGCAAGTTTAAGAGTACTGCTGAACTGTAAATCAGTTAAAAAGGCACAGAAGTCATTAAAATCCAGCGTTTGTCTCTGATATCCAGGGATGAAACTATCAAGAATTTCAAACGTTTTGGCATGTTTGTGACAGTGAGTGCACTTCAGGGATCATGAGGAATATACATTGATTGACAATGTTTCAGTTCAGTGAGTGGGACTGCACCACTTAACTGCTCAGACTCAGAGCACAACAGAATTAATTTAAAATGATATTCAAATTGTATCTGAAAACCTTCATTTTCTCAGTAAGATGAAGTCCCAGTAAGGTGACACATTAACAGAATAAGCTACTGGATGCCTTAATCGTCTTATCCACCTATTTATCTGAATACAACAACACCATAGCAGAGCCAGGGAGCTGCAGAGGACTGTTGGCATCCACACACACCTGCCTCACCATCATGGTCAGACCAGGAGGACAAGGGTTAATTGAACAAATTAGACCTGAACTACATTCCTTGTTTTCAACAGTTTTACCTGCTGAAGTCCAAACATACACCTACTGCTATTCTTCTTCTAACTACCCACACAAGCTATTGGTGAAATGCGGTTTTATATGATGGGTGAGGTTAGCTAAACACTCACAGCACAACAGTCACATGTAACGGAGATAAACTTATGTAACCACCCTCTGAATTCAAGATGAGTCATCAAAAAAAATTACATTTTACAAAAAAAGAAACACAACCATTACACAACTGCTGGTGTCCTGTGTGAACAAAACAATGCTAACCAAGATGTACAACTCTCATGTTTCACACTTCTTCCTACTTGCTGCACTGAGTATTGCCCTGTCCCATGAGGAGCTGATTGGAACAGCTGCAGAGCTGATGCAGAACAGTTTGAGGCTGGAAGCTTCTACAGGGGATATTACTTCATGAGTCCAGGAGAGTGTATAAATCCAGTGTGTCAGATTTGGTTGGACTTGTGTGAAATTTGTTGCTTATGACCTGAGGATGAAATTTAGCGTTGTCTCTGTCACATGTTTTGCCACTGCTATCAGCTAAGCTCACCTAAGCAGTATTTTCCAGCACTTCCTGAACTATGGCACTGAGAGCAAATACACTTCTAGCCAATGAGAATAGTTTGGTTAGAATCAGTGACTTTTTTTTATGAATGCAACTTTGATATGGTTTGAAATATTTGCAGGTGCTCAAGATAGTATAGAGGGATTAAATGCTGCTGGCCTGTGATCCTGCATCAGCTCTTGTACATTTCTGGTGTCACTAAAAACAGAGTTTGGATGGAGGAGTCAGTCCAGTTCCATGACAGTCAAGATGTTTGTTACCAGCATACGGTTTTTAGGGACAGTGAGCAAAAAAAAAAAGAAAAAAAAAAAGTTGAATATACTCTTTGTAAATCAGTGTGTTTGTCCATATTTGAACCACCATCACTGATAATACATGTGCCTTTTGGACAGGTGTTGGTTTTATATACAAGAGTTTCCCACATTCCAGTTGGATATTGTGGCCATATTTGGATATATTTTACATTTACATTCTCCGGTTATCTGCTTAGATTAAATAATTGGGTGAACTTATTTACACAGCTTGCTGAGCTGTCAGACTGCTCATGTGTCTGCTCTGTTCATTTTGTGTTGACTGAGTCAACAGATGTCAACATTGAAATTGATGCAAAATGGCAAATATAGAAATATACCTATGTACCACTTTCAAATAATGACATTATGTCAGTTAAGTCAAAATTTTATGCTTTTTTGTGTGAGTTTGGTTTTTTGTAATCTCAACATGATGAGTTAGCACTAAGTCAGTTTTTTGGCTTATGTCATAATTGATGATGATTGATACATCAATTCACTGCCTCCAAGGTATGACCCATCTCACAATTCTGACAGGACAGATTTTGAAAATATGAAAACCAGCCTGTTCCAAAAAGCACATGCTGCTGTTGTTTCTTGGTTTTTGTGCTGTCACAGAGCTTATGACTACACGGCAGTGTGCAGTCAAACTCAGGACATCACATGGACAACACTGCATAGAAAAGAGGAATGTTAGAAACTGAATCAAATTTCTCTATTATGACAATGGAATTTTCATTTTTTTTAAAGAAGTAGTCTGATATGACTACTCTGCTACTAACTCAAAAAGTTCCCATTTTAGTTAAAAACCAACTGACACAAACTCTGAAGAATTGTGGCGAGCATGCTGGTAAAACCATCAATAGTAAATGTATGTACTGTATCATTCAGTCTGTCATGATGATGACAGATTAATTATTACAATCTCTCAGGAGTTTAAACACTCCCCTCCCATATTTCTTCAGTCACTCTACTGGGAAATGTCTGGTAGTTCTCTCTATTCCAATCTCAGCCATTTGATAAATAATTGTTGCTTGATCACCAGGGTCTTTTAAGAGCAGGATTGGAGTGTATACTTTGTGTTGCCAGCGCATCATCATCCATTTGAGAGAAATCCTGATTGTTGTGTTATTTTGGCAGTTCTAGTTTTGAGGTCCATCACTGAAACATAATAAATCAATGAATAAGCATCAGCTCCAGATGTAGTCTTGGTAGCAGTTTAGCTTCAAAAGTGCTACAGTGCTATGTCGTGGCTCCATATCCATAAGCAACATAATTTATTAAAAATAACAATGGGTAGATACACCTGCAAGTCTATAATGATCACTGCTGTAGATCAAGTCCTCCTGGCACCACATTTGTAGCTTTTCATTGACACCTCCATCACAAATGAATTATTGTTACAGCAGACCAGAAGTTCTTTCCAACGAGAGAGGCTCCATTGCCAGTGGACTGATAGATCAGATAGATAAATCTATTAGCATTTGTTTTTTAGCAGGACCATTGACTCTTCCTTTGAAACTGGATCTGTTTTTGTCAGTACAGAAAATATGTGACTCTGGGCATACCATTTTAGAGATATGCTACTTGATTTGTTTAAGTGCCCAGTAGAGATGCAAAGTGTGAGGAGCAGCTGGTTCCGGAAGAATTTTTCCACTAAATTAACAGCTGTGATGGCCTGACCTCATTCATAATTGAATATTATGTCACAAAATTACCATTACTATCACAAGAAAATTTCAGATTAGCATTTTCTGCAATTTATTATAATTCTGTTATGTATACCCTACATTATGTATGTATGATGGATGCAGGACACGCAATGGAACTTTACTTCTGTAACTATGGATACCATGTATATCTCCACCCACTGTGCTTCTCTACAGCAACCTTAAATTTCACTTAAACAGCCTCTCTGGTGAAACATGAGTTAGAGACAAGACAGCTCAGGAAAGCATCTCTCTCCAATTCTTTCAATTGTTCACCTGATTGGGTTTACAGCAAGTTGGAAGCAATGATGATCTGGGATGATGTATTTTATGTACAGTGCAACAGTTTCAATTGTGAATGAGGTGTAATAAGTCATTTTGTGATTTGCATCAGGTCATGTCCAGATTTGTGCCTTGATTCTTGTGAGAATCACCCTCTGTCATGTTTGAGCTTGACTGCTGTGTAGTTGGGTCCAAAGGGACTCAGCCTTGTATACTCTCATCTGGGAGGTTATGTTGTTGTCTATGGGCCTCTGCTAGTTTGAAGTGGGATTAAGTAGGTGATGACTGCAGACATTCCTCAGTAACTACACAGGGTAAAAGAGAGAGCAGTCTACCATGCTGCCAGTGTTAAAGGAAGCCTCTGTTTGTCACCTCCAGATCATACACTGTGAGATGCAGTAATAGATCAAGTACCAAGAGAAATTACAAATTTCCTGACCTAACTTTAATTAATGCTGTTGGTTAATACATCATGCCCCTTTGTCACTGAAATTTAGTACATTTTAGTGTCACCTGACCCTCAAACTATCGAGATCTATTATTTCCACCATTTAAAGGTACATTCCCTGACCATTTTAGGATGCACAGAGTTCTCAGTTGAGTTTCCAGACTGGGAGAACATTTGTAGTGTTGGTTGTGCTAGTGATGCTACCCTGAAGGCAGACTTGACACTGTATTGATCTTTAAAGCAGAGATATCATGGCAAGAAGTTTTGATGTCTCACCTCAACACAAACAAACGAGCTTTGGTTATGAGAGAACCACAGAGCTTTACTCTTTTTAAAGGTGGTTCAATTTTATTCAAAAAAAAAAAACAAAAATCAGCTGCTAAACAAAATGAGGAGCTGTGCTCCAGCTCACAGTTCTGTCTCGGTCTTGGAGTTAAGCTGCCTGTTTGCTTCATCAGAAGTGCTTGTCTGACGTTGGATTGGGGGAGCTGTCAGCCACTATTGCTGTAACCTTCTGAAAACGACAATCCAACATTTACAGCCACTTCATGTTTGAACTTCGCTCAGCTCTTTTTTTCATCCTTTACAGTTTCTGTCACTTTTATGTGAACACAGAGTGCAACACTGTAAAATTCTTCCAGGAGAAAACTATACCACTCCCCCTCCAAAAATAAGCGCACGTTGTACAAACTAATTATTTTCAAGGTCAACCCATCCCTAGTCCCTCCATATCACCAATACAAATGTAATTCCATGGATTGGCCAGCAGGTATTGCTAAAGCACCTACTGCAAATAGTCAGGATCAAGTGGAAGCATTTCGAGTCTTTCAAGTCTGGAGCAAATGGGCTTCCTGCAAGCATGTCTAATCTCAAACATGACTTTTCTGTGGTGGGTCAAGTGGGCAGTTTAGAGAGAACAACCTGACTCTTGAGTTGACAGAGGTGAAGTAACATAGGTGTTACAAAATGGATTGTGTTCAGCAGTGTTGGCGTCGTAAGTTTGGTCTCACTGAGGAGGTTTAGGGGTAAAACAGAGACAGAAAAGAAGCGAAATACATGGTGGTTGGAAGGTTTTGTTTTCAGGGGGAAAGCAGATGAAAATCTATTTTTTTTATTTTTTACTTTTTACAAGCACCATGATGTAATTACCTCAATCAAAACCTATTTTACTGTCTAAAGTTCTATTGTTGTAAAATACAATTATTTTGTGTAGTGTAAAATCTTACAGTTTTATAAAAAAGAAAAAAGGAAAGTAATGTTGGTTCAGAAATTGTTGGTATAAATTGTAGATTTCTGCTCCATTGGTTACATTTATTTTATTTTTATTTTTTGTCTTCTTTTCTTTTCTTTTGAGGGCATTTTTTTCACTAACCCAGGATAAAAAGGTAGAATTCTGGATACTGTTCACTTGTCACAGACCTTGACATCTTCCCCTCAGTTCTCTGGTGGATCTTTAGTTTTCAGATTCTCTCTGGCACTGTGGTGATGAATCTGACAAGTACTTGTGTCATTGTTCATTTCAGTTTGCCTCTTTCATTAACATAGGGGATTGTAGTTTGAGGGGGTTTGTGTCATAATTTAGCCTGCTTTTTAATAAATACACATGAAATGTGTTTCAGAATCTTTTTGGTATCGACAGTGAGCGTTTAACAAAAAGGTGTAATCAGAATACATTTCAGATGTATTTCTTTTAATCATGTTATATCTTCTCCACAGTTTGATGGGTGGCTCCTGTTATGTAAATATTACTGATTAAATTAATTTAAGTATTTCTGTCTCTGCCTCTTTGCATTTTATGATTTGTCTCGTTTTTCCATGTGGAACTTTTCTCCTGTGCCAACACATGACTAAACCTTAAACCAGGGCAGTTCTGATGAACTGTAGTATGAGCCCACTGTAATTGGGTTTCTGTATTTCATATCTCATTGAGACTCTCATACAGAAACCTAATAATTAAGTCAAGTAGTCAAGTAAAGGATTTATAGGTATACCCAATTAAGTAATTAATTTTGGCATTATCAATGTTCAGTTACCAGTGTTTTATAGATTAGGTGTGTCATTAATAACAACAGGGTTTGGGTTGCCAGGTTGTGGAAAATCTTCCAGCACAACAGTTTTTGATTTTTAATTTATTAGAGACCTTTCCTATGAACTGTTTGAGCTCCCACCTTCTGGAAAATAGCTGCAGGACATCTAGGCCAAAACTGATTATTAACATTCATACCTAATCTATAACATACTAGTAAATGACTTATTAACATTTAATTGCAGCTTGTAAATACTTTATAGTAGAGGTGTCTCATCAGTAAGTGGTAACAGTTTATTTCATACAAACGCCAGTTTCACCTGGTTATTTACAGTTTTCTTGCCGTCATGGTTGTCTTTCAGGTATGTTCCCACTAAACGTAATCATAATCTAAAACAGAAAATAATTACATGAAAGCTGAAAGTGCAGTTAAGATAAATAATTTTCAGCACAATTCTTATAAAGACTGGATATTATTTTAATGTATAGCAAAATGTAAATCCTCTCCAACACCTGTTTGTCTCTCTAGTTACCAGTTTTCATCTAATATTTGCTCAACACAGAAATCTTATGGAATGGTTTAGCCCTACATCAATCTACACTGATCAGCCATAACATTAAAACCACTGACAGCTGAAGTGAATAACATTCATCATCTTGTTACAATACAATGTTGTGCTGAGGAACCATGGGTCCTTCATTCACCTGGATGTTACTTTGACACGTACCACCCACCTGAACATTGTTTTAGACCAAGCACACACCCCCCAACAGCAATCCCAATCAGGGGCCTCCCCCAGCAGGATGATGCTCCCACCACACCACAAAAACTGCTCAGAAATGTCTTGAGGAACATGACAAAGAGCCAAAGGTGTTGACCTGGCCTCCAAACTCTCCAGATCCCAATCTGACCCAGCATCTGTGGAATGATCCAGTACAATTCAGATCCATGGAGGACCCCCATCCTGTAACCCACAGGACCCAAAGGATCTGCAGACAATATCCCAGTGCCTACAGGAGACTACAGGAGATCTTCAGAGATCCCATGTCCAAGCCCAACAGGTCAGAGCTGTTTTGCCAGTAGGAGGGGACCTGTGCAATATTAGGCAGGTCCCACAGCACAACATTGTGTTCTAACGAGATGACCAATGTTATTCACTTCATCCACCAGTGGTCATAATGTTATGGCTGATCAGTGTATTACACAAAGAATTACCAAAAAGCAATTCCATCACCAAACATCCATACAAACTGATGCAGTATTTCTCAGGTCTGTGTCACAAATAATTTGTTATTCCTGTGTCCAAGTAATCACAAACTTCATCTATACAGTAAGGTTTGTGCCTCATGATCAAACTACTTGCATCAGCATCTCCCTCTAAAATTGAGACTCTTGACTTCTAATTTTACAGCTTGTTCTCTTGTTCTCCAGAATATGCTCATATTAAAGTGATAGCTGCTCACCAGAACGTCTTTTTTGATAAACAGGTCAGTGGTTGACATTGTTTGTCTGATCTGTGTAATAGAAAATTCTCATTAAAAACTTGTCAAGTCAAGTCAAATTTTATTTATATAGCGCCAATTCACAACAGAAGTTATCTCGAGACGCTGTACATATAGAGCAGGTCTAGACCGTACTCTTTATCTTATAAGATTTACAGAGAAAAACCCAACAGATCCACCATGAGCAGCACTAGGCGACTGTGGCAAGGAAAAACTTCCTTTTAAGAGGCAGAAACCTCGAGCAGAACCAGACTCAAGGTGGGCGGCCATCTGCCTCGACCGGTTGGGTTTAGACAGAGAGAGAGGGGGGTGGGGGAATGGGGTAGGAGAAAGACAACATTGCAGATACACAGACTAAGTCAAAATGTAAATAGTAGTAGTAATAATAGTAATAATAATAATAATAATAGTAATAATTATTATTACAGCTAAAGGAATAATAATGACAAACAATGGTACATTAATAGCACTAACACTATCAATAACACTAGTAAATGTTTTAATTATTGTCGCATCATGGGTTGAGCTGGATCATGGGCAAACGCACACTTGAAAGGATTTTAAGCAAGAAGCAGCTCTGTCGTAGAAAGGATCAAAATGATGTGGCTGAAGTGGCAACCTTTATTGAACAGCAGCTGGAAACATCTGGTCAGTGCCATGGTTGCCTTCTTTAGGATACCATATTATTGGCATGGCGAGTACAGCTAGGTGCGCTACTGGAGCGCATGCTCGATGAATTATCTCATAATTTCGATTTATCATCCCATAATTATGACCTACTATCTCATCATTTCGACTAACTACCTCATAATTATGACTTTTTAATCTCATAATTTTGACGCTCCTCCGCTGTCAGGTTCCATGTGACACATTTCAGAGCAGCAGGGCTGTTAGAGCGGCACATCAGTTCCAGTGGGTGGTGCGTTCTCATGCGCCCCGTTTGACAGTTCGAGTCAGTGTCGCCTCCCTCCTCTCTCTCATCCTCGCATCTCTGCCGTGTTTTTAACAGGCGGAGCTACAGAGAAAGGAAGAGATGCGGGTGAGAGCCAGTGAAGAGGAAGAACAAATAACCAAATGACAGGAAACCACAAGGTCTGTCTGAGACCCAAATCTGACACGCAACTGGAGAAATAAGCACACGCACTGAAGGCGGACACTGGAATTAATCCAAGGGTTAATTTTATCTGTATCCTCATATCAGAGGAAAATCGTCCGCGCCCGCCCCCAGTGACCCACAGAGGACACAGTTATTTGGCAGATGGAGAAGCAGGCCGGAACTGCCGGGGCGCCGGAGGGAGCAGGGCCGAACAGAAAGCACTGGGGCTCAGCGACCTGCGGACAAACCGCCGGTGATACCCTGGACAGGTGAGCAGGCTTCAGAGTTTAACAAGAATATGGGAAAATTCAAATTCGAAGTCTAACTGTCTCCTTACGGTTGTCTTGCATCCCCATAATATTTCATTCCTCAATTAACTATTACAGAAAGAAATTGTTGAATTAAGAGAATAATATTTGAATTTGATATAGATTCGATAAAACAGGTAGTTGAATAGTGGTGGAACATTCTTTTTCAGTAAACAGGTTATTTTACAACATTTGTTTGCAGAAGTTGGAGTGACGTTCATGACAGTAGCCAAGTGCTATACAGCAGCTAACGGTGACCCGGCTACACGTTTCCGTTATCTAATTCTCCATACTGTGTTAGAATAAGAGCCTAACGCGATGTTAGACGAAATATTTTCGTGCAGCGATGGGATAAGAGCCAGCTGGCGTTAACAGCTGGCCTAAGCTAGGTTAAACAGGCCGGAGTAAGTGTCAAGAAGCTGCCGCTAACGCAGCCTGCTACTATGTACCGCAGGCGACGCTAGTGCTAATGTTTACGGATGCAGTGACGGTCATCCGGTCTGTCCACCGACTATCACTGTGGTGCCATACATTTTTAGTGTAATTGTAACTGAGCCATTGTTAGCTATGTAGATCCCATGCCAGTTTGCTTATTATTTTATGACATTCAGACATGACATTTCACTTAGCCTCTCTGCAGTACTGTGGAGGTGTGTACTAATGTGCTGGATTCACATCTCTGTCTCTTTAATTGCACCTTAAGTCTGGATAACTCACAGTTTTTCACTGTTATTGGTAAAGTGAGATTAGTGACCTTACAAAATTTCCAGCATAGCTCCACCCAACAGCAACCTGAGTATTATTAAAAACTCCTGTGTGAGTCTGCAGGGCCTTAAAAACTAGATTATGAATAAAGCCAGGACAGGACCTCGGAGTAGAACAAAATGCAGGTGCTATCTCAAGGCCCCTGTAAAAGAGATAATATGGTATTATCATGGTTTTCCCTGGATTTCTGGGGGCCTAGACCCTGTGGTGGCTTGGGGATGTCTGAAGGTGGTCATTGTGCAAATATGCATTTTCACATCAGTCTGGACCAATATCACAACGCAACGTCAGTGGGGAAACTAGCTGATGTTAGGTAGTTGATTGTTATCTGCTGCAGTACCAAGCCTATAGTATTTATTTCGCTGATGCTAGACATGCTAACTCTCGTAGCTGTTGCATACCTTCATTTCATGACAGAGTTACCTTGAATTTGGCACAGTGATGGGTGGTGCTCCCAGAGATGTGAAACAGGTTTGAAGTATTGCTGCCTGGGAAAAAAACAGCTTATACCATAGGAATGGTATGACAGAAAATACCAGTGGCTACACTTTTTCAAACTGCGGTATACCTTGAAACTGGTAATCAGCCCATGCCTATTTGGACTTTACCTGCAGCCACTAGCCAGCTCAGTGAGTTACTGTTTACTACAGGAGTACTTAAACAGGCTCAATCTTAAGAACATCCACTTTTCACAGGCGGAGTGAGGTGAAAGGTGGCTGTCACTCAGTTACAGTTTGCTTTTTCAAAGTGCAAAAGAACATAGGCAGTCAGTTTGTGATCATTGTGGTTACCCTGAAATCCACCAGCCAATCAGAGTCTAAAATTTTCAGTGGCCAAAGTATTGGCAACATATATTTATTCAGCAATAATGTCATAGATTTTGGCAGATTTAAAAAAAAGTAGAATTTATATCAGCAATTTTTTCTTTCTGTTCAGTCCAACAGGTTCTCATGTAGAATGGTGTAAACAGCTGATAGCAGCCACCATCTCCAGTCAGATCTCAGGATCAGTCCCACCTGACATCGTGAACAGGGATAACAAGGTAGCTAACTCACACAGACACACAAACGCCCACTCATACCGCTGACAGTATTTCTCATCAGTTTGCGTTTTGTAACTGACAGGCTGGGAGGAGACCAGATTTTATGGTAAGGCTGACACAAATGGCAGCAAGTATGTACAGATGTGATGTATGTATGTACTTAAGTGTGTGGGTACAGCTTTGTGTGCTTAGTTTGTGAGTGTACTGTATCACAGCTGTTGTCATTGCTGCTGCTGTTGAGCTGCTGTGCAGTTTCTCTTCTGCTTCTGCCTGTCAGCAGCCTGCTCTATACAGCTACAGCCGTTGTCCTCTACAAACTGCAGCCTCCAAAATGACCGTAAAGTTGAATCAACATCTCTTTAAAACAATCTTAACACAAACTGAGATTATAACCATCGTGACGGTAGGATTTATTACAGGACTGTTGTATTACACAGCATCAGTTTTAGCTATTCTCTGTGAGGGTTATGGTTTATCTGTGTGGTTACTGTGACACAGGATAAAGAGGTAAGTGAACCAAAATAGCATAATCTATAGCCTCACTCACACTGTGCCTGCCATGTGTGTAAGTTGACATAAACCTCAAATGAAACCAGATACTTTGACAAGAAGTCAAATTAATCCTTGTGACTACAGTATAGCTTCAGATAAAAAGAAATATTGAACTTAAACACCCATGAATTTTAGACAGATACAGCATAGTAATCTCATGTGGTAGTTGAAAGCTAACTGAACGATTGTCATCATTTGTCAATAGGCTATATGATACGCTGATCAGATTTTACCAATAAATTAACATTAATAGATACCTAGATTAGTATATATACGAGAAATCTCAGCATCTCACCCAAATCACTAAGTGGCATCTCTCCATTCATGTAGTTTTGGTTTTACTACTTCCTCCACCCCAATAGGTGAAATGGGAATTTGGTGTGCAACTCACAGCATTAAAAATGACATTTGAATCAAATCATTAGAAGGTAGAGTTTTAACAAATGTAACATTTCAGTAGTTAACTTAATGCTGTACATTGGAGTTATGGAGCACTTCTGTAGAATGAAGTCATATATCATATATAGTGCTTTTCTGTCACTTGTTTTTGAATGTGTATTCACAATTGTATTTGCTTGGCTGTTCTGCAGCTCTCTTATATTGTAGCAGGTTGCAGTTTTTGTATTTGCTTGGTTAATTAAATTACCATTGTTTTTGAAGTTGCAGTGTATTTCTCTTATTGGATTTACTTTGGGCTCTTGTGTGTTTGCACCTTTGTGTCATCAAATACAGAGTGACATGATGTGACATGACATTCTGTCTGATACCAGTGTGACCTCCATTTCATATGACCTACATTTGTGTGTCTGTGTGTGTCTGTGTGTGTCTGTGTGTGTCTGTGTGTCTGTGTGTGTGTGTGTGTGTGTGTGTGTGTGTGTGTATGTGTACGTGTGTGTGCACATATGTCTTGTGTACTGGGTATGTTTGACCTCCAGGTGTCCAAGAGGCTGAATCCCAGGGTAAGAGTCTTTATCATAAATAATACAACCAGACAGTAAACTGTCACACTGTTGGAATTAGCCCAAATGGACTTTGTTTCAAAGCCGCAGTCCACAGCTCCGGTTTGGGAATATTTTGGGTTTATGCTGTAGTGATTACCAGTGGTCTGCCTGTGAGGCATTCAGGGGACACCTATAAATTGTAGGTACAGAAAATAACCTGGGTTACAGTTTCCCCCTTTACACTGCATGAGTGTCTGCATGCACATTGTTCACTCATCTCACCACCCACCACCACAATTTAAGTCTCCATCTGTGGGAAACAGTGAAAGCCCATAACTGTGTATTGATTTTGAGGTTTATTATTATTATTTATGTTTTATTCAGGAAGTTTTTTTTTCATATTCCAATTCCAGTGTCTGAATATTCTTTAGAATTAAAAGTTGATTTCTCTTTGAGAGGGTGTTTTTGCATCATAATCCTATTATCATTATATCGCTGGCATAACATGCGCTTAAGTGGAGACTTTTCTCTAGAGAGATAATCATCTGATCGGCTAGCTTCAGTAATGTTAATGTTGATTAGCTTAGTAGAAGTCATTTTTATCAGATGTTTGTTCATAAAGTCTTACTATTAGTCCTATGTCAAATGTCTTTATCATATTTAGTCAAACTCATTAGGGTTGTTAAAAATAACTGGCATAAATATCACATTGTTTCTTTCCCCCAAGCCCTGTTGTTGTAACTGTTAACTACCGGTGAGTTGCTCCAAGTCCTCACTGTGCTGGCCAGTGTAGTCCTGATATGGCTTGTGCAGCACTGCTGCACTGAAAAACATAGACTGTAATATTGTCCTCTTTTTTGTCAATGAAAATAGAGGTTAGCTACCATTAAAACTATGGGATTTCTGGCACAGATCTAAACTTTGACTTGTAGTTTTTTACAACTTTAGTTACTGAGAGATGAAGAAAGCTAAACGTAATGATTTGATTTCAAAAGTGAATTTGATACTGGATTCAGATTCAAAAAATTGTTATAGAGCCCAAACCCTAGTATTGGATCTCATATTCAGAACTGAATATGAGCCCTATGCGTTGGGGTAATGTAATAAGTAGAGAAAAAGCCAAAATCATTGTATCCCTGCTCTAAACTGGCGCCTCTTTGATAAACTGAAATACCAGAAACCAGGAACTGTTTTTATTTATCATTAAGTTCAAAATTTGAAGGAGTCTTACATTTAACTTGATAAAGTTATCTTAATAACTTTGTAAAACAATTTCTTCTCATTCTTTCAACAGTACATGAAATACCAGTAAATACAAACTTGTGAATTCATGATTCAGTATTGGTGACATACGTATGTGGTATCACCTTGATACTATTCTGATCCTAATAAGATGTTTTTACAAATAGATAACTGAAAAAATAAACTTGTCAGTGCTCTGTGGTGGAGTCACTGTTAGTTTAAATGTATCTCTGGTATTTCTTCACTGCTTTTAGTTGTTACATTTCATTTCCATCTTTGATGAGCTAATATCAGCCCAACTGATTGATCAGTTTAGCTCTAACTCTGCTGCAACTATTGTAATATATTTTCATCTCTGAAAATTCAGTTGAAAGACAGTGAGCAGATACATTTGGAATGTGGTCACTACAGTGGACAGCTATTAAAAAGCTGTTTTCTTGTACAAACATGGGTTTTGATGGTAGAATTGCACATCAGCCACCACATTGGACTCTGCAGTGTTGTTCCATACACTTCCTCCCACTGCCTTTTTTTCATGCCTAGAGAAGAAAGAATAAAAACATTTTGGGGAAAAAAATCCTGACTGAGGATTTCATAATTCAGGGTTTGAAATGTCAGCAGCCAGGTAACAGGAGTGTCCAACATTGATCTGGAACACTGAAAGCCATTAGCATCTAGACTCTGACCTTATCATTCCCTACAAGGCCAAACCAAGCTCTGAAGCTCTGCGCAGCACAGAGTGTGGAGTGATGATAATAACAGTATCCTACATAAATAATAATGTGTATTGTATAATCTCTCTTCTTCTCTCTTTTTCTTTTTTTTCACTTTCTCCATGCTGGCTTTACCCTGCAGCAGGATTTACATGATGACGGGCTTTGTTACCATGGAGAAAATGATTCTGATCATTCTTCTAATGCTTTGGCAAGTCTTTCACTCTGTTCTTTCTGGTGTTTACTTCCTCCTCACCCTGTCCAGGTCTGCCTGCCTCATCCTGCTCCTCCTCTCCTTATATGCTTCCTTCATTGCTGATGTCCTAAAGAAGGAAAACACAATACAATACTACATGTCCAAAAGAACCTATTGAGGTCAGCTCATACTTGAAAGTAAAAGTCTGGATATTTCAGCCTCTGCTGTGTCACTTTTGACTTAGGTAGCCAAAAGTGTTGGTATTCTTCCACTTAAAGAAGAAAAAACTGAATTGTCTCTGAAATAAGTTGAAACTGAAGAAAGTAATTGTCATCCAAAGTTCTCCATATTTAATACAAAGACAAAGCTTTTATTGATGTTCAGTTGAATTAAGATCAAGACTCACAGAAGGCCACTTCAGAACAGTTCAGTGTTCTCTTCTTATGCATCCTTCTTCACCTAGGACATAAGAGCAGTCGTCCTGGAAGCTGAGGCTGACTTTTATGTCAAATCTTCTACATAGTCACATAACATCTGAGACAATGTGTGCCCACATTCAGAGCTCTCGTATCTACAGGCACACCTGTAGTTACTGCCTCTTGTTAGCAAGAGATGGCAAAAACCTAGAAGTGATATTTGGTTAGATTTTCATTTTTTTGATCAAAATCATTGCTAGGAACAATTCAGTCACTGGATATTGGTGGGGACATGTCTCTCACATCTCTACCAAGTTCTTCACCCTTGTCCCTTTGACACTTGGCAGTATATTTGGTTCCAGAATGTCATGGTAATGTTCTGATTTCATTGTGCCCTTTGCAGATTCAAGGAACCCTTTGTCAGATGCAGAAAAGCTGCAGAAAAACCCCATAACATATCTGAGCCTCCCTCATGTTTCACAGTGGGGATGGTTTCTTTTCTTCTTCAAAGCTTCATTTTGTTTTCTGTGAGCATAGAACCGATGTTCAGTCTGTTCAGTCTGGGCTCAGTGTTCCTCCTGCAGCCACATCCAAGGAGGGTGGCTGCTGTCCAAAAGACATTAAACTTGTTAATAATAACAGCAGCTGTAGTCACAGGAACATCAGACTGCTCTGACATGGTCTTGGAGACTTTGCCTTGACCGTGCTTGGCACTTTTTTCCTTCCTTATCTCCTCAAGCAACTCTCTTCTTTTCTTTCTTTTGCTCATGTTCAGTGTGATGCATGCAATGATACCAAACAGCACAATGAGTATTTTTCTCCATTTAAATAAGATGAATCACTGAAGTTTGAAGACATCTGAGATATTAATTGAAGACAGTCTGCTTTAAATATCACTACAGTCCACTTATTTAGCACCTCTTCTGAGGGGTGCTAATGATTTTGGCCACGTTGTTTTAGAAGATCTTTTTAGAATAAGCAAGAATTCAACTCATTTGTTTTATTCTGTGGAAAGCCAAAGACATGCAGGTATGCATGACAAAAGAGCACTTTTCGGAAAGAATTGTTTCAATAAGGTGTGTGTGGTTAACAGCCGTCCTGTCGTTTATTATTGATACATATTTCTTTTATAACCCAGAGAATCAACATAATGTTATCTTCAGAGGATGAAAGGGAGAACATTTTAAAATACACAAAGTGGGGTGCCCAGACAATGACAGGGGAAACACTAATATCTATATAAATGACCCTCTTCACTTGACAGACTAGTTGATGGGGTAGTTGACGCCCTTTTGTCACCTGACAGCCACTGTGGACTCTTCGACAAGCTTGAAAATGGAGGGGTCAGGGTATTTGGTCGGCTGCAGTGTTCTTATGCTAGATGCTAATAAATCCCACACATTGGTCGTGCAGATGGTTGGAGACTTGACCACTCCCTTCATCATAGGACAGAAAGTTGAAACTTTCTCAACTTCTCTGCATTGTACCGCTGACCAACTGTTGAGTCTTGAATGTGATGAAGACAACAGCATGTTGTTCAAGGCTTGGTATTCTGTTGGTGTGTTTTATCACTTTTCATTTCATCAGTTTTGTGCAAAGATATCAGTTTGTTTGCCACCTAAATACAACATGTTCTGGTCCCACTCATTGGTCTGTGTTCTGTACAGAACCTTCCAGCTCTGAGATACGGAGCACAAGGCAGAATGTTCCAGAACCAGGTTCCCCTGCTGCCAGGAGAGACCGTCCACACCACAGGTATATTCAGGCAGGCTGTGTCTGAGTAAAATGTCTATAATCAGTGTATATTATGTTTTACACAATACAAATGATTCCTAAAACTTTGACATTTAATTTAAAATATCACAATCAAAGCATTTTTTATGTACCAATAAATCAAATAAATAAATACCTTGTCCTGTGTTTGTGTGCTGACATGCAGTCAAGGATGTGATGTATATCTGTCCATTCAGTGGTCTGGTCAGTGGGACTCTGACTATCACAGACTACAAGCTCTACTTCACCAGTGTGGAAAGGGTACTGCAGACCTCATTCATTATTTACTCAGTATAGCTTCAGGATCATCATACCTTTATCGCCCAAAGATTTGATTGATTGATGATTGTGTGATGTAGCTGGTAGTGTTTTTGCATTTGTGTCTTGATGTCAGTCTGTGTACATGCAGGACTCTCCATTCATTCTTGATGTGAACCTGGGAGCCATTAGCAGACTGGAAACCATCAGTGTTCCCACCCAAGGAGAGAACACCAAAGGACTTGAGCTGGTCTGCAAGGTACTGCTTATTTACACACCAGTTAAGATACTGGTAATTGACACTGATTATTTAGAGGTTTAGTTTCCATCAAATGATATATCTGCCAACTTGTATAATGATTGTTAAACTTTTTTCCCTCATGCCCTGCCTGCACCAGGACATGAGGAGTCCCAGGTTTACCTATAAGACAGACGAGAGCCATCCAGATGTGGTGGAGGCACTGGCCAAACATACCTTCCCACTCTCCCACAACCTGGTTAGTTTCATTAAAATATCTTCTTTAATATTGGCTTGATAAGATGTATGTGTATTCTGTGCAGCAAAGCCAAAATCAGGACGAAAATTTGAGAGGGTAGTGGGGGGAGTGACTGTGACACTGCCCCACTTGTTACCTTGATTGGCTCCAACTCATGGACTCAATTTTAAATACAGAACAGGCGCTGTATGAATGTGTGTGTGAATGAGTGAGTGTAGTGTAAAGCACTTTGAGAGGTTGATATGACCAGAAAGGTGTTGTATAAGCACAGTCCATTTACTATTTCCTGAACAACCTCAAAAATCACACTTCTGCTCTACAATGAGCTCAAATCTGTAGGGATGTCACGAGCAACTGATATATCAGATATCATGTCCACACCAAAACTCATACCGAAGCATGACAGCACTAGTTTTCATGCCTCTACATGCATCTTTCCATTATCTGTCCATCATATGTATGTCTGTCCCATTCTTGTGAATACAATATCTCAGTCATTCCTGGAGGGAATTTCTTGAAATACGACACAAACCTTCACCTGAACTCAAGGATGCACTGATATGAATTTGGTGGTGAAAGGTCAAAGATGAAGGTCACTGTGACCTCACAAAACATGTTTAAACATGCTAACTACCTGGACTGGTTAGCAAATGCAGAACCCAAGAGCATTATGGATACTGTTATTATGATACACTGTCATTATGATACACCGTTATCTACCTAATATAAGACAAGGAATAATTAAGGAGTGCCTGAGTAATTCTTCATCTTGCTGTAGCTGACTTGCTGTATAGTGATATATGAAACAAGCAGTGTAACACTCAGATGACTTAACATTATGTGTTGTGCTGGAAGGCATATAGACAACATCAAAGTCAGAAAACAAAAATAAGAGATCAAGGACACCCCAGGTGATAGAAATTACAAATGACATTACAGAACCATGAATAATAATTGAAACTCACACTGAATATGTACTAAACAATAAACACTACAAAAAATCCTGCTTGAAATAAGAGGTGGATACACACAGTCTGCCTTATGGAAAGTTCCCCCAGAATATTCAGTCTGCAGATCATAGGAACCACTGTACATATAACATTTCACAACTATGGTGACAACTAGTGCTCCATAATAAAACACAGTTGGCAGTATTCTGGTGGGAGGCTGGTGAGGGATCATGTCATTGTAAACTAAAACTTTTTTTTATTCATGCCCAGAAAAATAAGCAGTTTGGTGAATAATTTGAAATAATTTTTTGATAATGAAATCAGTCTTAGTAGTGTAAATACTGATGTAATTAGAGAACATCTTCCAAAAGCACTTGTTTTCATTTCCATAAAGTTAGCAGCTTGTAAACTGCATGTATATTCCTAGAGCCACATCATGATTTCTCAATTTAAAATACATTCTGTAGTAACTGATGCTAACATAGACCCTGTGACCCCCCTCTGGCAGCCTCTGTTCGCCTTTCTGTACAAGGAGCAGTTTCCTGTGGACGGCTGGAAGGTGTACGACCCAACAGCAGAGTACAGGCGTCAGGTAACTGCACACCAACTGTAACAGTGACTGAATTTGCCACTGTGAGATTTGTCTCTCGCAAACACACTGACTCTGACAGAGCTGAGAAAGCATTCCTTTCCATACTACAGTTATCAAACCAGAACTGATGGAAACAATGTTTAATCATGGCAACAGATAAACTGCTAACAGTAACCGTTTGAGCTAAGTAAAGGTCCTTGCCAGTATGTGAAAAGTATGTAAGTAAAAGAAGCTAAACATTTGACAGGGTACATGCATGATAATAGCACAACTTTCAGTGTGATTGTTAATTGGGGCAACTCAATGAGCTGTAAAGTTGAAAAATTATAATATTGCATGTGTAGCAGATAGCAATATTGTATTGAATGTACTTGTCAGACATTGTTTCCACAGTCTTCTGATGGCTTCTTCCTTGTGGTTGGATGTGTTTTGTTAGGGTCTCCCTAATGAGAGCTGGATCATCAGTAAGATTAACAGCACCTATGACCTGTGTGACACCTATCCCTCCATCCTGGTCATCCCCACCAACATCACAGACGAGGACATCAAACGAGTGGCTGTGTTCAGAGCCAAGCACCGCATACCAGTCAGTCTGAGCCTCATTCAGAATTCAAATATGGATAACACTGATGTATTTTGAATAGTTTTTGAACAACAATGGGGGTCCTCCTGGTTCTGAACTGGTCATGCCTTCCTACAGGTCTTGTCCTGGATCCACCCAGAGTCTCAAGCCACCATTGTGCGCTGCAGCCAGCCCTTAGTTGGACCTTCAGATCGTCGTTGTAAAGAGGACGAGCGCTTCCTCCAAATTATCATGGATGCCAACGCCCAGTCTCACAAGCTCACCATCTTTGATGCCCGGCAGAGTAGTGTGGCAGTCACCAACAAGGTACAACACAGGCATTTTTGTGGTTTCTCTCTCTCTCTCTCTCTCACCTTCATATTACATGTTGACTCAGATACTTTGTTCTCTTCCTCTTCTCAATCCTTCCACTCTGCCATTCTCCACCTCTGCTGCCTGCACCACATGCAGGCAAAGGATGGAGGGTACGAGAGTGAAAGTTTCTATCCTAATGTGGAGCTGAATTTCCTGGAAATCCCCAATATCCATGTGATGAGGGAGTCACTGAGAAAGATGAAGGATGTGGTTTATCCCACCATAGATGAAGCCCACTGGCACTCTGCTATCGACCAGACACACTGGCTGGAGTACATACGTGTAAATCACACACACAAACACATGCCATAAGATAATAGCTTTCTTTCTTTCTCTGTTTCCTTATCAGTTCAGCACATTCCTGTGGTTGTTTTATCACCTTGCAATTTAGAATGACTTGTTAAATTCAACTGCAGAGACTTATAGCTACTTTTTTGTGAACTACCCAACCTCCCAAAGGGGGTTCTCATCCTAGTGTAAACACTGATATTGTACTGGCAATGTGTTGTGTGTAGCTGTTATTAGCAGGAGCAGCAAAAATAGCAGATAAGCTGGAGTCTGGGAAGACATCAGTGGTGGTTCACTGTAGTGACGGCTGGGACAGAACCACTCAGCTCACTTCTCTGGCCATGCTGATGCTGGACAGCTACTACCGCACACTCAGAGGATTCCAGGTCATACACTACATTACAGTGTCAACTATATATTGCAGTTTTCATCTGTACAGTGTTCTAATGTCTGTAAGTGTGTGTTTGCAGGTTCTGGTGGAGAAGGAGTGGATTAGTTTTGGACACAAGTTTGCTGCAGTAAGTAACTAGGACTTCTGATTCAACTGATGCCAACTGTTAGCTAAAAACACTAGAATCTTTCAAGAATTTTTACTGATTTCTGAGACTAACCTAAATCTAAACAGGGACACACCTGCCATCCAAATATTTGTGACATAGAAATACAGAACACACACAGAAAATTGGCTTTTAAGGCCCAATTTCCATCTGGTATAATTTGCACTGCAGTTTGCATTTTCACTGGCATTGTACTGCACATTCATGTCTCCACTACAGGAAAAATGCATTTATGAAGCCATGTTCAAGTCATTCAGCCTGTTGAATGTAGTAATATTGTAGTATAGAGCTGTATGTTTATATGTATTATAGCAATTTATATGCTTCCTGTTGTTTGTATGTTGAGTATTTATTGCAGATGAAGACCTGATGTCAGGTCCATTTTGTTGACTGAAATGATTTTCTCCTGTGCTGTAGCGGGTGGGTCATGGCGATGAGAACCATGCTAACTCGGAGCGCTCCCCTCTCTTCGTCCAGTTCGTTGACTGCGTTTGGCAGATGACTCGACAGGTCAGAGTCCTTCATCAGGGTTCAGAAACCTCAAGAAAATAACCCAAGACCAGATGCCACTAAAAAGCTCACTAAAAATACAGACTGTACATGCTCACCCAGTCAGGATGAACTTATTCATGTGTGCAAACATTGAGAAGCTGCCACTCACCACTCATAATCACTTGTCTTCTTCTGACTGCAGTTCCCAGCAGCCTTTGAGTTCAATGAGTTGTTCCTGATCACGGTGCTGGACCACCTGTACAGCTGCCTGTTTGGTACATTCTTGTTTAACAGTGAAGCAGAGAGGGCAGATAAGGTGTGTACCATTCCTTGGTTAACATGGGCTCTTAGGTCTGAAGAGCCATTTCAGATTAAAATTCTTGTGTCATGTGCAGGAGGTGCACACCAAGACTGTGTCCCTGTGGTCCTACATTAACAGGTAAGATGGCTGCCGTATTGATGAGAGTGAGTGAATAACAGAGGTGATTTTCTGACTGTTTGATGGTGTCCCCTTCCAGCCAGCCTGAGGACTTCACCAACCCCTTCTATGTGGACTATAAGCACCATGTTCTGTATCCACTGGTTTCCTCCAGACACCTAGAACTTTGGACCAGCTACTATGTCCGCTGGAACCCACGGATGAGACCACAGGTACACTGCCTCTGTGGTCAGAAATGGAGGGTGGGGAGCAGTGTATAAAGCAGTGACATAGAGGTTTGGTGACTTATGCCTGGGACACACTGCCTGCATTGTGTGTGTGTGGTTACTAGATGAGTAGAAAAGTGCAGTTCATTTACAGTCCATTTACATGCTCTCAGGCTGCAGTAGTTCAGTGAGGTAGCCATCACATACGTGTAAGGCCAGCAGTGTGTCACAGGCATTACAAGTGAAGTGTTGACCTGTCAGTAAGAAACAGCATCCACCATTTAAAAGGCAAATAAAGACAAAACTATTCAACAGACCAGCCAGGGTTCAAAGCAGGAAGTCAAAGTGATTTTTTGCATGTGACTGATTTGCTTTGATTTTGTTTTTTCTACTAAAGAGATGAAAACATCAGCTGTGTGTGGAGGAATGGAGAAACTGAAACCTTCCTCACATTAATACATGAAGAAATGTCAAATTTATATTGTTGTAGTTTTGACTAGAGATCTTTTACTTACATCACCTCAAGGTGTTCTCTTCCTCTGTAGTGATGTTATGTCACTGGCTAGAGAATTACCTCCACCAAACGTCTGTCTCCATCCACAAAACAGTAGTGGAAACATTCCAGTTTTCTTTTGCTGAATTTATGGAACTTTGCACTACACTTGGATGGCTTACTATCGTACCATTATACTATTACTTGTTATTTCTGGTTTAGACAAGTGTTATTTAAATAATGTGTATTTTTATTATTTATTACTTGTATTTCAGGTGCCTGTGCACCAGACTCTGAAGGAGCT
The DNA here is from genome assembly GCF_001640805.2 of Lates calcarifer. NCBI lineage: Eukaryota > Metazoa > Chordata > Actinopteri > Centropomidae > Lates > Lates calcarifer. Next base: position 322,950 of record NC_066846.1, read on the forward strand.
TCTGATCCTGAGAGCAGAGCTGCAAAGGAGGGTGGAGGAGCTGCAAAAAGAGACCTCCTCCCATTCGCTGTCATCCTCTTCCTCCCACTCCCCCTCCCCCACACACACCACAGGAACCCCACTGCACACAGCTGTTTGACAGACAGACACACAGACACACACACACACACACACACACACACACACACATCACATCACACACACATCAGAAACACCTCTACATATCACTGTTTGCTACTCACATACATCTAAATGCATGTTTTAGGTCAGTTACTACAAAGCTTGAGGATAACAGTGTTTACAACATGACAGATTCTTACATTTATATTAACATTATTACATTTCTGAAAATACATTTTTAGACAAGTAAAATCATCTCCTCAAGTCGAAGGTTGTTTTTTAGCATTTTAAGTATTAAAAACTAGCCTGACATCATCATCAGTGACTTACCTTCTCTATTTATATCTTTTAAATGTTCCCCTAGTTCAGAACAGCGAGGTGTCCCTGTACTGTGGGAATATTTTATCATTCAATTCAGACTTGACTTTCAGCTCAGTAAAGGAGCCATCTGTTTTATCTGCAAGTGTTTTTATTTTTGTATGAAGAAATGTTACATTATATCTCAGGGCTCTGTTATTCACTGCAGAAGGGACTTATCTTCAGTATTTAAATACAGTGACTGCATGCTCCCTTACACTTCTCTGCTTGTTCACTGTTTGAGTGAGCTATGAGCTACACATTAGTTAAGTTTTATGGGAAGACAGAGTTCTGCTTTTCCTGTTCCATCAACAGCCAACAGAAACTTTAACATTATTAAAGTGAGGAGAAAAAATATATAAAGCTTTAAAAAAATCAATTTCAACTTTTCAACTTTCTTCACTTTCAATTTTTGTTTCCCAGCCTCAGTATGTGGTTCATACCACTTTCCAGGTCCCTCCCCTTTGTAAAGGCATTGCAATCCCTTCACCTACTTCCCTATTTGCAAACACTGCCATTTGTGTGACATGGAACAGGAACTGATCCCAGCTGTCTGTATTGTTGGATACCTAAACACTGCCTTACTGTACGTTTTCCTTTATTTCTCTATAAATCATTTTCGTTTTGTTTACACTGCCTTTTTATGTGTCAGTAATATCACTGGTCTCATATTACCAAGTGTGATTTGTTTTTCTGTAATTGCCAACCACTTTGTTCTGTCCTTTTTTTCAGTGTAACCTATAAATCATACTGTGTACTTGTGAAAGCTGAAGTGTGAATCTTGTCATCTAAATAATGTTTAATTATGTAAAGTTAAACACAAAGCCCCCTAATGACTCACAGTCACTTCTGACATTCCATTGTAAAAGTAAAAACCAAACAATCCAAAACATCAGTCTTTTTCTTGTCTTTTCAAACTGTTTATTTCATTGGTTTCATATTACTAACACATACCGGTAACATATTGCCAGAGAGTTATCATAGTGGAATAAGAGAGAAAGCCAGAGCTCACCATTACACTTAAAGCAATGAAGACTGTTCAACATACAGTTGACAGAAATACATACAAAGTTCAACATATTTAAGCTACAAGTAAGGTGGGCTGGGCTCTCTTGTTTTTTAATTAAACTAAAATTTTAACTGTGACTTGGTTATCAGTGGAATCTGTTTCTGACTCAAAAAGTGAAGTTGCAGGATCTTGGCTGGCTTGGCGCTCACTCCAGGTTGTACGATGCACTTCTGCAACCGTAGGACATAGAACAAATGAATCAAAAGTCACTCAGTGTGCCCATCAGTTGCACATTTCCATCATGGACAAAGGCAGCCACCTGCACAGATAGAGCCTAAGAAGGGCTCAAGCGTCCTTTTGCCCTCAGACTCAACAAGTACGTTCATCGCTTTCTGACCAAATGTGAAATAGATCTGTCAGGCTGCTGAGAGGAGTACATCACTGTGTCATTTCCTGTTTTCAGTAGGTGGCGCTATGACTGCAGCTGAATATTATCATGTAGATGTGCTCAGGCCATGACACTTATCAGACACATTAAGTTTGGGGAAGATTGGATAGTGCATATGTAGAGCATCACCAGCGAAGATACTGGGATCGGCCTGTGACAGTTTAGCCCTTTCACACATAGTAATCACTACAGTGGACAGCTGTTATAAAGCTGTTTTCTGATATATGCATGGGTTTTGATGGTAGAATTGCACATCAGCCACCACACTGGATGCTACAGTGTCCATACACTACCACCCAAGTCTCACAGAAATGACTCAGAACCAAGATGGCCGACAGATGGCCAGAAATACTGAGCAGCTCAGATGAAACATCAAAAGACACTGAACGAAACTTCTAAGGAACATGAAAGAACAGTGGACAAAACATCAAAGACTACTGATTGAAACACCAAAGGACACTGGAAGAAACATCAAAGGACACTAGACAAAACATCAACATCATATTTTGTAACAACAGATTTGGTTGTGGTCAGTACTTTGTGACATCATGGTTGTGGTGAGTAAAAGTACACTGTGATGTCTCAAGTGTTTTTGTCATCACTTTTGGTTGTGGTTAGTACTTTGTGCCATCACAGTTGGTTGTGGTCAGTACTTTGTAATACCCCGGTTGGTTGTGGTCATTTAAACTACACTGTGATGTCATAGTTGTAGTCATTACACTATAACATCACAGTGATGTCTTGGTTGTGGTACTTTGTGACATCACAGTTGGTTGTTCTCAGTAAAAGTACACTGTGATGTCTCAGTTGGATGTTGTCAGTTAAAGTACACTGTGATAGCTCAGCTGGCTGTTGTCAGTACACTGTGACATAACGGTTGACATCTAGTTGGTTGTGGACAGTAGATGTACACTGTGATGTCTCAGGTGTTTGTGGTCATTACACTGTGACATTACAGTTGGTTATCATCAGTCGGACACCGTAGTTTTCTCTGGTCCCCTGCCCAATCTGACCAGTGATGACATGTATAGATAGCCACATGTCTTCACTCAACCGCTGGCTGTCAAGGTGGTGTCCAGAAAACGATGTGGGCTTTGTAGATCATTGGAAGAGCTTCTGGGGGAGACCTGGTCTGGTTAGGAGAGACGGCATTCATCCCACTTTTGATGGAGCATCTCTCATATCTAGAAATCTGACAGAGTTTATTAGGAAGCCAAAGCCCTGACAATCCATAGTTCAGTTGCACGCTTCTCTGTGCCTCCTTCAGAGCAGTCACCCCTCCATTACCCCATAGAGACTGTGTCTGCCCCCCGAGCATTTAAATTAACTAAACCAAAGGTCAACAAAAGAGGAGTTAGTCACAATAATCTAATAAAAATCAACACAACCAATTCAAATGTACAGCAAAATAAAATAATTAAATGTGGATTGCTTAATATCAGATCTCTCTCATCCAAGGCTGTACCTCCAGTCATATTAATACTCAGCCATTCGCAGCCATTTTCGATTCCAGTTTACTAATCAACACTAAACCAAAACTCAATTATAATTCATTTGCAAAGCCTCGTTCTTAGTCTGTCACACTTAAGGATGGAAAACACTAAAGCCAATTTTATTTGTTATAGTGTACCGCCCTCCTGGCCCATACTCTGCATTTTCCTTTACTAGACTGTACTGGCTTCTCTCAGTGTGTAAATAAACCCACTCACTGTTTCAGTCACACTCTCGATCTTGTTTTAGCTTATGGTATTGATATTGAACATGTAACAGTCTTCCCACAGAATTCCCTTCTATCAGACCACTTTTTAATCACTTTTGAATTCATATTGCTGGATTATGTACAAACAGGCAAACTAGAAATATTTCTGAGCTAAATTCAAGGAAATTATTCCCGCTAAATCCAGTGTCTTATCTTAATTTTGCAGAAGCTACTCCCTCCCAGCTTGATCAGACAGTGTTGCAGACTCACTGCATACTACTTTAGACTCTTATCGCCTGCCTAAAAATGAAAACAATAAAGAGAAAGAAGCAAGCTCCATGGTTCAACTCCCAAACATGTACATTGAAACAAACAACACGTAGGCTTGAAAGAGTGTGGCATTCCACCAAACTGGAAGAATCCCACTTAGCCTGGCAGGATAGTGTCAAAAGATATAAAAAGGCCCTCTGTAATGCAAGAAGTGCCTAATACTCATCATTAATAGAGGATAATAAGAACAACCCCAGGTTTCTCTTCAGCACTGTAGCCAGGCTGACAGAGAGTCACAGCTCTATAGATCCACGCATCCCTATAACCCTCAGCAGTGATGATATTATGAACTACTTCTACTTCTTTCTACTATTAGAGATAAAATTAATCACATCCTGCCTTCAACCAGCACTGATTGACTTAAATCAGATTGACAGAATCCATAGACTCAACTGCAAAACCTAACCTCGACTCTTTTGCTCCCATCGACCTCCCCCAGCTCACATCAATTATCTCAGCATCTAAACCTTCAACTTGTCTCTTAGACCCCATCCCAACTAGGCTGCTTAAGGAAGCTCTGCCCTTAATTTGCAGCTCTGTATTTGATATGGTAAATCTGTCCTTGGTAACAGGTTATGTGCAACAGTCATATAAAGTAGCTGTAATCAAACCTGTTCTAAAAAAGCCCATTCTTGATCCAGACATATTAGCCTATATCTAACCTACCCTTTCTTTCTAAGATTCAGGGTGGGCGGCCATCTGCCTCGACCGGTTGGGTCGGGGGTGGGGTGGGGTAGTGAATAGCGTAACACAGATTCCATTTAAAAAATGTAAGGTAATACCAATAATACAGTAGTAGTAACGATAGTCATGATAATTAAAGTATTAACTGCTAACTGTGATGTAATAGTGTAATGACTACAGTGAGCTGTGATGTCACAGTGTACATTTACTGACCACAACCAACTGTGATGTCACAGAGTACTTTTACTGGCCACAACCAACTGTAATGTTGCAAAGTACTGACAACTGAGACATCACTGTGATGTTATTGTATGCATACAATCAACTGTGATATCACAGTTTTATTGACCTGCTGTGATGTCGCAAAGTACGAACCACAACCAAGTGTGATGTAACAGCGTGCTTTTTCTGACTACAACCAACTGTGATGTCACAGAGTACTTTTACTGACCACAACCAACTGTGATGTCACAGTGTGCTTTTTCTGACCACAACCAACTGTGATGTCACAAAGTATTGACCACAACTGAGACATCACTGTGACGGTATAGTATAATGACTACAGTGAGCTGTGATGTCACAGTTTCCAATTACTGACCACAAACAACGGTGATGTCACAAAGTACTGACAACCAACTGAGACATCACGGTGATGTTATAGTGTGACTACAATCGACTGTGACATCTCAGTTTACTTTTATTGACCACAACCAACTTCAATGTCATAAAGTACTGACCACAACCAACTGTGATGACGCCAAAGTAATGACCACAAACTGTAATGTCACACTGTGCTTTTTCTGACCACAACCAACCTTGATGTTGCAAAATACTGACAGCAACCAAGTTTCATGTCACAGTGTGCTTTTTTCTGACCACAACCGTGATGTCGCAAAGTACTGACCACAACCAACTGAGACATCACAGTGTACTTTTACCGACCACAAACTCCTGTACTGTCAGAAAGTACTCACCACAAACAACTGTGATATCACAGTGTGCTTTTTCTGACCACAACCAAGCGTGATATCACAAAGTACTGACAACAACTAAATGTGACATCACAGTTGGTTGTGGTCTGAAAAAGCCCACTGTGACATCACAGTTTACTTTTATTGACTACAACCAACTGTGATATCACAGTGTACTTTTACTGACCACAACCAACTGTGATGTCACAAAGTACTGACCAGAAACAGCTGTACTATCACACAATAATCACAAAGTACTGACCACAAACAACTGTGATATCACAATGTGCTTTTTCTGACCATAAACACCTGTACTGTCACAAAGTACTCACTAATTACTGACCACAAACAGCTGTGATATCACATCGTGCTATTACTGACCTTAACAAAGTGTGATGTCACAAAGTACTGACCACAAACAACTGTGATGTCACAGTTTGCGTTTTCTGACCACAACCAAACGTGATATCACAAAGTACTGACCACAAACAACTGTGATATAACAGTGTGCTGGCTACAAATTGTGATGTCACACTGTGCTTTTTCTGACCACTACCAACTGTGATGTCACAAAGTACTACCCACAAACACCTGTACTGTCACAAAGTACTCACAAAGTACTGACCACAAACACTTGTACTGTCACAAAGTTCTCAGTAACTACTGACCACAAGCAACTTTGATATCACATTGTGCTTGTACTGACCTTAACGAAGTGTGATGTCACAAAGTACTGACAACCAACTGAGACATCACTGTGATGTTATACTATGCCTACAATCAACTGTAATATACTACAGTGTACTTTTACTGACCACAACCAAGTGTGATATCACAAACTACTGACCACAAACACCTGCACTGTCACAAAGTACTGACTACAAACACCTGTGATATCACAGTGTGCTTTTTCTGACCACAACCAAGCGTGATTTCACAAAGTACTGACAACTGTGACATCACAGTTGACTTTTATTGACAACAACCAACTGTGATGTCGCAAAGTACCGACCACAACCAACTGTGATGTCACAGTGTGCTTTTTCAGACAACCGTGATATCACAGTGTACTTTTATTGACCACAACCAACGGACACCTATAGTACACAAACACCTGTACTATCACACAATAATGACAAAGTACTGATCACAACCAACTGTGATATCACAGTGTACTTAACTGACCACAACCAACTGTGATGTCACAAAGTATTGACACAACTAAGACATCACTGTGACATAATAGTGTAATGACTACAGTGAGCTATGATGTCACAGTGTACATTTACTGACCACAACCAACTATGATGTCACAGAGTACTTTTACTGACCACAACCAACTGTGATGTCACAGAGTACTTTTACTGACCACAACTGTGATGTCGCAAAGTACTGACAACCGAGACATCACCGTGATGTTTTTGTATGTATACAATCAACTGTGATATCACAGTTTACTTTTATTGACTACAACCAACTGTGATGTCGCAAAGTACTGACCATAACCAACTGTGATGTCACAGAGTACTTTTACTGACCACAACCAACTGTGATGTCACAGAGTACTTTTACTGACCACAACCAAATGTGATGTCACAAAGTATTGACCACAACACTGTGACGTTATAGTGTAATAACTAGAGTGAGCTGTGATGTCACAGTGTAGTTTTACTGACCACAACCAACTGTGATGTCACAGAGTACTTTTACTGACCACAACTAACTGTGATGTCGCAAAGTACTGACCATAACCAACTGTGATGTCACAGAGTACTTTTACTGACCACAACCAACTGTGATGTCACAGAGTACTTTTACTGACCACAACCAAATGTGATGTCACAAAGTATTGACCACAACACTGTGACGTTATAGTGTAATAACTAGAGTGAGCTGTGATGTCACAGTGTAGTTTTACTGACCACAACCAACTGTGATGTCACAGAGTACTTTTACTGACCACAACTAACTGCAATATCACAAAGTACTGACAACCGAGACATCACCGTGATGTTTTTGTATGCACACAATCAACTGTGATATCACAGTTTACTTTTATTGACCACAACCAACTGTGATGTCGCAAAGTACTGACCACAACCAAGACATCACTGTGACGTTATAGTGTAATGACTACAGTGAGCTACTGACCACACACAACTGTGATGTCACAATGTGCTTTTTCTGACCACAACCAACTGTGATGTCACAAAGTACTGACCACAAACACCTGTACTGTCACAAAGTACTCACAAAGTACTGATCACAAACAACTGTGATATCACAGTGTGCTTTTTCTCACTACAGTGAGCTGTGATGTCACAGTGTACATTTCCTGACCACAACCAACTGTGATGTACATTTACAAAAAACTGTGATGTCACAGAGTACTTTTACTGACCACAACCAAATGTGATGTCACAAAGTATTGACCACAACACTGTGACGTTATAGTGTAATGACTAGAGTGAGCTGTGATGTCACAGTGTACATTTACTGACCGCAACCAACTGTGATGTCACACTGTGCTTTTTCTGACCACAATCAACTGTGATATCACAGTGTACTTTCCTGACCACAACCAACTGTGATATCACAAAGTACTGACAACAACTAACTGTGACATCACAGTTTACTTTTATTGACCACAACCAACTGTGATGTCGCAAAGTACTGACCACAACCAACTATGATATCACAGTTTGCTTTTTCTGAAGACAACCAAATGTGATATAGGAAATTACTGACCACAAACACCTGTACTGTCACAAAGTACTCACCAGAAACAACTGTGATATCACAGTGTGCTGACTACAAACTGTGATGTCACAGTGTGCTTTTTCTGAACACAACCAAATGTGATGTCACAAAGTACTGACCACAAACACCTGTACTGTCACAAGGTACTCACTAAGTACTGACCACAAACAACTGTGATATCACAGTGTTCTTTTTGCTCACTACAGTGAGCTGTGATGTCACAGAGTACTTTTACTGACCACAACTGACTGTGATGTCGCAAAGTACTGACAACAACCAAGTTTTATGTCGCAGTGTGCTTTTTCTGACCACAGCCGTGATGTCACAAAATACGAACCACAACCAACTGTAATGTCACAAATTACTGACCACAACCAAGACATCACTGTGACGTTATAGTGTAATGACTACAGTGAGCTACTGACCACACACAACTGTGATGTCACAATGTGCTTTTTCTGACCACAACCAACTGTGATGTCACAAAGTACTGACCACAAACACCTGTACTGTCACAAAGTACTCACAAAGTACTGATCACAAACAACTGTGATATCACAGTGTGCTTTTTCTCACTACAGTGAGCTGTGATGTCACAGTGTACATTTCCTGACCACAACCAACTGTGATGTACATTTACAAAAAACTGTGATATCACAGTGTGCTTTTTCTAACCACAACCAAGTGTGATATCACAAAGTACTGACGACAAACACCTATACTGTCACAAAGTTCTGATGACAAACACTTGTACTGTCACAAAGTTCTCACTAACTACTGACCACGAGCAACTTTGATATCACATTGTGCTTGTACTGACCTTAACAAAGTGTGATGTCACAAAGTACTGAGAACCAACTGAGTCATCACTGTGATGTTATACTATGCCTACAATCAACTGTAATGTCACAAATTACTGACCACAACCAAGACACTACAGTGAGCTGTGATGTCACAGAGTACTTTTACTGACCACAACTGACTGTGATGTCGCAAAGTACTGACAACAACCAAGTTTTATGTCGCAGTGTGCTTTTTCTGACCACAGCCGTGATGTCACAAAATACGAACCACAACCAACTGTAATGTCACAAATTACTGACCACAACCAAGACATCACTGTGACGTTATAGTGTAATGACTACAGTGAGCTACTGACCACACACAACTGTGATGTCACAATGTGCTTTTTCTGACCACAACCAACTGTGATGTCACAAAGTACTGACCACAAACACCTGTACTGTCACAAAGTACTCACAAAGTACTGATCACAAACAACTGTGATATCACAGTGTGCTTTTTCTCACTACAGTGAGCTGTGATGTCACAGTGTACATTTCCTGACCACAACCAACTGTGATGTACATTTACAAAAAACTGTGATATCACAGTGTGCTTTTTCTAACCACAACCAAGTGTGATATCACAAAGTACTGACGACAAACACCTATACTGTCACAAAGTTCTGATGACAAACACTTGTACTGTCACAAAGTTCTCACTAACTACTGACCACGAGCAACTTTGATATCACATTGTGCTTGTACTGACCTTAACAAAGTGTGATGTCACAAAGTACTGAGAACCAACTGAGTCATCACTGTGATGTTATACTATGCCTACAATCAACTGTAATGTCACAAATTACTGACCACAACCAAGACACTACAGTGAGCTGTGATGCACAGAGTACTTTTACTGACCACAACCGACTGTGATGTCGCAAAGTACTGACAATAACCAAGTTTCATGTTGCAGTGTGCTTTTTCTGACCACAGCCGTGATGTCACAAAATACAAACCACAACCAACTGTAATGTCACAAATTACTGACCACAACCAAGACATCACTGTGACATTATAGTGTAATGACCACAGTGAGCTATTGACCACACACAACTGTGATGTCACAATGTGCTTTTTCTGACCACAACCAGCTGTGATGTCACAAAGTACTGACCACAAACACTTGTACTGTCACAAAGTACTCACTAAGTACTGACCACAAACAACTGTGATATGACATTGTGCTTTTACTGACCTTAACAAAGTGCAATGTCACAAAGTACTAATCACAGCCAACTGTGATGTCACAGAGTACTTTTACTGACCACAACTGTGATGTCACAAATATTGACCACAACTGAGACATCACTCTGATGACCTTATAGTGTAATGACTACAGTGAGCTGTGATGTCACAGTGTACTTTTACTGACCACAACCAACTGTGATATCACAGAATACTTTTACTGACCACAACTAACTGCGATATCACAAAGTACTGACAATCGAGACATCACCGTGATGTTTTTGTATGCATACAATCAACTGTGATATCACAGTTTACTTTTATTGACCACAACCAACTGTGATGTCACAGAGTACTTTTACTGACCACAATCAACTGTGATGTCGCAAAGTACTGACCATAACCAACTGTGATGTCACAGAGTACTTTTACTGACCACAACCAACTGTGATGTCGCAAAGTACTGACAACAAACAACTGTGATATCACAGTGTTCTTTTTCTCACTACAGTGAGCTGTGATGTCACAGAGTACCTTTACTGACCACAACTAACTGTGATGTCATTTACCAACTGTGATGTACATTTACAAAAAACTGTGATATCACAGTGTGCTTTTTCTAACCACAACCAAATGTGATATCACAAAGTACTGACGACAAACACTTGTACTGTCACAAAGTTCTCACTAACTACTGACCACAAGTAACTGTGATATGACATTGTGCTTTTACTGAACCTTAACGAAGTGCAATGTCACAAAGTACAACCAACTGAGACATCACTGTGATGTTATAGTATGCCTACAATCAACTGTAATATCACAGTTTACTTTTATTGACCACAACCAACTGTGATGTCGCAAAGTATTGACAACCAAGTGTGATGTCACAGTGTGCTTTTTCTGACCACAGCCAACTGTGATATCACAATGTACTTTTACTGACCACAACCAAGTGTGATGTCACAGACTACTGACCACAAACCTGTACTGTCACAAATTACTGTCAAGCTTTTCTCTCTCTCTCACTCTCTCCCTGCTCACTATGGATTCATATCCCATGTTATATGTTACTAAGTCAATATATTCTCTTTCCTGTAGTATTGTGCTCTTCTGTCTCTCTCTCCTCTTCTATCTCTTTCTGCAGGTATTTCTGCCTCTGGAGCTGTAGAGTCTGACCTGCGATGACAAGTCTCCTGCTGCTCCTACAACTCCACTCAACACCTGCTGCTCTTCTCTCGCTATTCTCTACTGGCAATGTGTTGTGTGTAGCTGTTATTAGCAGGAGCAGCAAAAATAGCAGATAAGCTGGAGTCTGGGAAGACATCAGTGGTGGTTCACTGTAGTGACGGCTGGGACAGAACCACTCAGCTCACTTCTCTGGCCATGCTGATGCTGGACAGCTACTACCGCACACTCAGAGGATTCCAGGTCATACACTACATTACAGTGTCAACTATATATTGCAGTTTTCATCTGTACAGTGTTCTAATGTCTGTAAGTGTGTGTTTGCAGGTTCTGGTGGAGAAGGAGTGGATTAGTTTTGGACACAAGTTTGCTGCAGTAAGTAACTAGGACTTCTGATTCAACTGATGCCAACTGTTAGCTAAAAACACTAGAATCTTTCAAGAATTTTTACTGATTTCTGAGACTAACCTAAATCTAAACAGGGACACACCTGCCATCCAAATATTTATGACATAGAAATACAGAACACACACAGAAAATTGGCTTTTAAGGCCCAATTTCCATCTGGTATAATTTGCACTGCAGTTTGCATTTTCACTGGCATTGTACTGCACATTCATGTCTCCACTACAGGAAAAATGCATTTATGAAGCCATGTTCAAGTCATTCAGCCTGTTGAATGTAGTAGTATTGTAGTATAGAGCTGTATGTTTATATGTATTATAGCAATTTATATGCTTCCTGTTGTTTGTATGTTGAGTATTTATTGCAGATGAAGACCTGATGTCAGGTCCATTTTGTTGACTGAAATGATTTTCTCCTGTGCTGTAGCGGGTGGGTCATGGCGATGAGAACCATGCTAACTCGGAGCGCTCCCCTCTCTTCGTCCAGTTCGTTGACTGCGTTTGGCAGATGACTCGACAGGTCAGAGTCCTTCATCAGGTTTCAGAAACCTCAAGAAAATAACCCAAGACCAGATGCCACTAAAAAGCTCACTAAAAATACAGACTGTACATGCTCACCCAGTCCCAGCTGTCTGTATTGTTGGATACCTAAACGCTGTCTTACTGTACGTTTTCCTTTATTTGTCTATAAATCATTTTCGTTTTGTTTACGTTGCCTTTTTTGTGTCAATAATATCACTGGTCTCATATTACCAAGTGTGACTTGTTTTTCTGTAATTGCCAACCACTTTGTTCTGTCCTTTTTTTCAGTGTAACCTATAAATCATACTGTGTACTTATGAAAGCTGAAGTGTGAATCTTGTCATCTAAATAATGTTTAATTATGTAAAGTTAAACACAAAGCCCCCTAATGACTCACAGTCACTTCTGACATTCCATTGTAAAAGTAAAAACCAAACAATCCAAAACATCAGTCTTTTTCTTGTCTTTTCAAACTGTTTATTTCATTGGTTTCATATTACTAACACATACCGGTAACATATTGCCAGAGAGTTATCATAGTGGAATAAGAGAGAAAGCAGAGCTCACCATTACACTTAAAGCAATGAAGACTGTTCAACATACAGTTGACAGAAATACATACAAAGTTCAACATATTTAAGCTACAAGTAAGTGTGTATACAGATTGAAGGGAAAAGCATGCATCAAGTGTGTTCTGGATAAGTGTGTATGTGTTGTACCTGACAGGCAGTCTTACAAAGCCATCCCTCAAATGCCACATAATTAATCCTTTAGATGGTCTCCCTTTTTTTAATTTCTTAAACTGGGAACAAGATGTGACTTGGTTTTCAGTGGAATCTATTTCTGACTCAAAAAGTGAAGTTGCAGGATCTTGGCTGGCTTTGCTTGGCACAGTGACAGGTGCTAGAATAAGAGGAAATGCTTTGCAGGCACTGGAGTGTACTGGAGGGAGAGAACAGTCAAAAGTGGTAGCATCTTTGATAGGCAGTCAGTGTCATGAGACAACATCCACACAAGCTATCTTCACTGTAGAAGAACCCAGGCACAGTTGTCATATAATATACACTACTGATTCCAGTTTGGACACCAATGAAATGTTTTACAAAGCGAACTAACAGAATAATCCAGGTTTATTATCAGCTAGCCTAGTTTACTTGGAACATTCAGTTTAGAAGTCTTGCAATCCTCAAAAAAAAAACAAAAAACAAAACATGATCCTGGACGGGCTTAAAGTCAAGATTACAGCAGTCCAGGGTCCAGTGCTTCCTACAAGGAGCTAGCTTGGTTTGATTGTTGATGATTTGACACAAGCCTGAATATTTCAGTCTCTCAGAACTGTCAGAAAATTTATCTGGAACTGTTGTTGTTGTTGCCAAAACCTGAGTAGGTGGAACGTCTTCAGGATAGAAAGATATTTGACATACAATTTAATGTCCTCCTTTAATCTGCTATGTGACAGATGTAGCAGGGTCAAACCTTAGCTTTGAATGAACACTTACTGTCAGGCAATCATGAGTCCAATCATATGATCAATACTCAGCTGATCATTTAACATCAAAGCATGGTTTCAGGTCTTTCTAACCTGTTGTCATTCTAAGTCTTTATAACTTAATGAACAAGATTAACAAATCTAAAACTATTTGGTTAGCTAGATGAGAATAGACCGGATCATTTTAGCTGGCTAACATCATGTTAGTCTCCAATAGTTGTGTCACATCAGAAGCACATTTACAGTATCAATAATAATAATAATAATAATAATAACACCAATCCTATGCCTTTATTTTTGCACTATGGGCTTTGCTGGTATCCTGTTGTTTTTGGTGCGACTAATACTGCTCTTAGAAGCAAGATTTTATTAGAAATCCTATAATCCAATATATTAACTTATAAATTATTGATTATAAACTATAAATATTTAATATTATTCCAATTGATTCCAGAAATTTCCAGATGACTGTACTCTCCTTTCTCTATGAAATGATCAAGCTGCTTCAAGCTCTCTATGTGGTTGAAATAAACACTGGTGTCTTGATGAGCTCCATTTAAAAGGCCAAGTTATATCGCCATGACAACCTTGTTTTTTTTTTGTTTTTTTTTTTGTTGTTGTTGTTGTTTTTTGCAGGCTTTGTAAAACACTTCCCACCTGCATATGTTCCCTAACTGGAGACAAACAGTGACTGGAGCTTCCACAGATCCATCTTTCATTCACCTGCCAACTGTCTCCCAGCCTAATGCACACATTCACAGTATCTTTTCCAGCCAGGTGGCTGGCGTGACCAAAGTCCAAAAGGATAATACCCCACCAGAGTCTACAACTGTCTAAACACCAAATCATTTACACTGGGCAAAGACCCTAGCTGGGTTAAGCTGCTACAGGGCATGGGATATAAAACTGCTACTTTTTGCTAGTTGGCAGTCCAGCCTTGGACCACACATGACAGGGCTGTGGCAGCATTAAATTGTACTAGTATTCATTTTTTCAAGTCAGTCTAGTACACTGCAAACATGGAATTACAAGAAAGTAAAAAGCCTTATTTCTGGAAAATTAGTCCTATGTTTTAGTAGAAAGTAATCTTGTCAAGCTGTTTTGCATTAGAAGAGTCCTGTCATCTTAAGAAAATATATATAACTTTGTCTTAATAACATCCCTGCTCGTATTGATGTCAGTTTAACCAGTAACAAGCTACATGTGTAATATTCGAGCAGAGGAACAAGATTGTTTTCCTTTAAGAATCTTATGAATATACATGACTTTGAGTAATTTGGTTTGCTAGAATTTTTTTCAATATTATTGTTTGGGCTTTTTGCCTTTATTGAAAGAACAGTGAAGAAGACAGGAAACGGGAGTGAGAGTAGGGGAATGACATGCAGTAAAGGTCTGGCTGGATTGGGAGTCAAACCGGGGACCAGCTGCGCAGGGCACAAAGGCCCATGTGGTACGCACCCATGTTGTGGCCCGTGTTGCCCCACCTTTGCTGGAATTCTTAAAACAAAATCAAACCACTGAACCATAAGACCATAATGGACAATAACATTAAGGTTGAGACTTCACTCCAGCAGCCCTGGTTCAAATCCAGACCCGGCCCTTTACTGCATGTCATCCACTCTCTCTCCTTTGCTTTTGTTGTCTTTCTCTCTCTGTCCCTCTCCCTCTTGCTTCCTCTTGCTTGGCTTGACTTTTATGCTAGTTTTGAGAACAGCCAAGCAAACCCCACCTTTTTTTTCCAATACAAGACAGTTTAATTATATTTGAGAATATTTGGCTTCTTTCTGTTTTTGCAGTGTAACCAGCTGGAAACAGCAGTATTACAGGTGTTTCAGGTGTGCACATTAAATCTTACACAGGTGCCAACAGCCACAATACCAATAATAACTGAGTCATTCACACACTATGTATCTAAATGATAATTGTACAGGTAATTGTGCTGTGTTTTAATGGATGTAAGAAGGACACTCTGCATTCTAAGCCTCCATCTAAACATCAAACTCATTCAAATGTTGCACTTCTGTGTTATTCACATTCAAGCCCAGATTCAAGCCTTTTTCTTCATAACTATTTTAAGACCTTGTTCTTACAAACAGATAATTTAACCTCAATACACAGAGGCAAAGTAAAGCTCAATACGTGCTACATCTTTGGTGAGTTTGCATTTTTGCTACAAGCCAAAGGTTTTTGCTATGGCACATATTTAATACATTCAGTAAGCACAAAGGTTTGTTTGTTAGGTTTGTATGTGTTTTGTGGGAAGTTCAGATATGAGCAACCTGAGCTCAATACAACAGTAGCACCCAAGGGAGTTATTACCAAGCCACCCAAGAAAGGTGAAAACACTGGGTGTTGCTGAGCTCAGGCACATCAGGCATAGATGTTGGATGAAACCACAGAGTCCCTGTGAGACCGTGCAGGGTGTAAGGCAAAGAGAGAAACACCAATTCAGTTATAGCTCAGGGCAGAGAGCTTATCCATGCATGACTCCTATAAAAACCATGTTAGACAGCTTTAAGAAAAAGTAAACCTCTGTATTTAGTCATGGCTGTCAAGATTACATCTTGATGTAAAATGGTCATGAGCAACAGAAAAGTAAAGAGTTGTTTGACTGTTTTTAATCGCAGTCCTGCTGCTCCTTATAAAAGGTTTTAAAAATTCCTCTAAAAAGCACAGGTGTCTGATTTTGTAATCTGAGCGCATAATGAATTTGTCCTGCTGATAATAAAAGTGATAAACTGTGTGCCATTGACCAACAACTGTCTGTAGTTTATTTGCCACAGACAGAGGCCTGTCTTTGTGCAGTCAGGCCTGTGAGCACAGCATCGGATTACCAAGCCTGACTCAAGTGTTCAAGGACTCTGAGAGAGTGACACAAAGGGATTGTGGGTACAAGCAGCTGCTTTTGCAAGGCAACATGGGGGAGACCAGGGTGTGGTATTAATGTAGGATTGCTGTATTGTATCAGATACGTAACACACTCTAAAAGCCACCAACACTATTTACAGCTCATACAACACATACTCTCTCAGTATCTGAAATAATGTAAAGACAACTGTCTCTCAGGCCAGAGGCCAAAATCCAAAATCCTTCACACATTCACCTCTGTGGAAATACACACTGACTATCAGACACTACTCAGGTCATTAACTGTGCATGATGGTAGCTAGTTAGCAGTTACTGTGAAAGCCAACGTCATGTCATGTGTGCATTAGTGTGCTTGCTTTGTTATTCCTAACACTAACATACTAACATCATTTAAGGTAAGCAGAAGCAATTTCAACTAACAGAGTGCTACAGTATTTTTAACCCTAACAACCAGATGCAATGACACAATCACCTTTCATTTTCTGAGAAGGTGGAAACTGTCAATCTGTAAATCTTTCCCTTCACTATCTTCTGTCACACATGACATGAATGCAACATTATCTTAAATTGCAGTGTGGGATCATTTAAATCCACTTAATATGGTTGATTGATTATCACTAAAGATTTTGAGTAGTGCTATAAAATGACAGACAGTATAAAAAACAGTGAATGATTTCAGTCGCAGCCCAGGTCTTTCAGATAAAAGTTCTCTTGTTCAGGAACACACAAGACTCCAGGAGTCTTTAGGAAAACAAAGTGTTTGCAGAACACCACAAACTCACTCATCAAGAAGCAGTTACAAAAAGTGACGCTATTAGGAAAAAACAAGTTGAGTACAAAATGTAAAAAGAGCAGGCAAGCAGCAGACACACACACACACACACACACACACACACAAGAGTATCATCTAATTTGGAGCATAAACATGCTCTTATACACTGCTATCAGTACAAACACAGAACTGCACACAATAATATGTACCAGTACACCTTCCTAAAAGAACTCATCATGACACTAGTCAAGATCCTAAAGCAAACTACTGCTGCTTCATCTACACAACTAGAGCAGAATCCTATTTGTTAAATGCATGTTATCTTCCAGTGTTGCCTCTGTGGCAGTGCAAATTGATTCACATTCCTGTTTGACTTCATACATCACTGATCCTTCATTCCTTATCTGGCATTCTACCACTGTCACCACTTGTCATCTTTCCACTCCTGTAAATCTTATACCCATGGTGGCCATTTAATGAGGCTGAGTTCAAAGGAACCTTGTAGGCCTCTGTAAGCTCCAGACAAATGAGCTCATCAGATCATCTCACAGCATCTGAAAGGCTCTCTCTGATGGTAAAATCAGTCAAATCAGTCTGTAAGTCACTGCACAGTGACTGGCCAGTGGGATACAACCAAGAGAACAGCAGCTCCTATGTTTGGATAAGATGCAACTGCTTCTAAAGAAAACTCTTTAAATTGTTGTCTTTGTCACTTGTGTGATGATGGAAATGATGGCCACCATGGGATAAAGGTCAATATTCAATTCTGCACACACTGGCACCTCAATGCTAACACTATAAAACACAGTCAAACATTAATAGCTAATATGTAGCAGTTGTATCCTCAACAAAAGTCATATTTCACATTTATTTCCACGTACCTTGTCACAGTCTGCTTCTTTTGAGCAAAGTGCTCTGATAGATCATCACTGTGAGGATCCCATCAAATTCACAGAGGGCAAAATAGATGTGTATTTTTAAGCTCAAACTACAGAACTGATTTAGCTAGATGCCTTATTTTTCCCCACTGCAAAAAGAGCAAATCTGACTAAGGCAGCTTTGTACATTAAGACAGACAACATGAGCAACATGGAGCAATTAATAATGTGAGCAGTGGTTACCTTGCAGTAACCCCAGGTCTATGAATATGTACCTTGCTCACTGAATTAATCAAGTAACTGTGAAGCCCATTAAAAAGCAATACATGTACTGAGTGGGTTAAATTGTAACTAAGACTATCAGAAAACTTCAGTAAGATCTGATCTTTTAGTAACAAGGAGCATTATTTTAGTGAAGTGAAATTTATATTGTTAGTATCATTATTACATGATGTGAGTTAAGTTGTCTGAGTACGGGCTTTATAGTTCAACATGTTACTTCCCTTGCAGAGTAATAACTGTCTATTTTGACAACGTATCACTACATTATCTACTAATTGGCCATTTGCACATTTTATCACAACATTTCACAAGTGATTTCATAGTTGCAACAAGGCTTTGAAACAGAAATGTGGAGACTAATACTCTCTACACAGCTGTGGAGAGTCTGACCTCCTGGATTCTGCAACATGTTTTTGTGTTCTTTCCAGTTTTTTCACTTGATGAGTCTGGAGCTCAGCAAATGTTACAGCTGATGCCCCAGCTCACAACCAACATTGTTAGTATTCAAAGAGTAAACAATAAATTACTATGTACACATATATTTGGAAAGGTTCAATACAATGTTGGCCAAGTTTACAGCAGAGAATAAAAAAAAAATCTGTGTTCACATTCAGCGTAGAAGGACTTCAAATCCCAGTTTCTGCAGCACAGAGCTGCATGATCAATATGGACATGCTGCACATGCTACAGAATAGACGGTCTGCCCTGTAGCATGGCTGTGTTTGTGTGTGTGTGCATGTGTGTGCCTGTGAGTGTGTGTGTGGGTGGGGGGGTTAGGGGGTAAGGAAAGTGGACATGTAGGTTGTGTATTTGTGTATGTGTGTTTTACACAGCATTCTCTTCAGTGGGAGGCTCAGCATTGGGTGGCTCCAGGAGAGTCTGTTGGACTACAAAGACAAAACATAATCTCTATCAGTGATTTCAAAATGACACTGCACCTGCAGGTAATATTATTATTTCATTAGTTTATGTATAAGGGCAACACACAATCAACAATCAATCAATAAATCAACACTTCCTCAAATTTGTCAGTGTTGGCCAACCAGCTTCAGCTGCAGTCCTTTACAAAGTCCAAATGCACTGTTACATGCAGCCATGCAAAGCAGTATAGAGCAACAGAACACACTGTTGGAATTCACATTTTGCACACATTAGCCATGCAAATGAGACGCAATAAAGTAACTGATAGTATTGACATTACTAGAAATAGTTTAAAAGTTAGTAAAACAGTAAGATAACACATTAATCACATAAAACGTCTAGCACAGATTCCTAAGACATAACTGTAAAAATATTAATACCACATAAATATTACACACACACTCCCTAACAAAACCTAGGGTTAGAGTAGAACTCACTGACTTCAAGTTTTCACTAAAACATGCATCTCATTTTTTTAGAATGTGACTGATGATTTTCAGCTGGGTTTTTAGGTTCCCTGTTGAGCAGTTTGGTCTCTGATGGTGAGGTCACATCAGAATACTGAATGTATTCCACAGCTGCTGGTTCTGCTGCAGATTATTTCCTCTAAATGACACTGATAGTGTAGAATGTTTGCGCTGCACTAGATTTTTGCATTTTTCCCATCTACATTTCGCCAGTATTTTTATTTTATAAATGATGGCCAATCTTTGAATCAATGAACTGTAACTGTACTGACTCAGCTTTGTATCTGCCTCTCTTGTAGTGTTATTTAAAATTATTTTCAACTGAGCAGCGTGTTCTGTATAACTTACAGTGTAGAAGAGTGACAGCAGATACAGGAAGGTACGCTAGAGCAGTGGCTCCCAAAGTGGGTCTTTTTCATATTTGCGTGTGTTTGCCCAGGTGAGAATAGTCACAAGCTATTTGACTATCTACACCAAGTCTGCCCCCTGGCTCCACAGTGTTGTATTATCAAAAGTACATTGACAAAATGCTTCCCTTGGGCAACATTATCAAGAATCACTCCATAAATTTCCATTGTTATGCAGATGATACACAGCTTTATCTGTCAGTGAAGCCTAATGAAACCAATCAGTTAACCAAACTTCAGGCTTGCCTTAGAGACATTAAGACTTGGATGACCAGCAATTTTCTACTACTGAACTCAGACAAAACTGAAGTCATTGTAATTGGTGCCAAACACCTCAGAAATACATTTTCTAATGACAGATTATGCTAGACAGCATTGGCCTGGCTCCCAGCTCCACTGTAAAGAATCTGGGAGTCATCTTTGATCAGGATATGTCCTTTAACTCACACATAAAACAAACTTCTAGGACTGCCTTCTTGCTGCCCCAACAAGTCTCTAAAGACTCTGCAGCTGATTCAAAATGCTGCAGCACCATTACTGACAGGAACTAGGAAAAGAGACCACATTTCACCTGTGTTAGCCTCTCTACAAATCCAGTCTCTCTCTTTCCACAGTATGTATTCATATCCCATAATTAACTCAGTATCTCCCCTTTCCTGTAGTATTGTGCTCTCCCGTCTCTGTCTCCCTCCTTCTGTCTCTTTCTGCAGGTATTTCTTCCTCTGGAGCTGTAGAGTCTGATCTGTGATGACAAGTCTCCTGCTGCTCCTACAACTCCACTCAACACCTGCTGCTATTAAGACTTTGGTCATTACCATTATTACCTCTTCTGTATTATTGATACCACTTTACATTTTTACATGGAATCTGCACTATGCTATGTTCTCCTGTCACTATTTTCTACCCCACTCTCTCCCCCTCCCCCCCTCTCTCTCTCTTTCTCAATCCAACCGGTCAAGGCAGATGGCCGCCCACCCTGAGTCTGGTTCTGCTCGAGGTTTCTGCCTAGTGCTTGCTCATGGTGGGAACTCTCTGTAATTATAATATAATTATATATGTAATTATAATAAAGAGTATGGTCTAGACCTGCTCTATATGAAAAGTGCCTTGAGATAACTTCTGTTGTGCTTCAGCACTTTATAAATAAAATTGAATTGAATATTTTTTAAAGGGCTGCTGGTCATTCCATCTGACCATCACACAGACATTCAGTGTTGTATGAGGCCTGAGGGCAGTGCTGAACAGGAATTCATACATTGTTCATTTATACCAGCTGAGGCTATCTGAGAACTTGGTTGTCTGTATGCTGAGCTGAATCACAGCTCTGTTAACCTGACTTTCTCTATCCTTCATTTCAGACACAGTCTCACAAGCTTTGCTGTCACAGTCTTTAAGAAGACCACCATACAACAAGGAAAAGATTGTCTCTCACTGTGATCACTTTACAGTTGTTTGATGGTTCTGCATCACTGATCACTGTGGTCTGATAACTGGCATCAAACACTCTGTAAACCCAGACTGCAGACTTTTCACTGCATGTCTCCCTCTGTCACTCCTGCCACTGGTGACAGTAGTGACAGTAACTCCACCAGTTCAAGGGATTTTCCATAAAGATATATTGTTAATGTTTGGGACCACTACAGTAATAGATGAGACTGACAAAAGTGTATAGTAGCTGTATGTAGAGTGCAGTGTGCATGTGTCTACCTTGTGGTTCTGTAGCCACCACAGCTTCAGGATTCTCAGCTTTCACCATGTCAGTGTTGAGGCTCTCTGTTAGAAGATAAGAGCACATTTACTGAGTATCAACATGTAGTGTGCTGTACTACACTGATACTGTGCTGCTGCCACTTATTGAATGCATTGTAGTTGTAGAAGCACTGTAGTCACACACTGATGAAGACAACTCCCTCAGAGACTGATTCCTCAACAAACCTTGATCATAATGTAAAAGCCTTACGTTGTATACCGAAGCACAGCTTCTTCTTCTGATAGGAGATGTAACTGCTGATTGCACCCACCAGTGCCATGGCAACTGCACTAACAATCCCTGCAATGGTGCCCACCTCTGCTGTGGTCTCTAGACACACACACACACACACACACACACACACACAACACACACACACACACACACACACACACACACACACATACAGTAAGCTTAGGCAGCCAGATAGACACACATTTATGAATTATCACTACAGACAGAAAAACCCACCATTGTTGTCATCATACTGGTTAATCTGATCACTGTCATCACTTGGATGTCTGACTGTGGAAACGGAGTAACAGACAATTAAGAATTACATGAAGTGTATTGACCTCTATGTAAGTAATACATGATTTTTTTTTACAAAAGTTCAAACATTACCTTTTCCTCTGTCGGGTTTGTAGGTATCATCTTTACTAACATCAATCAGATCACTGTCAGAAAATCCACCTGAAAGACGAGACAGAGATGATCACTGCACTGAAGATGAAGAATGAAACAACTAAATGCTAAATATTAACTTAAAAAATGCTTCTTCATCTGCAGGAATTTTCATTCATAGGATTGTTTCAGTGATTATGTGATTCAGTTTTTTGTTGGGTCGATGGTGATGAAGCTGCTCCTTTGTGTTTTCATTTCAGGTCACTGGGGGATCATCAGGCTCAAAAATAAAATGCATGTGAGAATTGAAACATTCAAATCATCCATCTGGAATTCCATGAGGAATGTCAGCATAAACTGGTGATTTTTGCAAAACAAATTATTTTCACAAGATATCAGATGTACTGTTACTCTTCATGTAGTACATTGCATGTCTTCTGCTACACTTAACATTTCTAAATCAAGTCCACTGTATCAAGTTTAAAGTGACTTATAGCCTGACCAACACTGGATTTTTGACATTGACACTGATATCTCAGCCAACAAAACACACACTGACAAGAACATATAGTAAATGACATCAAATCTCTTTTTGCACCTCTGGATGGCAATGTCTTGTTACATTAGCATACAAGACAGTGCATTTAAAAATGTAATCATCAAGTCCTACAGCTTATGATTAAATCAGAGTATTATTATTAATAATCATGGCATATTTAATCCACAGAATTGAGATCACCTCAGATATCCACATAAGAGAGATTATTTCATTAAAGAAATATAGAAAGAAATAAAGAACAGAAAATGTTATCATAAAATGACTCTTAAAATAACTTGGGAAGTATTTCTAGGAGAGGACTCTGTCAGCAGAGTGGAGCTGATGATGAGCAACAGATGAAAACAACATGCTCCCCTTCTTGGAGAGAAATTACTTGGAAGAGTCTTCTTTAGTTCTTCTGTATCACTGGACAACAGAGTACTAGTACAATTAGACTTTGTGGTGGAAACTAAAGCATTTTGTACAGCAGTCTATTCTAGCCCCGGAATCTGCATAGGGAAACATGGCATACTAGTTCAGAGGCATAACAAGTTAATACCATGATGATAAAGGTGTTTACGGTCTTTTAAAATGCTGTAGCCCCACAGTAATGTTAACTTGTAACTGAAGTGAAGCGGTAGACACACTATATAAATAGTCTTAGTCAACTGTTAATTCAAACAGATATTTTGAAAAAAAGCCCTAAACTGGCAAATGATGGAAAGAATGTTCAGCCTTATGATGAAGTGATGTTCTCTGACTATGTTTCTGGACAGGAGAATGGTATTGTTGTACTGTATTGCTGCTTGCACCTACACATTTTTGCATCTTTGGCTCCACTTTGGACAAAATAGCATGTGATGGATGCATGTGGGAGAGTTGGAGAACTTGAATAGAGACGCAGACGCATGTAAGAAGTCCTAAACTATGAGATGGCAAAAAGAAATTACTTGTTCACTCTCACACTCCCACCCACCTCCTTGCCCCTTGTTCTTCTCCTTGCCACCAATGTCATTGTTGGGGTCCAAGGCATCAGCCAGGTCAAAGCCATTATCAACTGTAAGGGTCAAAAGGTCAATGATCAATGTTATCATAAAATAAAGGTGAAATCAGGAGCTTAAAAAAAATCTGTCATGGGAAGCACAGGAATGTTATGTGAGGCTGTACTAAGGGACCAAGGTGCTTTAAGTTAAACGCTAATGCCAACATGTTAATATACTCATGATCACAATGCTAACATGCTAATGTATAGCAAATGTGTTTACCATGCTGCTAAGATTTGCTCATCAGAACTTAACACAAAGTACAGCTGAGGCTGATGGGAGGTCATAAACCAAAGTACTGGGGGTGTTAGATGAAAAATGACAGGATCACCAAAATCCTCTCTGGGAACATGAATGTCGATCAAAACTTCAAGGCAATCCTCTCAACAGTTGTCAAGATATTTTAGGCTGTGCCAAAGTGGTGGACTAACCAACCAACACATATCACCATCGTCCGGTTCTGCTCGAGGTTTCTGCCTCTTAAAAGGAAGTTTTTCCTTGCCACTGTCGCCTAGTGCTGCTCATGGTGGGATCTGTTGGGTCTCTCTCTGTAAATACCTATTTTAAAGAGGACGGTCTAGACCTGCTCTATATGAAAAGTGCCTTGAGACGACTTTTGTTGTGATATGGCGCTATATAAATAAAAGTGAATTGAATTGAACTTAGAGCCACACTGTAGCAAGGCTAAAAAGAGAAAGTGTTCCAAGCACAGGTTCCAGTTCCAGAGTGGTGAGTAGAACACAATTCTGTTGTTGTATTGATGAAATTACTGCTGAGAATTATACATTATCCTGACTGTATGAAAACAACAAGTAAACACAGAGGAACTGTTGACTTCACATTAACACCAAATTTTAAAAAAGTAGATCTCTCTATTTAAATATATTGTATATAAAACAGGATCTATTACAGACCTGCTTCTAATGTACCTAGTTCCCTCTGCAGCTGAGGTACAGACCTCAGGAGGAAAGCTGAGGGGTGTGTTCTCTCACCTGGTTTGGGTTTGGGGTTGGCTGGGGCCTTGGTACCTGTGGGGACTTTAGGAATAACCTTGGATGGGGCTTTGGTGGTGGTGGTGGTAGTGCCACTGACTTTAGATAAATCATCCTTATCAAGATCTGCAGACAACATTGACAGCACTGTGTTTGAGTACAATGATATAAATACATAATCATCCACAGTCTTCAGTTATGACAACTTCACTGTAAAATGTTAGGCACAGGTTTACAAGATCTGTCTAAAAATGGTCATAGTTGGGGCAGAAAATACAAAATGCAAGGCAATGCTGCATAAGGAAATCGTGTCAGAAAGTCAAATCTAAACCAAGTAAAATAAGTTATCTGTTACTGTCAACAGACTGGTGATTACCTTCAAACTACAGTGTTCAAAAACCAGCCAGACCAGCTGAAAGGGTGGGAATATGCCCTTTCAGTTCATTAAAAAATAGATTATTTAATTTGTGGAATATAGCACTGTCATGGGTGATCTCATGCCGCTCTACCCAAAAACTAAAATCCTGCTCCAGAGTCCCTCACATCAAATAAAACATTTTGGTCTAAATCTTTGATTGCACTGGTTCACTCTAAAAATGACCCTGTCAATGAACATAAGATGACATGGTCACTGTATCAGCAGCTGCTGTGTGGTGCTTACCTCCTCCTGTTCCTCCTGATATTGGTCGATCTGGTTCAGGGGTCACTGTGGTGAAAGTGAGAAATGAATTATGTGTTATATTCCTATAATCATATAAAGTGAATTCATTAGCACATCGAGCACTCTGCCCTCTGTATACACAGAGAGGAGGTAGAGAGGGTAGAGAGCTTCACATTTCTCAGTGTGCACATCTTGTCTGACCTCACCTGGATCACACACATTTTCTCTTTTTCAGTTCTTTCTCTCTCTCCCTCTCGGCTCAACCAGGTGTCCTGCAACTTCATAATATTTCAGCAGTGACAGTAATATTTACGTGGTGAGCTGCTGCTACAAAATGTATGAAGCGAAAACACTGCAGACAGACACTGTCAGCCAGAGCCAGTCACACTGCCTGCAAAATGTTTCTATTGAGCAAAATGAATGAAAACCAATGGAAATCCGACAGTTTTCTAGTAATAATGAAATACAGATCCTGTAATTAAGGGATCATATTTGTAATTATGAGATTTAGATTTTGCAGAGTCTGATCTGTGATGACAAGCCTCCTGCCTCCTGCTCCTACAACGCCACTCAACACCTGCTGTTATATTTAGAAATGATTAGTACTGCTTCTACTATTACTGCTACTATTGCAATTACTACTTATATTGTTATTACTATTATTACCGCCACTGTATAATTGATATTGGTATAATTTACATTTGGTCATACATACACTTTGGTCAAGGCAAAGAGCTGCCCACCCCGAGTCTGGTTCTGCCTCTTAAAAGGTTTTTAAAAGTTTTTCCTTGTCACTGTCGCCTAGTGCTGCTCATGGTGGGAACTGTTGGGTCTCTCTCTGTAATTATAATAATCTAAAGAGTATGGTCTAGACCTGCTCTATATGAAAAGTGCCTGGAGATAACCTCTGTTGTGATCTGGTGCAATATAAATAAAACTGAATTGAACTGACTCGAACAACCTGGTGATATTTTAGGCTGTAGGCTGATTTCTGATTTACTCAAATGGTATTATGGTTCTGAGATAGAATTCTGAAAGATTACTGTACATAACCAACATGTGGAATAATTCGTTCAGCAGGAAAACTCATATTAGAGAATGTATAATGACAGGGGAATAGTCATTCTGGCTGGTCATACAACAGGGGTCAGTTGGAATTATGATTCATCTTAGTTGTGAATTTTTATTTTAAAGAAGCAAGTCTTTTTATTGTTTGCAAGGTACTGATCTTAGATTAAGATTAAGAGAGAGAGATGCAAGCAAAAGAAAGGAAAAACAACTTCACTTAAAGCTACAAGCAATGTTGAATGGGCCCTCACACCCCGTGCCTGTCGGGGGACGTGCAGCTGCAGGGTCCCTGCAGGTCGTGCAACGCAGGTCTGCAACTGCGTGACCGCCAGATGCAGAATTAATGAGTCAGAATCCATGTCCCTTACTCAAATCCAATAGAACACACCCTGGAGTATTTTAAAGCTGAAGGAAGAGCAACAAAATCCCTCCATTAAAGAGCAGCTGACAAGAATGTGGAGAGTCCAGGGGTGTACTCTGTTTTGTTGTATATTGTGTTTGCATGGTTCATTCATCATTCATCAATTATGTGGATAAATGAATGAATATCCAGCATGTGAGCCAGCAGGAATTATATCAGAAACCAGCTTGACATCAAGCCTATAAACTGATGTGAAAATGAATTAGTGGGGTTCCTATGAGAAGCAGAAGCAAGTGACTCTCTCTCTGTCTGTCTGTCTGTCTGTCTGTCTCTCTCTACCTCTATCTCACCAGAGAGAGCACAGGCTTGTGCCATGTTCAAAGTGTAACATGTTCAAAGGGAAACTTAAATTCCCTGAGGGAGTCCTCAGAAAGGGATCAATAAAGTCTGTCTAAGAAAAGTTACAGAGCTGAGCTAAGATATCATCATGGCTAGAAAATACATAAAAGATCCTGAGTAGTGTTGCAATTGTACTTACCATCCAGAGCATCAGCCAGGTCAAAGGAATCCCCAGACAGGACTACAGTCCAGAGTGGACAGAGGGACAGACAGAGGAGAGGAACAGAAGAAACAGAAATGTTATGCTGAATCTGACACATAAAACCTAGAAGGTTTAAACACATGTTGTATGAATGCCTTTAACCCATGCATGGAATCTACATTTGTGGATCGTTCAATTCCATTTTGGGTTATTTTATCATGATAGAGTTCTTCAAACCATTTGGGGGCAGTATAAGTAGATCCATAGCAATAGCAATATTGTAGCACTAGTTACAATCTTGTATTCCAATGCTGAGAGCATTCACACTATGGACGGAATGTTCAAATTCTCCAAAACTTCAGCCTCTTTAAACCTTTACTACTTCAGCATACTTTCACCTAGAAACTTCATTTAAACTTTACTGTCACTGTGTGACATCACCCATTCTAGCCAGTCCTTCAACTTCTTCAGAAATGTTTGTGCTTCACCTCTTCTCCTGCCCACACCTTTCACTTCTCACACACAGTTTATACCTCAGATTGTAGATAATTTTGTGCTCTGTCACACAGTGTGACTCCCTAAGCCATAGGATTTACGGTTTTTGAGGTAGCAGCCTCTGATCACCAAGAGGAACCCTCACCTGCTCCATTGATCTCCATATTATCTGGCTCTCTCTCTCTGTTTGTAAAACAGCCAAACCAGGCCAGTTTTTAAACTGCCATCCTGTGGTCATTTTTCACTTTATCTAGACAAATGACACATGTCTGTGTTCAGTAAAGTCTCCTGGTGCTGGTAGTCACCTCATTTCATTGATAGCAGCTATGTTTTTTTAATCAATAACACAAATTCCAGAGGTGGGTTGAGCCACCTCTCAGTACTGTGTGACTGTGAATGAGGGCCAGCTTACTGCAGCTGCCTGTACACAGGTGATGGACATTTGGTCATTAAGACCTCTTCTGCTCTCTGTGCTGTTCACACACACACACACACACACTCACACACACACACACACACACACACAACACGACCTGCACACACATCATATGTACACACATACACTACCTGACACACACATACATACAACTGACACCTGCACATTAACACATTGGTCATTTTGATTGGTGATTTACCCTAACACACACCTTTCCTTTGAACTGTTTGTCCCTCACCTCCTCTCTCTCTTGCTCTTTCTTTCTCTCTATCACTCTCTCACTCACACACACACACATCCTGCATACTTTCTGCTATAGAAACCATTCAATTATCAAGAGGCTTAAACTATTACCCTTTTTACATTTGTGCTTATTCAGCTTTCTACAACTCTTTACATTTTGCTATTGCAATTTTGCTATTCAACTGAATAGTTCAGCTGTTGGTTTTAACTTTCAGCTTCTGCATCTACCCTCTCTCTCTGCTCATTTCCACCACTTTAATCATTGCTTCAGAAATTACTTTTGATTTCCAACTGACTTCCAACTTCTGTGCTTTTCTTCTTCATTTCAACAATGATTTCAGCCATTTCCAGCACTGCTTCAGCGATCCATTCAGCTCTCAGCATTCACACGCATTTTCCACAGCAAATGCATATTCTTCTTCTTCTTCTTCTTATTCTTATTATTATACACCTGGGCAACAAAAAACACCCGTCAGTCACATTTTCCAATAATTTTGCTCACATGAAAAATGGGTGGGTTCAAATAAAATGTGCTATCTCCTAAGTTGTGTATCAGATCCAGATGTAAATACCTGGAAATAGAAGCTGAAATGTTGATCTTGTCTCATATTCATCTTTTGATGTCAAACCCAAAAATAAAGGAATTGGCCTCACTGTTCCAATACTTTTGGAGTGTATATATATTTGTATTGACAGGAAACTGTGATGAACTCAGAACTCAGATTATATTAAGTTGTTTGAGTAACTTTGTGTAATATAATAGTTGTTAGTGTAACACATTATATTATATTATATTATATTATAATCTCATACATCACATAACCTAAGAGAAAAGTGAATTTTATTAAAAACGAACAAAAGATGGATTTCAATTTCAGCACAACTCTTACTGATAAAAAATCTAGGTAATTTGAATCTAGAATCTAAAATCTAGATTTTTAAAAAAAATAATATTTCATGCATAATAGGGATACTGCAACTGATCTGCAACTGAGCTTATTTTGTAGAGGCTTGACCATTTTAGTAGTCAGCTTCCCTGGCCCTGCTGGTGATTCTGTGTCACTCTGACACAATCCCTAGCCCCAGTGCCAAACTGAGCCCACGGTGAACTAATCCTCTCTGTTTGGTGTCTGGGAGCCCCGTCCAGAGATCATTTACCAGAAAAGACACAAAAGCAAAGACAAACAAAAACTAGCTAACCTCATTGGCCATCACTCTCAGCAGAGTGACGGCCAATGAGGTTAGTAGTGCTCAGCAGAATGTGACTGTAACTGTAATCACATTTCATCATGCTGCTGCATGATGAAATGTGATTAATCCCTTTCTAACCTTAAATTTGAAGAGTGTATATGTGTGTGTGGTGTGTGTGTGTGTGTATGTACACACACACACACATATAAGTGCGACATACAAGTGGCAACAACTGGGATACAAGGAAGCTTGGGAACACTGGAGCCCATTGTTGCAAAATTCATGAATTGAGGTATTCAGGACTGTAAGAAGCAGTGAAAAAAGACTGGAAACTTGGATTTGGAAATTGGGAAAATAGGAATGTCTTTGCCTTCATGAACATTCAGTGCTTATTGAAGAATTCATGAATTGAAGTTTTTATGACTATAAGTGGCAAAGCAGGTCTCAGTCTAAGACTCAAGAGTTGCATGTGAGATGGACACCTTACCATTACTGTCTAACAACTCAGGCTTTGAGTGATTGTGTGTGAGTATACAACATATAGAGTTTTAGCTTTAGCAGTTCTTGAGATATTTATATGTGTCAGTTGTGGCACCTCCTATGGATTAAATCTAATGAAATTTGGTGTGGGTCCAAACAATAGCATTGTGATTGAGTATTCTTTCATTACGTCTGAACCTTTACAACATAAAATGTTGGCCATATAGTCATTATAAACTGTTTCGTGCATAACTTTGAAACTGAATAATGGATCAAAATTCTTTTGACAAATTTTTGTTGGACTGGTCTGGACATGATACATCAAATTGACAATCAGATGGCACCATGGATGGCTGCCTCAGTGTGTTGGTGCACGTTGTCTTTTCTTGTTTTGTTTGTTGTTCCAGTGTTTTGTGTTAGTACCAGGTGATGTTTCACTAGACAAGAGCTTGTGGAGATCAGGGCCACAACCCCTATGGACTTATTACCCACTTTCATTGCTACATCTGTGGAATTACTGGACATTCTGATCAAAGGCCCCCTCACCTTTGCGCACACAGTGAAACACTGGAGGAGAGGGAAGTGCGCTGGTACACTTGTGTGTCTCCGCCAATGTGACATCGCACACCATTACCTGGAATATTTCTCTCTAATGTGCGGTCACTCAGCAACAGGATTAATTCCAGCTGCTGGTGGGGAATAACAGAGACTTTTCTTCATCTTCTGTTGTGCGTCACTGAAACTTGGCTGTGTGGAGTGATACCGGACTCTGTGCTACAGCTAGCAGGCTTCCAACTCTGTAGAGCGGATCGTGACACAGAACTTTCAGGCATGCTTGCCGACCAGATTCTGCGCGCGGAGTGGACAAACCCGGACTCCCTAGTTATCATCCTTGGCCACCTTCACAAAGGCAACCTCACCCACGAACTCCCCAAATACAGGCAGTTTATTAAATGCCCGACCAGAGAGGAGAACAATCTGGATCACTGTAACTACTACAGTAAACAATGCTTATCACACCATCCCCTGTGCTGCAATGAGCCACTCCTACTACGTCATGGCCCACCTGATTCCTGCATACAAGCAGAAATTAAAGCTCTCTAAACCTGTTGTGAGGACCAGAGGTGGACCAGTGGGGCTGTGGAGGATCTTCAGGCATACTTGGACTGTACAGACTGGGATGTCTCAGGACTGCCACCAACAGTCTGGATGAGTATACGGAGGCTGTGACATCATACATCAGCTTCTGTGAGGACTACTGTGTACCATCACGCACAAGGGTGAGTTACAATAACAAACTCTGGTTCACAGCCAAACTCAAACAGATGAGGTTCTAGAAGAAGGAGGCATTTAGGAGTGGGGACGGGTGTAAGGAGTCAAAGTGCAGGTTCAACAAGGCAGTGAAAGAAGCCAAACACCTGTACTTTGAGAAACTACACCACCAGTTCTCAGCTTTTGACTCTGCTTCTGTCTGGAGAGGGCTCAGGCAGATCACTAACTGCAAGCCTAAAGTCCCCCACTCCATGAACGACTCAAGTCTGGTCAACTGCCTGACTGAGTTTCATGCAGCTTGCTAGCATTTGGATACCACGTGCATCAATTATGAGATTGGTGGCAAGTAGGCCTTGACAGGACAGGAATTTGAACCTGGAAACGTTATGTCCTCAGAGAAGGTAACTTACTGATTGCACCACTGGGGACACATGGTTCTCATTCACCGTCTCACATCCTGAAGTAATGACATCACAAGTGTAATAGTGAGATACTCTGCCCATTCAAACATACAACGCTTTGAACAGTCAAAACATTGGTGACAAAGTTACAAAAAAAGAAATCATACATCATTCTGTTGGTTTCATTGTCAATTATTGGGTGAAGTTTAATCAAACGTGTGTGTGCATACAGTACTAAGGCCGGTACAGTCAGTATTATATTGGCAATGCAGCACCTCGTCAGACTGCAGCACAATCTTCAAGGTTCAGCTCTTTGACTGGTCAAATGTCTGTATGTTTGATCAGAGGGAGGCTAGGCTACATTAAACTCTACTAGCACAACACACCCCACATTTTCAACCCAAATGTCAATGATTGAGATCACAAGTCAATAATGTTATAAGAGTGCATAGCTAAATCTGTGGAGTACTCTTTTAAATATGTATGTAAGTTTTTGCTATTGCTATGCAGCCATGGTTAGCATTAATATCTGTTTACTTACAAATCTAGAATAATCGAGCTCAGCATAAAACTTCACTACTTGCCAAGAGCTGTCTCCAGCAATGGAAAGCGACACCAATGTTAACGCTTGTTTGGCTTCCAGTTCTATCATTCTTTTCTACATAAGTTAGCATACTAACCAGCAAGCCTCAGCCCATTCTGTCTCATACCACTTGGTGATAGTGAGTCACTGTAGCATCCAGAACATAAGAGGATGAAGAAGTAGCACTGTCAAGAGGTTATATTCTAACCTCTTGCCATCCAAACACAATGATTGCTAAAGCTCTTGTTAAGTAAACAGCTGTTAATGCTAACATCGTCCATGCAATAATAGCAAAAACTTAAGTATAGCACCTTTTAAGTACAGTTAGGCATATTCATGTGATTACAGCTAATTAAAATCAGATGTTAATTGTTGGTCTGTGACAGGAACTTTGGTATCCTTTGAGAAAAAAATTCTACAAGGCCATCCATCACCCCAGCCTCCATAAGTTTGGTTTCCATATTTCTGCATCTAATTCTGCACACATACATACTGGCTGCATGTGGTCTGAATACAGCCATAGAATAGCTGCCCCAGAGCTGTGATGAACAAGTCAAAGATGTTTTTATTAAGTCTATCAATCCATTATATTTATCAAAACAAGTGATTTTTTTCCATCCATTAATGTCTGAGAGACATCCGTCATTGGTCTCCGCAGTGTCTCCAACATTCATTTGTTGTGGAGTTGGGAGGTGGTGATAGTGTACGGGCAGGAAAAGTAGCAATACCATTGTATACAGAAGAAGTTTAGGGGCTTGTGTAATTTGTTTGGGAAAAGAAAACAGAATTCTGGATTAGGGCTCCATGTGATTTTTTTTTTAATGTTAGAATGGTAGTACTTTGAGAATAAAGTCAGAATTCTTATTTTAAACTCAGTTTGTTCTCTGAATTCTGAGATTTTAGAGTTAGAATTCAAATTGTTTTGTCAAATAAATTTTCACATGACCCTAATCCTCCTCCATAACCCTGTAAAAATACAGGTAGAAATCCTACATTAAAAAAAATTACTCTAGAATCTAGAAGTAACTAATGGCCCTTTTCAGTGTTATAATATTATATATTACTATGGATTATATTTTTGAATTATTACTGATGCATTGACACATACACGTGAGCTGCATTTTAATGTCGCAGCTGGTTGAGGTGGAACAAATTTGACCTACTTTATATAGTGCTGGGTAGTTTAACTGTATAATATTTTATGAATAGATTATATGTTCTTATTATGTTCTTAAATTTCCTTTGGGATTAATTAAGTATCCATCTATCTATCTATGTAAAATCATAAATTGCATAGTAACCTACAACCATAGGATACTACAATAAAGTTCAAGTAAATGTACTTAGTTACTTTCCATCACTGTATCCAACACTTCACATTCTGCTTCCAGATGTGACCATTTCACATTAAATACAGCTCTCTCATTAATGTCATGATAAACTTTTGTGTGTCTGTTATCAGTATTTATTCAGTCACAGTGGGTCTAGCTCTAAAGCATTTGAAGTCTCATGTTACTTTACATAAACAAGATTCTAATCAGTTCCAACCCACACAGCTTTTCAGTTTGGATAAAAGAGAGTACTGGTATAGGATCAATAGTCAGGTAAGGTTTTTAGGTGTGATTCTGGTATCCGCAGCAATTATGTCTACAGAGTCATATCCTGACCACATTATTACCCCCATGACCTCTACAAAAAATTTTACCAATCCACTATCTCACATTAACCTTAAGATAACTATATATACTTAAACAACCTGGCATTTTAAATCTAATGCCTAAAACCAACCTCCAGGCTTAGCAAGACAAAATTCCTTCACATAATTTGCACTGCATATGCATAATGCACAGCACGGCATTTATTGACTGACTATTGTTGCAAAAATATATTAATCCAAAAATTATTGGGCATGAATTGTAATTCCATAACTTATTGTTCACTTTAGAGAGAAATAATTTATATATACATAGAATAGAATAAAATGTAAGGAGCTCCTCCTTGTCTGGATGGTGGTGTTGTAAGGTGGAGGTCACAATGGTCTATTGATAGGTGTTAATAAAGACTGATATCATTTCACTTTTTAAGTGACTGATTTTTCATATTTATCATCACTGAGAGTGACATCATGTTCAGCATGTGCAGCTGTAATCCAGAGAGACAGGTCACTGTGGGTGGTGCCCCATCACTTCTGTAATCTGTAATACCTATCAAATCTAAAATAACTGGACCTACTGCCATTTATACAAAACTATTATACCTATAGAATGATTTATGTAAAAATTGTAAGATGTAAGATGTAAAAATGAATACCAAATCTCTAACAGCTGGTTAACATCGGGATCTATTGTATGAATAATATCTGGGCTCAGAGCAAATGGAGACGCAATAACTGAATATAGGTCTAATAACAAAATCTAGAACGCGTGGATCTGTGATAGCTGGTAAAAAGATAATCATTCAGAGCGGCTCTCTTTATCATCTGCTCCCATGTAGGTGAGCCGCTCTTCGGCCCTGAACCAAAGTGCGGCAGAAAAGCAGAGCACGCGGTTGTACTGATGTGTGCCAGACAAAGCCTCACCTTCCAGCGGCAGCAGCAGCGCCAGCAGCAGACACAGACCCCACAGGGAGCGGTTAGCCATGACCCCCATTTCCTCAAACAAAGGTGCCCAGCAGAAACTGCTAACAGAGCGGTTAAATGGCGACTCCGGTACCGTTAAGTCTGTGTGAACTCTGTCGTTCAGTCTCGAAACCCTAACAGCGAAAGCCGCATTCAAGGCGTTCCCTATGCCAGTCTTTGACGCTCCCACACAGTGTAACTTCCTGCCACACCTTTCAGAATAAAGTCAGCTGCGAAACATTGTATTATTCATTTTTGATAGCAAGACGTACATAGTAAACATAAAGTTTCAATCACTGAGTCGTAAAGTTAAGCCCCCTGGTTTAAGTCCTATCTATCTGATAGGCTTCAGTTTGTACATGTTAACAACTACTCCTCCATGTACACAAAAGTTAGACATGGAGTTCCACAAGGGTCAGTGCTTGGACCAATCCTCTTCACTCTGTATATGCTTCCCTTGGGCAATATTATCAGAAAACACTCTATAAATTTCCATTGTTATGCAGATGATACACAGCTTTATCTGTCAATGGAACCTGATGAAACCAATCATCTAGCCAAACTCCAAGGCTTGTCTTAGGAACATTAAATCTGGATGACAAGCAATTTTTACTACTGAATTCAAATAAAACTGAAATCATTATAATTGGTCCTGAACACATCAGAAACAAACTTTCTAATGATGTAGTTCCATTAGACAGCATTGCCCTGGCTCCCAGCTCCACTGTAAAGAATCTGGGAGTCATCCTTTGATCAGGATATGTTCCTTTAACTCACATATAAAACAAACTTCTAGGACTGCCTTTTTTCATCTGCGTAACATCTCCAAAATTAGACATTTTCTGTCCCAAAAAGATGCAGAAAAACTAGCCAATGCATTTGTTACTTCTAGGCTGGACTACTGTAATTCATTATTATCAGGCTGCCCCAACAAGTCTCTAAAGACTCTGCAGCTGATTCAAAATGCTGCAGCACGATTACTGACAGGAACTAGAAACAGAGACCACATTTCACCTGTGTTAGCCTCTCTACATTGGACTCCCAGTCAAATCCAGAGTCGAATTCAAAATCCTCCTCCTCACATACAAAGCCCTTAATGGTCAGGCTCCATCTTACCTTAAAGATCTCATAGTCCCCTACAATCCCACTAGGACTCTCAAAATGCTGGTTTACTGGTGGTTCCCAGAGTTTCCAGGAGTAGAATGGGAGGCAGAGCCTTCAGTTATCAGGCTCCTTCTCCCAGTTTCGGTCCGGGAGGCAGAACACCCTCTGTACCTTAAGAGTCGGCTTAAAACTTTCCTCTTTGATAAAGCTTATAGTTAGGGTTGCTCAGGCTTGAACCATCCCTTAGTTATGCTGCTATAGGCCTAGACTGCCGGGAGATCTCCCATGATGCAATGAGCTCTCTCTCTCTCTCTCTCTCTCTCTCTCTCTCTCTCTCTCTCCTCCCTCTCTCCACTCAATATGGATTCATATCCCATGTTACATGTTACTAACTCATATCTCCCCTTTCCTGTAGTATTGTGCTCTTCCGTCTCTCTCTCCTCTTCTGTCTCTCTCTGCAGGTATTTCTGCCTCTGGAGCTGTAGAGTCTGATCTGTGATGACAAGTCTCCTGCTGCTCCTACAACTCCACTCAACAGCTGCTGCTAGAATTAGAAATGTTATGTTATGTTATGTTAGCAGCTAATACTTTAATTATCATTACTATCATTACTACCTTACATTTATATGGAACCCGTATTATGCTATGTTCTTCACTCACTACCCCCCCCCCCACCCCCCCGCCTTAACCCAACCGGTTGAGGCAGATGGCCGCCCACCCTGAGTCCGGTTCTGCTCAAGGTTTCTGCCTCTTAAAAGAAGTTTTACACCGAATCAACACACACACACAGTCCTGTGTCTGTGCATGTTCCACAAGCACACAGCTAAAACAGCAAACCTCTATTTGCTCTTATCATTACAATTTATATGATATATGCTCCATCAAGCATTTTATTAGGAACAGCTGTGCACCTGCTTACTGATGCAGTTTCAGCTAATCA
Source organism: Lates calcarifer (assembly GCF_001640805.2). Classification (NCBI taxonomy): domain Eukaryota; kingdom Metazoa; phylum Chordata; class Actinopteri; family Centropomidae; genus Lates; species Lates calcarifer. The sequence continues at coordinate 360,899 of NC_066846.1, forward strand.
TGTGGCAGTAGTGCAATGCATGAGATCCTTCAGATATAGGTCAGGAGCAAGGGTTCCTACAGCTTTACACAAATTAGATTTAAGACTTTTTAAAACTTTTTAAATGCCTGTTAGAATAAAATTTAAGGTCAGTTCTCAGAATTGGAAAAATAAAGGGTACGACAACATCAGTTGCTCAGGTTTTAAGACAATTTTGTCCATATATGTGTTTTTTTTTGTTTTTAAATATAAACAGCTGAACAAAATGGATTAACAACATGTGCAAGATGTGCACATCCCACAATATTCAAGGTGCTGAAACACAGATGAAAACAGACCGATCGTCCACACACTGCAGCCTCCCCAAACAGTCTGCTGGGACATCCACCAGCCAGCATGAGGAAAAGCATGGACCTTAGGGCATCACTTTGCTGGTGGATGTCACAGTGGATTTTGTCTGTGGCAACTGCAGTGTGTAGACTTCTATCTGTTTTGACCTGTGAACAAAATGAATTAAATGAAAACAAATAACAAAAACAAATACTGTTGCATTGACCCTACTTAAATGACAGGTAGGTTGTAGCTACAGACACCACCCTGTATCCTCATCTTGAACATTACTAACAATATCTGGATCTTATCCCTTGCACCAGTTAACCCACCAACAACAACAACATTCTCTCTCTTACAACTACAGCATAGATCTGAGTTCTTTGGGATTTTTTTTTTCCAAATTTACCTAAACCTCCTGTAATTCACAGAGCTGTTTCTCTGTATCATTTACTCAGAGTGTTTGATTTTGTGATGAGCTGTGCCATCAAAATAGCACTTTCCCATGTTGTCAAGAACTCACAGGACTCAGGACACAGGACCTGAGACCTGAGGCCTGAGGTGACCACATTTGAGGTGAATGAGACCAACCTACTTAGATAAGACACGTCATTTCCTGTTGCCAGTAGGTGGCGCTATGACTATACATGACATATTGGCATGTAGATGTGTTCAGGCCATGACACTAAGCAAACATGTGAAGTCTGGGGCAGATTGGACAGTGCATGTGGGAAAGCATTGAGATTCGTCCATGGCGACACAGCAAGGACATCCCATGAAGACTCACAGTCACCATTATGATCTTAATGCTTGTCTGACCACATTTGAGGTGAATCAGATCAACCTATTTGGATGAAACACATCATTTCCTGTTGTCAATAGGTGGCGCTATGACTATACCTGAATATTGGCATGTAGATGTGTTTAGGCCATGACACCAATCTGCCCAAACCATGTCAGGTTTGGGGCATATTGGGCAGTGCATGCGTGAGTTACAACAACTTCCTGTTTAATGACGAAGCATCAAAATTCACCATGACGACACAACAAGGGCGTCTCATGAAGACTCACAGGCTACTTACTAACTGTCATGGCCACATCAACATGCCAATATTCAGCCACTGTCATAACGCCACCTATTGGCAACAGGAAATGATGTGTTTCATCCATCTGGGTTGATCTGATTCACCTCAACTGTGGTCAGACAAGCATTAAGATTATAATAGTGCTTTATTGTGAAGACTGTGAGTCTTCATGGGATGCCCTTGCTGTGGCGTTGTGAGGTTCGATGCTTCTCTGTCAAACAGGAAGCTGTTGTAACTCCGACATGCACTGTTCAATCTGCCTCAAACTCAAAGTGTCATGGCCTAAACACATCTGCAGTTTTTAGTCATAGTATTAGCACCACCCACTGGAAAGAAAAAATGTCATACTGATATGCTTTCCCAGTGGGTTGATCACATCCACCTCAAATGTGGTCTGACAAGCATTAAGAGCATGATAAGTCTTTATTGTGAAGATTGTGAGTCGTCATTGAAAGCCTGTGCCATGGCAATGTGATGAATTTTGATGCTTCGCCATTAAACAGGAAGTTGTTGCAACTCCTATATGCACTGTCCAATCTGCCCCAAACTTCACGTTTGATTGTCACTGTCATAACGCCATCTACTGGAAACAGCAAATTCCATGTCGTCACCCTCTTAAAATAATTGCCTAAGTCATTTTTTCAGATTTTTCAGGAAACACAAAAAACTGCACCACTTGTTGAATATATGATATTTACCAACAATTTTAATCAAAACAGTTATAACAACAGATGCCTATTGACATACAAACCAGAGGGTCAGTCAAACATGGAACATGAGAGAATTAAATAACTTAAAACTAACAAATAACAAATTAAAACTAAAAAAGTCACATTCTTGACATAGGCAATTATACTAAAGGGGTAGAATGGCACGATCTGTTTAACTGAGGATGCAGGCAATTTTACCAGAGGTGGCCAGCATCATGAGGAGATGATTTAGGGAAAAAAAAACAATTATTATTGTTATTTTAAGAGGGTGACGATGTGTTATTCATCAATGTACTCCTCCCAGGAGCTTGACTGGGACTTATGCTCAACAACTAACCTTGCTCAGTGGAATCATTTCGTTCCAGTCTTTCAATATGTCCACAACAGAGCTTCCAACAAACAGAGAGAGAGTTTAGTGATCACATACTTACTACTATATCTTCATATTGATAGAACTATTCTAGTCATGTGATCATGTTGTTCATATTTCACGTGACTGCTTGGTCAAAGATTAATGACACTACTCTTGGTTCTTGGCCAGTGTCATAAAACAAATTAGGATGTCTGCAAGAATACAAGGTAACATTTCCCTTTGTCCCTGTGTTCTCAATTGTGATATTTAAAATGAGAACGTAAAGTGAAATGGCAGCACAATCTTAAACATTTCCTATTCTCGTATCTTCACAGACGTTAAACACAGGAGAACTCTGCTTCGTTTTTAGAATAAAGTCTCTGAATTGAGCTTAAATCTCCAGTTCAACAATCTCTCTGCTCTTCCCTGCTCTGTGATGCAGATGTTAACTAGTTAGTTAGCAAACCTGCAGTATTTATTTCACAGATGCTAGACATGCTAACTCTCGTAGCGGTTGTAGATGTTCATTTCAAGACAGCGTGATGTTGAATTTGACATAGAGTGATGGGTGTTGCTCCTATATGCAAAATCAGGTTTGAAGCATTACCTCCTCTTGCAGCCACTCTTTGCAAGCATGTCTTTCAAGTCAGCTAACCTACCTCCTCTAAGTCACGTTTGTCTTCTTTCTGTACCCGAAATATTCCCATACAGGCGATTTTGTTTTTGCTTTTTGTTTTTTTGAGTCACGTGACTTGCTGATTTCAAGCCGTCAAGTTCACTTCTTTAAATCTGCAGATATTTAACAATATATTGCAAAACTTGATAGATTAAACATTACTGATCCCGACAATGTCCCCTGTGTGCTTTCCATGAGTACTGAGACAGACACACCTACAGTATCCAGACCTCGTCCAACAAGTTAGCCCTGCAAAAAATACACCACAGTGCATAGGTCTAAAAAACTTTGTATGGAAATAGAACTGTTAGAAATAATGATAAAAGCATGTATAATGCTGCTATGGGCCTAGACTGCCAGGAGATTTCCCATGACTCACTGAGTCCGGTTCTGCTCGAGGTTTCTGCCCCTTAAAAGGAAGTTTTTCCTTGTTACTGACGCCTAGTGCTGCTCATGGTGGGAACTGTTGGGTCTCTCTCTGTAATTATAATAATATAAAGAGCACAGTCTAGAGCTGCTCTATATGAAAAGGGCCTTGAGATAACTTCTGATTTGGTGCTAAACAAATAAATTGAATTAAATTGATCATTACATAACCAGAATCCATTGCTTGTGGGTTTCTATCACTTTATTTTCTTCTGCTATGTTTTAACTTTTAATCTTTTAAAGTTGAAGTGATGTGTGTAGGCTCAATGATAACACTCCTGTCAACACTGGCAAAGGCACCTACTACTCCCCAGTCCCTCACTACCTAACACAGGAACAGCTCCTGTACTCAGCTGTCTTCAGTGCCAGTCACAAACAGCACCTTCATGCCCTGGTGCCACAGACAAAAGCATTTCAGTGTCTCTCACATGCAGCAGCTGTTGGAGGCACATTCATCTCAACATGCTCCTCCACACCTCCAACACAGGTTAAAGTCATCAGTCCTCACGTTTCTCAGGTAAACAAGAACCCCTCCCCACAGCATCCACAGAGAGAAGAGACGTCCCCCCTAATTTCCTCGTTACAATGCTACCTCCCTGATTTCCAGCCAAGTTAGGGATTGTTTATGGACACCTACAGTACTCCAACAGCCATTGTCATTGTTATTGAGCCACAACTGCCACAAGAAGGGTCTGATGTCTTCTACCCATTCCAGATGGGAAAGTTTGTGTGGCAGAGAACAGTATTAAGGGAAGGACCCACAAGCCCCCTGTATTGTGCCTGGCTTGATCTGATCTTAAATGTAGGATCTGTCCCCAGTGTCAGAGTATATTTTAGACACTTTTGATTTAGTAAGATAAATTCAATGAAAGAGTTTGAATTGAATCAGGTTGAGGTGGGCACAGGAGGTTGTACCATTAACTACTCTGAGCACGGCTCCATGTAGCATCAGAACTTTCTATCCCGAGTTCTGCTGCCCATTTCCACCTGTACATATTAACTCTATCATACGTCACACAAAGACTCAGGTAATCTATCACAGTGGTTAGCACTGTCGCCTCATAGTAAGAAGGTTCTGGGTTCGAGCCTGGCTTTTCTGTGTGGAGTGTTCTCCCTGCCTGCGTGGTCTCCAGCTTCCTCCCACAGTCACAGTGTGAGTGTGAATGGTTGTTCGTCTAGATGTATGTCTGCGATGACTGCGATTCATACAGGGTGTACCCTACCTCTCACCCAATGACAGCTGGGATAGTAATGGATAAGCAGTACAGATAATGGATGGATTAATAGCTCAAATTCTCTTTGGCCCAGTCAGTCTTCCCTCTCCCTGCATTCATCATCTTGTTGTCCCAGCTGTGGTGCAGGCTGTGGTGGAAAGTAACCAAGTGCTTTTCTCAATTCTCTACATAAATACAGTTTTTGAGCTATTTCTTCTTCAGTTCTATCTTATGCTATTTTATACTCCACTACATTTCAGAGTCCTAATACTGCTACTAACTGAAAGTAGTATTTGTATTAATAGTAACTGCAGTAACAATAGCTATAGTTTAACATTGTTTTTCGCAGTTGTTTGGTGACTGCGGTGACAGTATAATGTAGGCGTGTTTTTTGTGTTTGAAGCGGAAATAGGCGTAATGATGGCAAGCAGCTGTCAGCAGCGGATACACAGGACCAGCACAGACTACAGAGCAGCATACTTCATATGCATACTTAATACTCTCCGCACAAGAGTTCAGAGATGGGAGACAAAGCGGGGACCAGGTAAGAGAATCAGCTGATTCATGTGTATGCTGCTGTCAGCGGATAGACAGAGAGGACGAACGTTCCCGTTCACTTTAAAAACCGTTAAAAGCTACTTAAACTTGTTCGTCGCCGAGGAAACTCCTGCAGTAGACCTTTAGAGGAATTAGAGGACAAACTAACACAAATTAAATTTAGAATAAAATTTAACCTCTTTGACACGAGTCTGTCACTGTCCGCAGTGTCTTAAGATAAATGTTGATGATACTAATGTTGAACTGGGTGGACACCAAAACACACAGTCTAGAGTCTTGCCATGTATGCAGCTGTATAAACACCATAAAATGTAAGCAACATCTGGAGAGAACTCTGAGGCAACTTCCTCATGAGAAAATGGGGCGTACTGGGGTGCTCACTTTCTGCCTCCCAGTTACAAATCCAGTTACCCTGCATCAGCCACAACAGAAAAGAAGTAACACTGAAAACCCAGGCAGATGTTTAATAGCAATAACTCTTCTTTTAAAGAGTTCCTCAAATTCTTTCATACTCTTGTGGTGTATTAGATGGTGATGATGTGAAGATGATGAAGAGAAGATCTCCGCTCACACTGTCTTGCTTGTATATAGAAGTTTATTACAAAGAAGTCCAGCATCAAAACAAGCACTGCAGTAGCCTGTGAGAGGATCCGAGCCAATATGGATCTCTCTACCTAACAGCTCTAAACACCAGTATATATATGTTAGCTGTCTTCATGATCTATAGGAAGCATCTGGACCTTACTCAATGATGTTACATTTCCAAAAGAGGAGGGAGAGAAGGCACTTATCTCTAACACCTACAGATTTACGTTCACAAATTTACATTTACAGCTATTAACCTAATGAACCCAAAGACTAGAAAAACATACATAGAATTTCAGACATTCTTAACAGAGTGAAAACATATGTAGAACTTCAGACACTACACACTGCTGCTGGAAAATACTCTGTCCAGTAGATTCTGGTCCTTTTTAACTGGACATCCCATTGGCTGCTTTGTAACCCAGGTTTGCTTGATAGAATAGGCTTTCTTTTTCAGCAGAAAAGTTGTTCATTCTCTGAAATGTGCCAAACATTCTTGTGTTGATAGAGTTTGGTCTTTAATGTAAACTTTACTGGTTTGGTTAATGTGTCTCTCTGTATACGACCACCAGGGGTCACCAAAGGCCCACCATTCATCTTAATACTTAGAATGGTAGTCAAGTGCCTATATGAACAGTGACAGGGGTTTTGCTTGGCTCCAGTCCTCATTAAGCTTCAGCAGTCTATATTGTAAAAAGTTAAAAGTGATTTATTTCCAAAGTTACTGTCTTCATAAAATAAAAAAAGAGGCATTACTTTTTCCCTGAACAGTGAACTAAACAGACCCATGAAACACAAAGAGGACATTTTAGTCAGTCAGTCATTCTGGTGGTCCAGCAACAGGCACTGTAAAGATGGCAGCAGGGTGCACAGGTTAGGGTTAGGCTGGGTATTGTTTTTTAGTATCCTCTGGGCTCTGTGCAGGCACTTCACCCCACCAATATCACTGATGCTTGGTAGACGGGTCGTGATGATGTTTGTTTTTGTTTGTTTATTGGAACATATAGAAGAATAGGTTCCTTGACAGTAAGTCTTACACAGCTTTTACATTCACTGATTATGTTGGCATGAGGGAATTACTAACAATACAGACATAAAACAGGTTATACATAAATTTCACATTCACCCTCTAACACCTCTTTCAAGGTCCACAGTATGTTCACTTCACTCTGTAGAATATATACAGAAGACCGTCTTTCTCAGTGTACATCCAGACTTGCAAACTCACAGTTATGTTTTCTATACAATTCACAGCTTTGAGTGTTTGGGTCCATTGATCTGAGGTAGGTATATAAGGCTTAAGCCAGTTTATAGTAATCATTTTATGGGCTAACACAAGAACTGTCATCAAGCCATTCTCCTCCCACTTCATGAAACCTCTGCCCCGTTTGGTCTGTAAAAAGTCACAGGTAGATTTCATTTTGTTACCCTTGATAAAGACCTAAGTAAAGTGAATTTATTTCTACTTTTTCACAGACCTTTGTGTAATTTACCCATTCATCTTGTGACTTTTATTTCTGCCTTTGCCTTAGGAAAGGGGAGACTAGAAATTAGTTACAAAGTCTTGTTCTATGTGCTCCCATCTTGTATCCATACCTAACCTTATCCATGAGACCAGTATTCTTAATTATTATGCCCAGCAGTAACGTCTGAAATGAGGCAGGGCTAAGCCATCCTTCTCTGTGATACTTTGAGCCTCACTCTGGGCTTTTTATTTTTGCCATATAAATCTGGAGACAAGTCTGTCTGAAAGCAGCTAAAGAGAAAAAGCAGCTGTGACAGTACATTAACTTAGATAGTCTTTACCCTGCTGCACAAAAATAAAGGAAGCATCTCCTATCTTTCCAAAATTCTTTTTGACCTGACAAATCACTACAAGGCCCAGCCAGAGAATTTCAATGGGCGATTAGGCTCTTAGGGAGTTAGCAGATTGTGGATCAAATCAGGAGCCAGACCATTCAAGGACTTTATGGACAGTGTTTGACAAGGCACCCAGACTAGATTAGAGATTATTAATGCAGCTAGTGCTGGGGCAACATGGGGTAATTATAATTACTTCTGATTTAGTGTCACTCATTCATTTCATCTGGACATATAACTGGGTGTCATAGTTCCCCACATCATGTCCACAAATGTTCTTGGCTTGGGCAGGTTTCATAGGTGTGAACAGTAGGTCAGAGTCTGCATGGCTGTTGGAGCATTTCCAAATCTTTCAAATCTCTGACACTGGTAATTAGGTTTTCACTTCATTTTATTTGTGGCCAGATCAGCAGCAGCAATTAATACTGTGAAACTGCAGAGGAGAATCCAAGAGTGTGAACAACATGTCAAAGACATAGACTTAGACAGACTTTATTGATCCCTTTAGGATGACTCCCTCAGGGAAATGAAGTAGCAGTAAGTCGTAGTAACATGATGGTTGAGGGTAGCAGGGATATATCTTGGGTCAACAGGAGGGGCTTCACATGCCCTGTGTAAAGGCAGTAAAGGACATTCTGTGGATAATCAGGATGAACCTTTTGTTCTTTTCCCCTGTTTTCTTTCCTCAGGATGTAAAATGCAGCACATTCCTGCACAGGGACATGCTGATGTCCCTAAAACTGCAGCTGTGTGCATAAACTTGAAGCTGACTTTGTCTGAATAGTCTCAACAACAGCTCTGTTTGTGAGCCAGTACATTTACAATGATCATTTACTACAAGAATGTACTCAATTTTTTCCCTCTGCTTTGGTTTTTTGCCTGAATAATGATAGTGGTTCTCCCTAAAGACTAAATCATACAGTTTGTAATTTATGGATTATTTATGGTCCTGTATTTTACACTTTTCTGGTATTTTATTTGAAGTTTTGACATCCATAAGGAGATATACTTGTGGCTTTTAGTACCAAAAATCAATATAGTTTTGCATTTCTCCCTGGAGCTCTAGCAAGAGCAGAGCATTTTGTGTCTGCCTCTGACCCTCTTTTCTAAATTGGCTGACCATGCAAACCATAGGTAACTAATTGTAGGCAACTGTAACTTGGCAAAACTCCCTGGTAAATGCAGATGCATGGAATATTAGTGAAGGATGCACTTTCCAGGTTATATTTTATATCTGTGGTTTTTATTTCACAATATGAAATATTTTGTTGTTGTTGTTCAGTAACTTTGGACATATTCTGGTCATATAAAACAGATTCATTTACATTTATTTCTGAAGATATTCAGAATTAAGTGCATGAAATTCAGGGGTGCCAATCATCTTAACCAGAACTGTGGGTAGCACCAGAACAGCACAGCAGGATGGGTCCAGGTTCAAACCCGAAGCTCAGGGCTTTCTGTGTGGAGCCCTGTGCCTCCTTCTCTCCAGGTTCTCTGGCTCCTCCCACAGCCCAGAGACATGCAGATTAACTGGTGTGTGAATGGTTGTCTGTCTCTATATGTCATATACAGTATATATACTACACATATACTCCATTAAATGTTGTGGCTGATTTGCCACACACACCTTACTGTTGTTAATCCTGCTTTGGTTTGTTACACATGCAGAGACTGTTGAGAGAAAGTTGAGTGTTTAGGACATACAACAGTGTTGTAAACACTCTGATCAACCAGACCAGTGTTAAGCATTTTTTCAAATGATTAATCAGATATCAAAATTGTTGCAGATTGATATTTTGTTGATCCATTAATTGACTAATTGTCACAGCTCTACAGGCAACGATGGTCAAGTATTTGTCCGTCAGATCTTCAGCATTGGGGAACTATTGGTAATTTTTAGCACATGTATCGTTGTATGTATGGACCAGTGTGCATTTTGTTTTAGGTCCCGTAAGATAGAGGTTTAGGAGAATCCTGGTCCTACACCATTAGTGTGATTTCAGCTGAGAACCTTACATTTAAAAATGATCTCTCTCTCTCTCTACAGATTTGAATCACATCATTCAGTTCAATTCAAAGATTTGAATTCACTGAGGATGTAGTTTATTCACTTCTGTTCAGTTGCACTTTAGTATATATGCATCACCATTCATACTGCCATGTTGTGCTGCACTGATTCAGTCCATTGCTGGTACAAGTTCAGTACAGACCTGGGCCTGTACAACCACTGTTTGCATAGCTGTTAATCTGACAGCACTCCACTGTCAGATTAACAGGTCAACAACCATCATGTTTGTTTCTGTGGCTTCCATGGTTACCATAACATACCATACATCACAACAAAAAAGACAACAGTGCTCTTGGTCACCAGTGATGAACTCCACTGCTACAGGCTACTGATTCAGTGACAATGGTGCATCATAATACTCGATTGACAGAAAATTAATTGACAGCTGTTTTGATGACTAATCAATCAGAAGACATAATTATTAGGTAAAATGTGCATGGCTGTGTCATGTTCCGTCTGACACTAGAGGCAAAGCAAGTGCATGAATAGCACACAATATTTTCTTATGTGAACATACACAGTTCACTTACACACACTCTGCCTTCCCCCTTTCTACAGAGTCTTTAAGAAGTCCAGCCCCAACTGCAAGGTGAGGAGTCTTCTTTCTCGAGTATCTCTATACTTTCAGTTGCCTTTGTACATTATCTTCACCACTATCAAATTTTTGTTTCCACAGCTCACAGTTTATCTAGGGAAGCGGGACTTTGTTGATCATTTAGACCATGTAGATCCAGTAGGTGAGTGTTGCATATATGCATGCGCGCGCACACACACACACACACACACACACACACACACACACACACTGACTCCTAAATTCACATTATAAACTGTGACATTTCAGTTCAACAGGTGCAGGCTGGCTGGGTCAAAATTTGGACTAAAGGCTGTATTTCTTGACTGCATTTGAGGGAAGAAATAACAGCCCTTTATTGAGATACAAGTATGAAACACATTGTAGTTAAAAAGCTTTTTCCCCAGAGTGTTGGAGTCATTTCATCCCAAATAAATTAATGCTGGATTTGCATATAATCTGGATCATTTGCATCATATGTAGACTGACGTATACAGTACACACACAACTGCACACAATGTTTTTATCTGCATTTATTCAACACCATTGCTCAGGTGCCATATGTTCAACTGTAAGTGTATATGTGTGTTGTATAGATGGAGTGGTCCTTGTTGACCCAGGGTATCTGAAAGATCGAAAAGGTAAGAAACTTACAGACAGACACAAAGTAACTGGCTGACTGAACAATTTACTCACCAAAAGGCCAACTGACCATACATTTAATCAATGTGTTCGTCTATCCTCAGTGTTTGTGACTCTGACGTGTGCATTTTGTTACGGTCGGGAGGACCTGGATGTCTTGGGCCTTTCCTTCAGAAAGGATCTGTATGTCCACACCATCCAGGCTTTCCCTCCCCAGCTGGTGGAGAAAAAGCCTCTGAGCTGCCTGCAGGAGAAGCTGATGAAGAAGCTGGGTCAGCATGCCTACCCCTTCAGTTTCACTGTAAGCCCACCAAACATGAACACAACCTCAGCGTCACCCTGACTGTACTATAAACCAGCATAAGAACCACACATGCTGGATCAGATTGGGATCTGGGGAGTTTGGAGGCCAGGTCAACACCTTGGGCTCTTTTTCACATTCCTTGAGACATTTCTGAGCTGTTTTTATGGTGTGGTGGGAGGACTGTCCTGCTGGGGGAGGTCCCTGACATTGAGGGTGTGTGCTAGCTGTGGGACAGTATTTAAGTGGGTGGTACATGTCAAAGTAACATCCAGATGAATGAGGGCCCAAGGTCTCTCAGCAGATCATACTGTATCAAGATGATCAGTGTTATTCACTTCACCTTTCAGTGGTCATAATGTTATGGCTGATCGATGTATCTGTAAGGCTTGTAGAACTCCAAGCTGTAATTTCTCCCTTCTAACAAATAATGAATTCAGGGTCTGACCACTCTAATAATGACAGAATTTAGTTTTTGATTTTTAATAAGTTTAATAAACATGTTTTTGTTTTGTCTTTGTAGGTTATAGAGTGTAGAATGATGGGCAGAAATGTCTGTTTTTTTCATTTAGAATTAAATCATCAACATAATAAAGTGTGCAAAAATGAAGGGGTCTGAACACTTTCTGAAGCCACCTTCTTTTATTCAGTTTACGTTCCGTAAGTGTACTCTGATTTCATTTTCTGTTCAGTGAGGGGGAGACAAGAAGGTGTTTGTATTATTTAGATTCATAACTAATAATATTACTGAACAATGCACATTCTTACTGTTTCCTGATTAGCTTTCTGTAAAGTGAAGTCAAGTGGATAGGAGTGGGTTACCTAGTTCACAAAAGTGATGCAAAATAGAGATATGTGCAGTCATTAGTTTGGCATAATGGTGAATAATATTTGTTAATATACCTGCTCTTATCCATTTCCCATTCTGTGAAGTGCTAAAAATCCTTTGTCCTCTTGCCTATGAGAGGTACACACACTAACGTGATTTCACTTAATGGTTTGGATGTGTCAGATCCCCCAGAACTTGCCCTGCTCAGTGACCCTCCAGCTGACCCAAGAGGACTTTGGGAAGGCATGTGGCGTGGACTATGAACTTCGAGTGTTCTGTGCAAAGACTGTGGAGGAAAAGATCCACCAAAGGTCCAAGAGATTCACACACCTGAGACTCAAAACACTGATTGTCTCCCATACACACCTGGAGAGATATAGACTATGCTTCATGAAATAATAGAGACTGAAGAGTTTGGCCTGTTACATGACATTGCATGAAATGTGCTACCTCTTTAAATGTACATGTATATCATCCTGCTGTGGTGTGTGCAGGAACTCAGTGCATCTGGTGATCCGGAAGGTTCAGTACGCACCAGAGAAGCCGGGTCCACAGCCGATGGTGGAGACCAGTCGCAGCTTCCTGATGTCTGATAGATCTCTGTACTTAGAGGCCTCACTGAATAAGGAGGTAACATACTCACACACTATGTTGTGTCATTTGATTAGAGCGATATGCACACTGCTAAGTCTCTGTGTTTCTCTAGCTGTACTACCATGGTGAGCCCATCAGTGTTAATGTCCACGTCACCAACAACTCCAACAAGACTGTCAAGAAAGTGAAGATTTCTGGTAACTCCATGTGTCTGTACACACTTACACTTGTTTAAATTATTATTGCTTTCAATCAATAATGGAGGGAACCTTTCACCTCTTGACTATTGGAATACCTAGATCATCTACCCATCAGCTTGTCCACAAACTGATGGGGTCGACAAAGAGCACACAGCAGAACAAATTTTCTGTCTTTGTGCAGATTTTGAACAAGCAGTGAGTCTTTGCCATGCACATGCATACATGTAAAAAACTGTAAAAACCACCCCCTTTGGTACATGGTTACTATATAAGTAACCTCAAACAAGGCTTGGGCAGGATGGGTGTCTGTGCATCCTCCACTTCAGTGCCAGGATGCAGAGTTAAAAGTAGAGACTTCATCTGAGCCAGCTCAGAACATAAGTGCTCCACTTGAGAGGAGAGCTTACCTATCAGATTTTGCACTCTTCCTGGAGGGGGCAGCTGCAGCAGTCTCAACCTGACACAGGCGGGTATGTTGGCCTCAGGTGCTCAAGACCAAGACAAGAGGGGCACAGATCATGGCCATCTTCCAGCTGAAGGGGAGTTATACAGGTGCTACAGTAGTGAGGAGTCATCATAGTGACAGTGTCTGAGGAGTATTCCCCCAGCAATGCAGTCAATAAGTCTTTTGGGAACTGGAGGCACAAAGCAGAAAACAGTAATATTATACGACCTGCTCAGAGCAGGAAGCCAAAACCATCACCTTCACCAACAGGAGTGGCAGCAAAAACACAGCCCTTGCCAACAAATCTTTGTGAACATGCTACAGGTTGGGAGACTAATCAAGCTCCAACCTAGAAGACAACGTCACAGCCTCCCGAGGGCGAGTGTTCCACAATGCCAACTGATGTGGTTATGAAGCAACCAACGATAGACTCAGTTCAACAACTTTGAAAAATTAGCTAAAGCTAAAGCTACCGCAGTAGTGAACCTTAGAAGCAAGAAGACGAAAAAGTACAGATTCTCTGATGACACTGAATGATATAACTTCTCTCGGGTCATCTGGGGTCACGAGTTACGTTGTTGGTATAAAATTCTATGCATGCGTGACAGGGAAGATCCAGTGCTTAAAGAATCACGTCTGGTGAGGACTGGTCAGGAGGGATGAAACAGAACACTGGTTGTTTGGAGTTTGGATTGTTATTGCTACTGTAATCTTCTGTAATATCTTCCCAAGGTACATTTAGGAAGACAGAAAAAGAACAAAAGAACCACTAAACTAATTCTCCTCTCCTCCCATCAGTTCGTCAGTATGCTGATATCTGTTTGTTTTCCACGGCTCAGTACAAGTGTCCAGTAGCCCAGGTTGAAGCAGAGTGAGTATCTCCCTCTCTGTCCTCATTCCTTCTCTTGTACTCTATACTGGTTTTATCCTTTTTATCCGTGCTGAATTAAATTGTCTATTCCCCTAGAAAAATCTAGATTGGGCAACGTTATTGGTACAGGTTGGTAATGTTTTAGTTGTGGACCCAGAAAGCAGACACAGGCACCAGATGTTGATGAGTTGATGAGGGGTTTTATTGGAAGCTTGTAAGAGGAAAGAGAGAAGGACACTGGAGGCAGAGTGGAGGCCAGGTGATCATCACTGTGCCACGCCTCCAACACACACACACACACACACACACACACACGGGGGAGGAGACACAAGGGAGGGCTGGAGAGAGAGAGACACAGAGACACCAGGGAATTTAGGAGTCACTGGGAGCCGTGACAAACATATAGGTATACTTAACAATAATGTTGATAATGTTGCACATTAATTAGGTGAATATTGGCACTCAATTTTAGGTCCTGCTTAGGTCCTCTACTTAGAATCTCTATGAACAATCTTAATATGTAGATGACACTAATATGCACACGCAGACACAACTAACATCGATTCAAAAGCTGCCAACATATTTTAATTGCCTGAAGTATCAACATTTGTGTGGTGTGGAATGAATTTTGATGCTCAATGAAACAAAAACGATACAGAAGCACTAAGAAACTGTTACTGGAGCAGTATGTAGAAACAGAAAAAAAACCAGTGGCTCACTCTCTTGTTCTCTCCCATTGTTTCTTTTCCCTTCATGCCGTTCTCAGTGACCTGGTTTCTCCTAGCTCCACCTTCTGCCAGGTCTACACTCTGACCCCAGTGCTGGCTAACAACAGGGAAAAGAGAGGCCTGGCCTTGGATGGAAAGCTAAAGCATGAAGACACCAACCTGGCCTCCAGCACCATGTACACACACATACACAAACTCATTTGACAGAAAGGTTGGGATATACTGTACATATTGACCAACAAGTGTGTTCCTCTCACACCTGTGTTGTATGTGTTCTTTGTGTGTGTTACAGAGTAAAAGAGGGGACCAACAAGGAGATGATGGGGATTGTGGTTTCTTACAGAGTTAAAGTCAAACTGGTGGTGTCTCGTGGAGGGTATGTGAACACATTTGAGCTTTCACAGCAGTGTTTTCTGGACATTAAGAGATGATTTGATGAGTTTTAATCAAATTACCCAGAAGTCTCGAAGATCTTGACGTTCTCAGAAACATAGTGGCCGACAGAAATATGCATACACATTTTTTGTCTGGTCTATAAACTGTGCAGGCAATGTTCTGTTTTACATATCTCACTCTTGTTGAAACTGAGTTTACTTGTATGATCCTGATTTAGACCACGGTTAGATATGCCTATGATCACTTCTTTGCAAATTGATGAGATCAGCAGAGTGAAATTTCACTTTGTATGTGTGTTTAATTCAGTGGTATGCTTTTAAATTACATATGAACTAATCATCCCAAATATTGCACTTTATGTAAGATTGTCTTTAGTCCTCCATTAATGTGAAATAGCTACTAACTTCACAGACTTCTCCGTTTTTCTGGTTTATCCTTACTTCTGATATTTCCATCAGCATGTGTTTCCAGGTATTGCAGAGTACATCTGCATATTTGTCCTAGAGAGTAAATCAGATCAGCTTCAGATTTGGTCAATGCAGTCTTTAGACCTTCATGCTGCTAAACTGCAAAGCTTTTGAGGTTTTGTTCAGTTATGCAGTTTGTTGGTGACAGCATGGTGAATTTTGATGTGTCACCATGAAATAGGAAGTTATTGTAACTCACATATACAGTGTTCAGTCTGCCCCAAACTTCATGGTTTTATCAACCATATTCCAGTCTTCAGGATACCAGCCTGAAGACAGGCAATTTAGAGTCACCAATTAACCTAAGCTGCTTTGGACTGTGGGAGGAAGCCAGAGTACCCAGAGAGAACCCACGCAGGCACAGGGAGAACATGCTAACTCCACACAGAAGAGCCGGGCTCAAACCTTGAACTTTCTTGCTGTGAGGCGACAGTGCTAACCACTGCACCGCTGTGCCACCCAGGCAGAAATCAATACTAATACATGTAAGGTGAAGAAATAATATCTAATACTAATACAGATTCAACACAACTTCCTTGAGGCACTTCATGTTTCACATATTTAACCTCTGAATAACTTCCATTACTGTACATTAGCCTTCTATCATCCAAATGACATTCTGTCCCCAATAATGCAGACTCAGAAAAACCATAACATTAACAAACAACAAAAATGAAAATGTGTAAAAGGATGTTTAGAGATCCTGTATTGCTATCGTTTGTATTTGCATGTGTGTTTGTCTATCTGTGTCTGTGTGTGTAGAGATGTAGCAGTGGAACTTCCTTTTGTCCTGATGCATCCCAAACCTACAGACCAGCCCTACTCCAAACCCCTGTCAGGTAGGACTCATACATACAGTTGTGTTAACTTACCCGAACCTAAAACCAAGTCTTCATCCTTAAATATAATGTTTTATGTGATGGAGACTTGCTTTTTGTCCCCAAAAGTAAGTTGAATCCCCCCAGTGTAACTGTGTAAACAGATTTATGAGTAAAAGTAAATATAATATATATAATATAAACACACATGTACAGTATACACCACATAACATTCAACAGTGGAACTGTTTACAGTGTAGTTTAATTACTTGATGTTGATGTGTCTTGTCTCCCTAGATGCTGAAGCTCCTGTAGATGCAAACCTCATAGAGTTTTGCATGAAGTAAGTGTGTGTGTATGTACGTGTGTGCATGTATGTGTTTGTGTGTCTCAGCACTAAATGTTTTTTTTCACCATTCTTTTTACTCACGGGTTACGGAAGTGTCTGAAACAATGAAGCTTTATAACCATTATTAATAATTGTATCTCCAAAAGATTCATTACTAATAGCCTAATCACAGCCACCATAACAGATCATGTGCTGCTGCCATAAACTAAGTTATTATCATTATCTTTATCAGTGTCAGAGTGAACAAAATGTAAAATTTATCAAGAATTGCCTTTAAAAATGAAATGTATATCCTAGACACTGATGTTGAACCAGTTAGCATGTATAAGTGGCACGATTTAACATTCAAAAAAATATTTTTTTCCTTCTTTCAGCTTTGTAGGTGTTTTACAAGGAGAAACCTGCTTGTCAGACCAAAGTGTGTTTGAATGTATGTGAATGTACACATACCTTTTGTTTAAAATGTCACTCCTTTTAAAGTTTTAAAGAGCTTGAATTTGTTGTCAAGCCATATGACAAGAGAGAGTCTGTCATATTAAATTCCATCTAGTGTTCAAGAGTGATGATATCTATGTTTTATACAGAATAGGCATGTTTTGCTCTTTATGTTTGTTTTTGTTATTTTTTGTATGTAAGGTAGTTGGTAGTTTGGTAATAAAATAATCCGTTGTAATGTGTTGTCTTTCATCAAGATATGCTTTGAAATTCTTTCTCTTTTCAGTACTTCCCCTCAGGTTGAAGACTTTGTGTTTGAAGACTTTGCCCGTCTGTGGTTAACAGGGACGAAAGATCACAAGAGTGAGGATGACCCCTTCTGTTAGCTCATCCTACTTAGCCAGCAGGGTTACTTGAAGGTTACAGGACACCTCAACCCCAGAGGCCAAGGAAAAGAAGAAAAAAACAAGTGATATGAGGACCAAATAGCCAGACTCCTGCAGACAGCCCTCTGCAGAATTCTTCCCCCCTGCTTTAATTGTACCATTTATTGTGTCTGGGCCACTAGAAGTACATGTTGTTAAAGTAGCAATCCACCAAACCAAGTTTTCTGTCTTACTGCAAATCATACTGGTTGCATGTGTATAAACAGAGATGGACAGTGCATCAGGCAACTGTACTGTAAATTTAGCATGTGTCTAGCTAAATGCAGTACAGTCCGAGGTCAGCTGTTTTCTTCGGGTATCTGTAAAACTGATAACAAAAATGTTTTTGTTTTTAGTTATTTTTGCTAATGCTTTTCCTAAACAGGTGACAAAATCTTATTCTATAAATAGATTTTTAATGTCTGTTGAAGTGATAGTAGGTGTTTGAATCTTGCTTTGGCCTTCAAGTATAACATCAGCTTGTCTTTAGTGCACATATACAAAATACACTACTATTCATGAAGGAATGTTTTATGGTTTAACATTGTAAACAAAGGTGGGAAGAAAAACAAATATTCACTTATTTTAAACACTTTCATTCGAGGTGCAAAGTGAAATCTGTTTCTCCTGGATACGAACCCAAGTGTAAATAACCAAATACAAAGTACAGGATACTGTCCCAATTTAGTCTTTCTGACCATATCTTGATTGCAGTTTGTTCTCACTGGAACATGAAAAATTAAGCATAGACTTCCAATGGCATCTTGCAGGCTAAATTCACTCACATTTTGAGGCATGGTGTTAAGATTTAATTGTGGGAAGTGGTCCAGCTAGGGTGTTTGTTTGGTTCAACACTTTTGTGGTCAGCAGTCTAGATTAGAGCATGACTGATTACTAATATAAGTCAACCAGCTGAACAATCAACCATAAATCCACTGGACAGTATCTTTTTATCTTGGTCCCCACACATCTAATTTGAGCTGTCAGTCAAAACTCTGTTATTCATCTGTCATTTAATCAATGAGGATGCATGATTTTTGATTATGAATGTCTGATTTTTTCCCCATTGTTACATGAAAAAATGTGAGCTATGTAAATGTAAGCTGCTACATCAATTATCATTTAAAAACTTTTCAAGAATACAGCACACTTCATGTTCAGTACTTTTTTTATTTTTATGAAAATAAACTTTTCCTCCTGTCAAATGGAAGGTGGTTTGGTCTTGAACTGATGTCAAATACGACAGTTATAGATCTAAGACCATGCAGGACAATTTTCAATAAGTTTTAAGAGTTAATGAAGACGATGTGATATATGCAAGTGTTTTGAAGACACAAAACTTGTTTACTTATGTTTCTCCCTCCACAATGCAGGTGTAAGATCACAGCTCCAAAGAGTATCTGTTGAACTGTGAGGGTCTCCATGAAAAAAACTGACAAGTGCTGTGCTATGCATAAGAATAATGAAAAATGAAGAAAAATACACCACTAAACAACAAAATATACCCAGACATGCAACTTACACACACTGCTTAGAAAATCAGGGATCTTATAATATAACATTTTTTCTTTGAGTTCTCCTTTGTATGTCTTATGAAGCTGTAACAAATCATAATAATAAAAAAGGATAATTAAAGGATTTAATGCTGGCAGTAGAAGCGTTGAATGAGGGCTGATACAGTCACATCAGGCATCAGAAATGTTGCCCAGTGAGTCAGCTGTCCTCTCTGCCCTCATGTCTGCTGCTGCTGCTGCTGCTGCTGCTGCTGCTGCTGCTGCTGCTCCAGCATAACTTCACAGGTCCGTCCCAGTTCTCCCAGTTTGACCTTGGCATACTCTGCTCTGTTCAGTGCCATCTGACAGTCCTTCCTGGCTGAATAAGTGGAGCCTTCATGAGGTTGACCAGTAGCTACCTGGAGAAAAAGGAGATTTACCCTTACTCTGCAGCTCACAAGATGACACACATTGATTGATCACATATTCACATATACTTATTGTGGTATTCATTAATATTTAACTGGTTGTATTTGTGAAGCCTATCTATGTGATATGATGTGTTTCAAAAATACTGAGCAATACATCTTAATTAACAAAAAAACAACAAAAAAACAAAGTCACTGCTCAGTGGAAAGACTCCCCTCCAAACGTGCACCTCTCCAGGGTCCACAGCTATGCAGTACCTACACCGTAGCCTTGACATTGATTCAATGCAGAAGTATAAGTCAAGCTGTATAAATAAATATCCTGTGTGGTGTGTGGAACGGCAGACATGTGTATCATCTCCTGTGTCCACTACACAGTCCTAGAAAACGCACCAAACATGCTCTGTATTAACTGGAGACAAGACCATGAAATGCATGTAAATTAAATGATGATCGGCTTACTTCCTGTTGCCAGCAGGTGGCACTACGACTATGACTTAAACAGTGGTATGTAGACGCCCTCAGGCTGGGACTTTTATCAAACGTGTATTTGGGTGCAGATTGGACATGGAAATGTGAGTTACAAAAACTTTGTATTACATGGGGACACAGAAATTTGCCTCACTGCCACAAACACACCCTTCAACAAAAATTCAAAGGCTTTTAATTCAACATCATCAATATTTATAATATATTTATAAAGTGTCCAGGAGGAGTTCAAGTATGAAAAAAAAAAAAATAAATACATGAACATTATGAATTCAAATCAGGTTGGCGAACTTCCTGTTGGGTTTAGGCTATGGCCCCGAGACTTTTTTGTAAGCCTTGGGATGTTAAATACAGAATTTCGTACATCTAAGTAAAATGTATGGTGGGGATTACTTGGTTGAAATATTTGTAGCGGGCACTATCAAGCCATTTTGCCACACCCATGCACAAGACCCATGCAGCATGTAAATTTTCACCATGTCACCACTGTAGGCCCTCAAACAGGCCCTAATAATTTTAATACAGTGGGAGGAAAGGGATCAGGTTCCCCTCATCCAGGGGAACTCTCTGATATTAAAAAAATCCAATTGAATTAAATGTTATTTATATAGCGTCACAACAACAGTCATCTCAAGGCACTTTTCATATAGAGCAGGTCTAGACCATACTCTTTAAAATAGGTATTAACAGAGAGAGACCCAACAAATCCCACCATGAGCAGCACTAGGAGACAGTGGCAAGGAACTATTGGTATTACATTGCTACCATATTATTATTATTATTATCATTACTATTATTATTATTATTATTGTTGTTGTTGTTATTATTATTATTCTATTGCGGCACTATTACCACAGTAATGCTCAAACACTTAACTACTTGTATATATGACACATATACACATATTCTTGTCAAGGTGAAACAGCCTCTGAAATGCTCGTATGCTCTGTTATTGTAGCAGGGGTTACAATGTACAAATAAAAAAAGGAAAAATAAAAAAGAATACTATTCCTGTGTGTTTGACCTGTGTTAGGTAACGGATCTGGGAGCTCAGTTCATTCTCCACTCGGTTGACGGAGCTCTGGAACTGGACCAACTGTCTGTCTAGGAAGCTGGCATTATGTTTGTCTTTGGAGAGTTCAAGAACTATATTTCCTGCAAGAATAAGCATACAACATATCAGTAAATGTGATTTTAAATTCATAATGTAGCCAACACTAAAATTATGTAGATTCAAGTTTCAGTAATACATATTTTGCCATTTGGGTGAGCAGAATAGGCTGAAAACACTACATGTGCCATTATCCTCAGCTGCCTGATCATGTGGTTGTGTTTCTAGACAAACCAAAGAACTATAAAGGATCCATCAGCTCCTGGAAGTCAGCGCACCTCTGTGTCTCCATCTCTTTAACCACAACAGCCCTGCACAGATTCAAGGAACTCTCTGCCAGGTGTAGCAGAGTAATTATAACTGAGTGTCCTGCTGGGATGGTGTTCTTTTCTTTGAAAGATTAATTCTTTCCTCTGTCAACATATAACAGGTAGGACTTACTAAAAAGCTCTAATTTTGTTTCATCTGTCCAGAGGAAATTCTCACAGAATCGTGGTGGCTTTTCAATACGCCCACTTTCATTCAGAAAGCAGTGCCTGGTGTGACCAGACAATGTTGTACATTGATCTTGGAGAAGTTTAGAGAAGTTTAGAAGTTTTTCTTGGTTTTTTTTTCTACCATTCAAACTGTCCCTCTGTTCAGTCTGGGCTCAGTGTTCCTCCTGCAACCATGTCCAGGGAGGGTGGCTACAGTCCTGGTAAATAATAATAGCAGCTGTAGTCACAGGAACATCAGACTGCTCTGACATGGTCTTGTAGACTTCACCTTGACCGCGCTTGGCACTTTTCTTCTCAAGCAACTCTCTTCTTTTCTTTCTTTTGCTCAAACTAACTTTCTCCAATAATTAGGACACCAAGACACTAAAAATCAATGATTGACATGAGGGTTTAGAAATTCTGCTCACTGGTAGCCATACTGTTTGGCCCTGTCTGGGAGCCACTGTATGCAATTAATTACAGCAGTGTAAGTATAAAATCAGACAACATTATACATGGATAAAGTTTTGTTGTTTATATGATAATAATCTGTCCTCACCGGCACACTGCAGGATCATCGCTATCTCCTTCTCCACCTCCTCCAGAGCTCTGAGCCGCTCATTAGCCATCCTCAGGCATTAAACAGCTACTGCCAGCAGCTCTCTAATAACACGTTGTACTGTGCAGCAACACACAGTCTGGTCCAGACAACTCGGCTCGGTGTAAGCGGGGGGTAAATATAAACCTGCTTGGCTCAATTCACCTTTACTCGAAGCATGGAAGCTGAAATTGCTGCATCTGAACAAAGAGCTCACAAAATCGACGTCAATCAGTCGCACAGTGGTGACGTTCGTTTGGCGGTGAGGCAAGATGGCTACATCGGCTTGGCTGCATGGCCCATCTGCTATGCGACTGACAGAGGGCTTGGTGTCGGTTCTGAAAGAACACCGTCCAGAGTATTTACCTGCTTTGTTGGCCAACTACAGAGAACATGGCGTGTTCCCAACACAGGTAGAGCCCGACCCAGAGAAACACGTCACCTTGGAGGCTAGTTAGTTGTTAGCCTGCTGTCGCTGTACAGCAGCTGCTACAGGCTTTGTTGTTTACTGAGCTGGTCTCTGGAGTTATAGTAGAACTGTGTGTTACAGATGCTGAAGGGCTGCTGGGGCTATTTAATATGTTTGACTGCATTGATAGGTAATACTTTTATTTATCTCCGCAGGGCGCGAGCGCCGCCGGGGGTCTGGTGGGATTCAGCAATGCCAAACTGGGCTCGAGCAAGACCAGGTGAGAAAAAATGTTTGACATCAGCTGTCATAATTCCAGTTATCACAGAGCATATGATACTCTTTGTAACGCTGAAATAATGTAATCGTTTCGTTTCTGTTTTTTTCTCCTTGTTTTGATTTGTTCTTTTGTTTGTTAATGTTTCGTTCATTTCCGCAGTAAATATGCGTTATTCTCAGCGTTGAGTATGGCGAGTAATGTTCTCTGAAACACACTGAAAGGAGCATATGTAACATGGTGTGAGAGACGAAGGTGTGATGTCAAATGATTTTAATTAAATTATTAAATTTCACGAGGCCAAATACATTCGCAAGAAAAAGAATTACTGCACCTAAGCCATCTTCTTAGATGTCTGGTGTGAACTGCTCTGTTCGTTCCACATCATCTCTATTGGGTTAAGGTCTGGGCTTTGGCTGGATCCCTTCTAAATGTGATTTTTTTAAAAAATGTTCATTTTTGACTGCAATCATTCTGTAGTAGATTTACTTGAATGTTTAGGGTAATTGTTCTGTTGCATTATCAAACGTTTACTGAGCTTCAGCTGATGGACAGCCACCCTAACATTATCTTGTAAGATGCCTTGATAAACTTGAGGATTCATCTTCCCCTCCATGAGAAAGACCTGTCCAGGCTCAATGCAAATCAACAATTCTTGATAGAAGATTTATTTTTTGTGAGGTGTGGCATTATGTTTTTGGGTGGTCCCTTTATCCATCCCCTTCTTGTAAATGCAGTATCTCACTAATGCCTTGAGGGAATTTCTTCAAATGTGGCAAAAACATTTGCTTGGACTCAAAGATGAACTGAATAGATTTTGGTGGTCAGAGGTCAAGGTCTCTGATTGAACATTGTTGTTAAGACAATATGTCAGGAATGCCCAGAGGGGACATCATTACATCTGGCACAAACATTCATTTAGACTCAAGGATGAAGAATTTGGTTCATTAATTCACTCACTAATTAGCTGCAGCTGGACTTGACTATGAAGCGATAATTCAGTTCATAAGTTGAAGTAACTCTAACCTAAAACTCCAATCTTGTGATTGGACTCCAAGTTTAGCTAACCCCTGACTCTAGTTAGCCTTTGTTGATATCATTAACTGTGGTGTTCATAAGGTTTCATGTCTCTGTGCCAGTAACAGCCTTGGTCTAATTAGATGCTCCTGAACTGTTTGGAGCCGACACACAAGGACAAGGTGGTAATTCTAGTTCCAACCTACACTGTGAATATTTAAATGGTGTGTTCAACATGAACAAGAGCAATACAATGGTTTGTATGTTATTAGTTAATATAGATTGTGTTTGTTTGTAAATGTAATTCAGCTGAAGATGTGGCCATATTTTAAGACAAGTTTATACATAAATGGAGATAATTCCAAAGCATTCACATATTTTTTTTCTTGCCACTGTACAATCAAAACTAGGAGAGGACTCAT
Source organism: Lates calcarifer (assembly GCF_001640805.2). Lineage (NCBI taxonomy): Eukaryota > Metazoa > Chordata > Actinopteri > Centropomidae > Lates > Lates calcarifer. The sequence continues at coordinate 385,536 of NC_066846.1, forward strand.
GTAGGACGCATGTAAATACCTTTTCACACGCACACCAAAAAAAAAAAATCAGAAAAGGAGCCACAGTTTCAAATGTTATATGTTGTCTAAACACAGGTAGCAATACAGTCTAAAACTGGAAAATCTGTCCAAAGAATAAGTCAAAAAGATTATGAATTTGACCAGATATTAATAACTCTGACAAACTGTGACAAACACTGGGAATGAGAAATTCTCTATACCTCTTGTGTGTGTGTGTGTGTGTGTGTGTGTGTGTGTGTGTGTGTGTGTGTGTGTGTGGGCAGGTTTGAGGGGCTCTGCCTCCTCTCCATACTGGTTAAAGACAGCTCCAGTGATCTGTTCGAACAACACTGCCTTTCCTGGTTACGTTCCCTGCAGCAGGTCATACAGGTACGACGTGTGCACATAAATGCAGACACAAATGCACTCTTTTCTGTGATGTCCAGAGCTGTCAGTCTGCTTCGTCCATGATTCATGACCAGTTAAAAGTTAAAAACCTTACAGTTTACACAGCCCAGTTTCCTTTTTTCTGTTTCCTCTCCTGTGTGTCTTTGGATGTTCTCCTTTAGTCTCAGGCTCCAGTTCAGACCATCCAGCTAGCGGTGAACATTCTGAAGGATTTGCTACAGTACTCATCCCAGCTACCGGAGCTGGCCAGGGAAGTTGGCCTCAACTCCATCCTGGGCATCCTGACGTCTCTGCTGGGTCTCAAGACAGAGGTGAGTGAACAGGGCAGTGGAATTTAGTGGAAAACTGATGGTAGCAGGGACCACATAGTCATGACTGAACATTAAAAATATAACTTAAAGCAATCTCAAGAGTAGAGATAAGACCATACAGGAGGTCAAAGGTTTGTAAAGCATCTTTAAACTGATAAACTGTAGTTGTTTGGACCTCATACATTTATGTGTGTGTAAATGCTGAGAATTTATTTTAAGATGAATCATAAAAAACAAAGATCATATTCATTGTTTTAGCATTATACATCTGTCTCAATCAATATGGATTACATTTTGTGTGCCTTGCTGCATACATTTATATATTAATGAGGTATATCTGATTTTTATTAAACTTCTGTTTACATTCTTGATGACAAACTACTAATATTGTGTATATATATATGAGGTCTTCAGGAAATGGAAATCATGGCAGGACATAAAGCAACTCAAGTGCCTATTGTTATTATAATGAAGGAATAATAATAATAATAATAATAAATAGTCATTTCTCACACAAGCTGCTGGTCTCTTATTATTATGTCTGTTTTGTTAGACTGTTCACGATCAGGTGTCCTCTTGGGGTGTGGGAAATTATGATAGAATGTGTGTCTGACAAATTACTGATTAACCAATTAATTGAAAAGTAATAAAGAGAATAATTGACACTGAGGTTTTGCAGCCCTTATACTAAACAGATGAGCCCTCTTTCCTCTCTTTCCCCCTTTCTTTCTGTGATCTCAGTGTGAGTTGTCAGCCATGGAGGGGATGATAGCCTGTATGACCTACTACCCCAGAGCCTGTGGATCTCTACGGGTAAGATACACAGGAGACAAAGAAGACTAGAGTGAAGTTTTACCATGAACTTTATCATATGTATTTCACTTTGGTCATTTGAGAAAAGAACTGAAAAGCCTGAGCTGTCTGTATTTTTTAAGGACAAACTGGGAGCCTATTTCCTCTCCAAAATGGACAGTACAAACAAGAAAACACAGGAGGTTTGTAATTCTCACTCTTTCATAATATGTATTGATCAATATAGATGTACTTTTTATCTTTGTACTCTTACCTTACAGATCAGTTACTGTGTTTGATTTCTCCCATACTTTTTGAACTGTTTCTTTTCTGCAGGATTTCAGATATTTTTCATTTCTCTGTCCCTGTGTCACTGTTCTTCTGTCAGATGGCTTGTCAGTGTTATGGTCGCTTGCCCTGTCTGGGGGGCCTGTTGGACAGAGGGGTGGGTGCTGGCAGAGCTGAGGGCTGGACCAATCAGATTCACTGCTTACTGGCTTCAGCCAATTGCCTGCTGGCTCAGATCTACCAGGGTTCCGAAACAGGTACACTCTTTTTCAGTGATGCTTGAATTTCTCTGTAAAACCAGGGTTAAATTCATATCTGTTCTGAACTTTTTTAAACTTTTAAACTTGTTTGTGGTTATTTGCTAAATAATAACAAAACAGACATAGAACATAGAACACCACTCAGGTAGCAAGTCCTGTCAGATTTCACCTAGTTTACTCTGTTGAAATTTTAATTGTCTAGTGTGGCATAATCAGCAAACCATCACAAATATCCGTTTTTTTATGGAGGGGATGTGTCTTGTGAATAGTGAGGGCCAACCTTATAATTTAAATCAATTTATTTTGATTCTACTCACAGAATACCAGTTGACAAGTTGTTATACTTTTTTAGCAGTTTACACACAGAGCACCACAGGAGCAACAGTGCAACAAACTGTAAACTTTACAACTGAGTTTTGTCTTAAAATAGAGCATGACAGAACTAACTGTGATAGAAGTAGAGACGGCGACGAAGGGCAGAGTGACACCAGACAATATGAGCCAGGGAAGTTTGACATGTTTTTGTTGGCCTTCTCTGATACGCTCAGCTCTGCCTGTCTGAAGAGAGCAGCATGCCTGTCGTGCACAGAAAAAGCAGAAACTACCTGTGTTGTGGCGAGTTAAACTGGCTGACAGTGTCAGCTGTCTGGTAGGATTTCATAACTGAGCTGTGACCAAGATGCCAACTTTATGTCTGCAGTGCTTCTGCTGTATTTTGTGGCAGTGGCCCACTGCTGGAAATTTATTGTCACCACTGCAATATTATGAAGTTGCAATCACACAACTCTACATAGAGCTTTTAATTTGAAGCAACAGTCACAGCAGAGACAGCTGTATTACCTGGCTGAGGCAAGAGGGAGAGACAAATCCCAGATCCCATACAGTATCAGCTGTGTCTGTCTCACCGCCGTTCCTCCCTGAGAGTCAGAGAGACTATGTAAAGCTGTTTTTCACAAGCTGAGTATAACCTACCATGACCAAAGCATGTCCTGTACACTAACCTTGATGTGTAAAATGGTGGAGTGCCCCTTTAGTTCTGATTTGAAAAACACAAATCTCAAGGAACTAATAATCTAATATTTGTTATAGATGATTGAGAGTAACTGTTGAACAGTCAATTTATACCTCTTGAAAATCTAATTATGTTTTAAACTTAAAAACTACAACCTACTACATGTCTCAGTGAAGCCCTGTGAAACCAGATGCTGTTGTGCCTGCAGTATTTATTGATTTACAATAATAGGGTTTACCTGTTGACAGTTGCTTTTAGTGTTGCACATCCTTTTGTCATACAGAGCAGTCTCTGTGACTACAAAGGCAATGTTTATGCTGGAAATACAACTGCTCATTTACACACTTGCCATATGTAAGTTAGTAGATGACATACAAATATCTGCTATTAAGTAAATCAGTCACTAGACCACACAGAGAAAACCTTTTTGCTTTTTGCTTGTTTGAGATACCATGTCGTAACACTTTGTTTACTGAGAGCTGATTGCTGTTTGTTGTGACAGATGGAACAGTGCAATATGAAGGTCCAGGTGTGGAGCTGGCCTTTCCTCATCTCGACCAATCAGATCCCCTGTTGCTGCTGCAGCTCCAGAACAGATACACAGCTGTCTGCCTGGCACTCAAACACACACTCAGGTACAACACACACACATTTTGAAATGCTAAAGTTTTCTGGTATCTTGAATTTTGGCTCCTCTTCATTGTAATGTAATGTCATTTGTCATGTTCACATCTCTGAAAACTGCATCTGAAAAATTTAATAGCAACATACAGTATCTTCCACAAATAATGTCCAGTTAACTCTGGCCTCATTGTCAGCAGTTCTTATTGGACCCAATCTCTGGGTCCCAGTAAAGCTATTTTAACAGAGACAAAGGCCACCTTGTACCACCATCTGTAAAATGGGCTTTATTTGTAAAATAACAAAACCTATCAGCTCCTGATAGGAGGGGAGAAGATGTTCCTGAGAAAAAGATAACTTCCCTGGAGTTTGCCAGGTCAAACTTCAGTGACTCAGGATGGCCTATTGTAATTTCCACAAACCAGGAAAACCAGGTTGTGGTCTTTGGGTACCCTTCCTGTAGTATGCTATGGGGTGGTAGCATCATGTTTTGCAGTGTTACGTAGAGAAATGCATTGAGCCTAACCAGAATAAATCAGAATGAACATTGATAATTGTAGCATTGTAGCATTATCTTTGTGAAGAGTTAATTTTACAGCAACTGAGGTTTCAGTGACAGTACTGACTGTACTCTAGGCCTTATGAGCAACACAGACCAAAACCAAAGAGAAGTAAAGGTTTGTGGAAATGACTGTTCCAGGATTACAGGTCCTGACTCTGCTCTTATCTCTGTCCATTAGGGTTGATCCAGCCTCAGCTGTTCGTCTGCCTGTCAGGCCAACACTCAACATGGTTTGCCGAGCTCTCGCTGTGAGCTCTAAGAGCATAGTGAGTGCACACACACACACTCTCTCAGAACAATTATTAATGAAGACAGGTGATGTGGCACCAGCCACTGTGGTTGCATACATTTTTATAAATGCATGCCAAACAAATTACATTGGTCATAATCCATATTTGGCTCTCTGTGTATCAGAATTTAACAGGAGATGGAAGTGTGAGGATGCTGGTCCTGCCCATCATACACACCAACACACTAGAGGTCCTATCAGCTCTTATCACAGCGTGAGTTCACACACACACACACACACACTCTCTCTCACAGGGCCTGACTCTGATAACATTGTTTTTGTTGACATTTTATCAGATCTTAGTTATGTTATTTTGTTTTTTGAAATCACACATATGTATATCATATACAGTAGATGAGTCATTCTGAAGATACCAGCATGTACAAAAATTACAGTGTTTATATGGCATTGGTGTTTGTGGGTTGCCAGCACTATGTCTACCTGTGTGTGTGTATTACAGTGTACGTTGTGGCATGGTTCAATACACTGTCGTGCTACAGAGGCTGTTTTCTCAAACCCTGTCTGCCTGGACGCCTCTACATGAAGACAGTGTGGGACAGCAGAGGGCCTACAGGTAAGAGCAGGGCTTCCACACCTGGTCCTTTTGTTTTACTTGTACAAACCAACTGCTAGTGGTTCCAAGTATAAACCAGTAACCAGTACCCAGATTACAGACACCAAAACTCCCAACACTTTTGTCTGCCACACCAGTATTTTGTATGAGCAACCAGATAGACTTACAAATGTGGTGTATCAGACCCCCTCTCCCATGCTGCAGTAGACATGGGAGAGTCCAGCATTTTTGGCCAAGTTTCATCTGAAAGTAGCAAATGAACATGCTGTTGCATTTCAGCATCCCACCTTTAATTTGAATTGGATTCACTCAATCAGATACATTTTCTGTTGTTCTGAAACTATTAGCGAATGACAGACAACAAAAAAGCACATAGCTAATTAGTTAATTGGGTATTACATCTTATAAGGACATTGTTTTGTTTTTTCACTTTTAAGATAAGATAATCCTTTTAAGTCCCACAACAGGGACATTTACAACAAAATTTCACAACAGAGTCTCTCTGTTTTGATGAGATTTTTTTGATCTTTTAACTGAACCTCATTTGGCACTCTCTTAAAGGATAATTCTGGAGATTGTGGCTCAATGAGTCATGATAACTTTGCATTTCCCAGCTCCATTTCCTTACCATTTCCTCTCCACTTCCATCATAATTTCAGCTCATTGTGGGTCCAGGATCATAACGAGATGCTAGTGTTTATTTCTGTTTCCTGTGTGTGTAACAAGCGGATTACACATGTTGTACACGTGCCTATGTAGGCCCATATTCCTATCCTGACAAGGTGCACTTACAGTGAAACACTGCTCCAAGGTTTTTGTTGGTCAATCACTTCAATCACAATCAGTTTCCGGTTGCCTCAAGATAGCAATGTGCCAACAAAGTGCCTGACCACACCTCATTTTAAGACAATTGAATGAGATGAAATCTCTGTCTATTAGCTATTAGGTAACAAGGTGATCAAGTGTCTTAATAGAGTCAAGGCATGGAAGAAGACCTTCATTTTCTCAGTCTTATAATGTAAATGGTATTAAGCAAAAATACATAAAGCTGGGCAGCCAACATGGTATGGGAAGGAGGGACATTAGTTTTGGGACAGTCTGGGAGATTGAGGACAATTTGAGCTAAAGCGTCATTTCAGACTGTAAGTAGGTGGCTGAAGCCTATGTTTCTTGTGTTTCTTGTGTCTTCCTTCATTCTGTAGCTCAGTGCGGGTAGCCGTGTACAGAACCCTAGAGCTCTGGGTCAAGGTGGCTGGAGCCTCTTCAGGCATTCTTCAAGGAAGCCCAGGCCATTCAGAGCTTCTTTTTAGCCACTTGCTTGGTGACATTACACCAGGGGCGGAATCTGTCAAGGTGAGTTTAAGTTACATGTAGTTAGTTTGAATGTATTCAGTACCTCTGTCTGTAACTCTCTCTTTTGTCTTTGTGTGTTTGTGTGTCCTTTTCTCCAGCTCCGGGCCGGTCTGTCAATTGATGTGGTTCCTGGAGGGAAACCAGGCCCTCGAAGGACAAAGCCCTTGGTCATAGCGGATGCAGGCGGGCCATCACATCAGAGGAAAGGAGACATTTTGGCCAATCAGGACACTTGCCTTTCAGCCCTCAGAGGTTAGACACTGCCTCAGCCTGAATACATGTTTTGTAATTGGTCTCTTGTAAATCTGGCATAATCGCACCAATGTTTTCTTCTTCACAGCACTGAGACAAATCATACTGACAAGTGGTACACTGCTTAAGGATGACATACATAAGGTAAATGTCAGTGTTACATTGTCATTGCATGGTAATTTATTTCAAAACACTCATTTAAATCAAAGAAACCAGACTTAACTGTAACTACTAAACAAACTACTACTACTAAGCAGAGTTCAGTCACCTGCTGTAGTAACTGACATAGTGTTGTTAGACAAGATGATGACATGGATGGTTCTCCCCTCTGTCTCCATCACAGCCACTTGCTCTGTTGTAGAACAGACACATCTTTGTCTTTTTCCAGAGCAGTCAGTCAGTCTGTGGGTTTCTGCTCTGTGTTGATTTTCTCACAGCGCCTCCACGACGTGGTGCTGCCACTGAGTGTACGTCTGCAGCAGCAACAGTCCAGCAGTAACACAGCATGTGAACCTGCAGGGGGTGGTAGTGGGCAGTACAGCAGTGCTGTTACCCGACGGGAGCTATACAGGTACTACGTCTGTTAAAAGCATAATAACACATAGATTTACAAATGCAATTCATAAGATTCTTTTCTTTTTTTAATCTAGTTATTACTTTTAATGGCAAGCATTTTGTTTATGAAATATGCTATATGATTGAATTATTACACTTATTAACTTATGAATTAATCAGTGAAGTTTAAGTGCTGACTGTTTCTATGGTGGATGAATCGTAGCTCTTGTTACACACTGCCAATATAAGGATCAGGTTTTTGGACAAATTAAAATTTCAGAAATACATCATCATTTGGATTGAGTATTGTTTAGTCTACCCCATTCCACTATTTGTTCCTGAAAAACTCCATGATCAGTAGTTAATAATTAACTCACTGCTGACTGTGTGGGAATTCAACTTTTTATGCCTCCACACCAGGCTGAAGTCATTATATTTTTGGGTTGTCCATTTCAGTAGCCAGTAGCCTTGAGGGAATTTCTTTAGTTCTTCACTTGGACTCAAGGATGAAATGATTCGATTTTGGTGGTCAAAGGTCACTGGGACTGCACAACACATTTTGTCTTGCAGCTGGACTGGTTGGTGGAGTTAAACATCCACGTGGCAGTATTTAATTTCACTGCACACCAAATGTGCATTAGATAATGTTTAATTTGGCAGTATATGCTGAAACAAGAATAAGAAAAATGGGGACTGTTTCCATCAATGTATTGTTTGTGTGGCTTTTCAGGTTATTGCTGGCTCTGGTCCTGGTCCCATCGCCCTGTTGGCCTCCACCTCTGACCTGTGCAGTATCCATCCTCAGCAATGGACGGACTGACCGCAACCTCAAGGTGACTGCTCCTAGGGAGAGAGGAAAGAATGCAGGAGGGAGACTGCTGAGTAGTAGAAATGTGTTAGCTGATTTGAGTAACAGTTCCATGAATTTGAGGGTCAATTAGAAACCAAAGCACTGCACAGCCGTTTATGATACTATAATACTAAACATTCTATACTCTAATACTATTCCAATACTATAAGACACGATTTTACAACATGTAACAGAGGGCACACACAAGAAAGTAAAATGTTTTTGGCGAGTAACAATCGTGGTCCCATGTGATCGTCATTTCCATTTCCATTTCGTTAGTCTGGTTGGTCAATAGCTTTGCCCCACCTCCTGACATAAGCAGTTCTTGGTTCTAGACCAGAAAAGTACTGGTGCCACTACTTTTCCTGGCTGAGTGCCAGTTCTTTGGCTGCTGAAACAGAAAGAACTGGTTCGCAATTAGGCACATGCTCCAAACTGGCCTTCGAACTGCTTTGGTGGAAAAGGGTACCAGAGGTTCAGATGAAGCAAACCATCAAAAAATGTGTCATGTACAATTTTTTCACGTGCACATACTGTTTTACTGTTGGTACTGTTGTTTCACAGGTTCTAATGACTCATGCCTTCTCCTTCCTCCCATAGGTCTCTACATTCTGTGTGGAGGCTCTGACCATATGTAATTCCCTCCTCCACCCCCGCACTCCCTCCATCACCCTCCCCTTACCACCCCTCACCCTGAAACCCACCCCTGCTGTTCCAGTCCTCCCATCCTCCCAGGGACCTACGTCTGGACTCACTTTGCCAACCCTTTTAGGAGGCACAGCCCCTGCTCCTCCCTTCCCCACCCGCCACTCCCTTAGCCTTGCCCCCACTTCCCTGCTGGGCTCTTTGGAAAACCACCTCTCCCTGGTCCCAGGGCTGCCAGGTCAGGCCCCCACCACAGGAGACATGATCCTGTCCCCCCACACACACCACCTGCCGGACCAGGCTGGACTTGGCCCTCCAGAGGGGCAGAGACCTGTGTTTGTCCGCTATGAGAAAGAGGAAGCAGAAGATGTGGAGATCTCTCTGGCCAGTGACTCAGATGACAGCGTGGTCATTGTTCCTCCGGGGATGCTCAACATGGAGAACCAGCAAGATGACACAGCAGTAGCAGCAAACTCCCAAAACATGGTCTCTTCTGTACCAGGGGGCACTACAGTCACACTTCCAGGAGGGGAGTGTGTCACAATGGTGCCCACCACAACAGCACCAACCACTATAGATAATGTCTCGCTTTCGAACAACCTCACCACTTCCTCCCCCCTCCTCACCACTTCCACCACCCCCATCCAATTCCTTCCCTCCTTCCAGCACCTCCAGTAGTTTCCCTGGTTCCACCTTTGAACTCCAGCACACTCACAGCTCCACCTGGAGTCTTGGGAGACTCGATGTCTGGCAGACCCCAGCTTCAGCAGATGCTGATGCAAGCCCTCCGCACCTGGCCAGCCTGGTCCCATGGGTCTACCACTCCCAAATGCACCAGCTGCAGAATCAGCTGAGTCAGCAGGGACGGCACCTCCACCAGCACCAACCAACACCTGCCAGCAACGAAGATTCCGCTGTCATCAACATCAACAGCACCGACGAGGAGGAGGAGGAAGAGGAGGAGGACATGGAGGATGAAGAGGAGCTGGAGGAGGAAGAGGAAGGGATGGATGAGGAGGACGAGGAGGAGGAAGTGAGCGATTTTGCTGAGGAGGAGTTTATGATGGAGAGGAGTATGAGGATTACGATGAAGAAGAGGGGAAGAGCTGGAGGAGGATGAGGAGGAGGAAGATGGGGACATACCTCTCTGGAGAAGAGCAGAGGACAAGGCAGGGGAGGTGGGGATAGAGGAGGGGAAGGTGCTCCAAAGCAGCAGTGGATGAAGGAGGGATTGCTGGATTCAGTGTGGAGGGAGATGAAGAAGGAGGGATAGAAGAGATTCAGACCAACAGAGTGCTGTTTGGAGAGGACAGGCTGAAGTGCAGGAGTGGAGAGCATTGGAGTCTTGGAGGAGGCGCGGGCAGGTGAGGGACAGGAGGATGAAAGCGAAAGGATGGACGACCCCACCATGCCACAGATACTGTGTGTCACCGGAGGGGCATTGGAGGAGAGGGAGGAGACAGAGCAGGAGGGAGAGGGAGCCGGAGGAGGAGTGGTGCAGGAGGAGGCGAACTTATGGGAGCAAGGATCCAGTGAGCTTGAGCTGACAGCCCCCTCAGAAGATGGCACAACCAATCAGAATCAACAGGTAGTTACCACAGTTTTAAAATCTCACCTCTCAAGGACACCCATGACATCATAGTGTTAAAGTACTCTGAGATACAGAACAGTGTGAAAGGATGAAAATAAACTAAGAACCAGCTATTTTTAGATTTAGTCTTAATCTTAAGGGCAACACAGATATCCCTGTACATGTGACACGTGTCAAAACTCCCATACCAGTTGTTTTCTATGTTAGCTGCACAGCAGCACAGGTTGATGTATGTCACTGTGTAGGGATTCATCATTGTCCTGTTCTCCCAGCATCAGCACACTTAAAGCAGCATTCACTCTCTATACTGGAACATCCTGGCCACCATATTTCCACTGCTTCTTTTGTCTGTAATGACAACATGTCTTCTTTTGTAGCTCTGTAGCAGTTACAATCTCAGTGGATGGAGAGAGACTCAATGTTGAAATATGAAAATACCCAGAGCTATATGACCCACATTCTTGCTATATAAAGATGAACCCAAAAAGTCATGCAGAGCCACAGAGAGACACCGATATGTGTCTCAGGTGAGAGATCAAGTAAAATGACATACACATAATCCAAGAACACACTCATTTCATGGTGCAGAGATTTCCAGCTAGCTAGACCTTTTAGTGTTTTCAGATTATTCTGGACTTTCTGGGCACTAGATAATGGTATCGAAGCATTAAGAGTAACAGCTGTCCACCTGAAATCAGCATTATACTGACTTTGATTCTTTTTCAGAGGAAAAGTAAGAATCCGTTTTTTTTTGTTCTGTTTTCAGAAATTTCTCTGAGTAGATGGGACCAGTGTTTTCATTGCTGCAACATAGCTAGTACTGTTAAAATGTACTAAAAGGAGTTGAGGTTTGAGTTTTGTTCTAGCTGAAATTAGTAAAATTGTAGGAAGAGTAGACCTGTCACCAATAGTTTCTCAGGTAAGAAGTAAAAAGTGATTGAAAATGTGGAGGGGATTTGACAAGGAAAGGTAAAAGAATGGAAGAAAGGAAAGGAAAGGAAAACAGAACCAAGGATGGTAAGAGGGAATGGAAACAGCAGAGGGTCAGAACAATTGAGGACACTGGTATCCATGATGGGCTTCAAAGAAATAATGTTGATTTTTCACAGTATTGTTTTAAGAAAGTGGCACTTTTGTCACACAAGCACATTACTATAGAGAGGAGGTCAGGTTAGCAACAAAATGAATGTTGGTGCTGCTTTGTAAACCACTCAGGTTAGTGACTTTTTGGGTATCCAGTATGGCAGAATTCCATCATTCCTCATTCCTCTCTCCGCATTCCTGTTTCCACCACTTTCTGCTTCTCACTGCTGAATCAAACAGATTGCCTCTGTAGAAGCAACGATAGAGATGGTTTACTTCCGGTCAAGGCAGATGGCCGCCCACCCTCCGGTTCTGCTCGAGGTTTCTGCCTCTTAAAGGAAGTGTTTTCTCTCCACTGTCGCCTAGTGCTGCTCCCCCTTTTTTTTAATGTCGCTTTCTACTAGCATGGACAAGACTGCTGCTGATGCTGCTGTTTCACTGATGACAAATGGTTCTAACATGCCAAGAAATAGAGATGTCAGGAGGAAGACTGCTAGACAATGGAAACCTGGATATAAACAACAAGGGTTTCAAAATATTCCACAGTCACTTTTTAATGAGGAGGAAAATGTATTTAAGACATTTGTAAGGCATTAAGGATATACATATTTTTTCAGTTTGAATGTAAATCGAGCTGTATCAATCACATTTTTAAGAAAACTGTGCAATCTTTTTAGGATGTTCTTCATAACATAATTGTACATAATAGAATTGTAGACAGATTTTCTGGTTTCTGAATTTCTCTCAGAAACTGTTCAGTGTGATTAGTTCCCTGGAAGCCAGGAATGTCTTTGTATATAACAGGGTGCTGAGTTTTCCTGTGCACTCCTCTATTAGCCATGTTTTTGTTCCACCAATAGTTGATAAATGAAGCTGGTGTTGTTACAAGGAAACTGACCCCCACCTAAAGCAGATTGTCTTCAACTCAACAGGATTTGAGGGCTGAACCAGTACAGGAAGCCAGTGTGAGTGATAACCAGCCAAGCAGTCATCAGGAGGGACAGCTAGCAGCTGCTCAAGAAGGAGACTCAGCAGCTGCAGATCCTGAAACCTCAGCGGGTCTGAATACTAAAGAACAGGAGGAGACAAATGCTGAGAAAAGAGACAAAGTGGTAGCAGAGCAGCAGGAGACAAAGGGAGAAGGAGGGGGAGAGAGTGATGGAGAGGAGGGGAAAGGAGTGAAGAGGAAGAGGGAGGAAGAGGAGGCAGGACAAAACACTGAGAAGAAAAAGGTAAACATTTGTGGCTAATCTGATTCACTTGTTCTCACATTTGTATCCCACTGATCTTTCATTTAAGGGACAAGAGGCTTTTCAGAATCACACTTTACGTGTTCACATCACTAGTTTATTCGGACTTCTCTCACAGATGCCAGGAAACAATTTTAGCACATGTAAAATTGGGAAGACACACAGAGTGAAGCACTTATAGCACAGGGTATTAATACTGACAATAGGTAATATAAGGATGGTTTTCAGTTTTGCAGCTGAAAGTATGCAAACATGCAAAAAATGAAAGGAAAAAGGCAACAGTGCATTTAATTTGAAAGATGATAATGGATAGTATAATAATGGATCCTAAATTAGAATGTCAAGCCTCAGCTTTAATTTGATGCATGTATGTATGTATGCTTATTTTTGATGAAACAGCCCCCAAACCTTCACAGATTGTTTGAGCAGTGTGTCTCTGTCTGTCCCTCAGCTGGATGATGAAACCATGGCCTCCATGTTGGCTGATTTTGTCGCCTGTCCACCTGATGACGAAGATGGTGCCTCTGGATCAAACCACTCATAAACATTTGGCAAACCAAACTGATAGTATTGAGGTCACCATGTATGCAGAAGATACTGCTCAGATATTGTATCATTAGTGACATTTCCGAGATTTAGTTACCTTGTGAAACACCTCCCTTATCATTCTTAATATCTCCAGCAGTGTTAACATCATATTAGTAGAATGTGGCCTCCAGGTTTCTTTCTTTAACATTGTTGCCAGCTTCCAGCTACACTGTGTGGGGTGTGAGAGTATCTGGGGAAAGAGACTTTTTTTTCAGACTTTTTACTGTATCACACCAACCAGCTAGTAACTGGCACAAACTAGTTTTACATGAGCTAAAAGAAACAGTACATTTTCTACTCTCCCTAGTACTGCCACCCAGCAGGGAGGTGAAGCTCTGTGAAATTTGTCACTCAGAACGCTAGCCTTCATTCTTGTACACGGTACATATTACCCTATGTTAGTGTTTGAAGTGGTTTTCTTGGATTTATATGTTTCTTATGTGCTTTTCATGTTTTGTTATTACTGTCATATGCTTTGTTATTAAAAAAAAGTAAAAAGAAAAACAAACTACATACACTACATGGTTTGGATGATTTAATTCTTAATCACAGCAATAAGTCAAATTTGTCTTTCTTGTTTTTAAAGGGTTGGTTTACCCACTTTACATTAGGTCATCCAGTGAGGTCTGTTTATTTTTGAGAAGACATTCGTGGAGGCAGAAACTATGGACAAAGAAAACCAGAATGATCTGGCATAAAGGGGGTAGAGAATAGGGACAGGAGAACATAGTGTGATGCAGATTCTATATAAAAATCTAAATTGATATCAGTAATACAATAGTAGTAATAATAGTAATGACAGTTAAGATAGTGATTACAAGTAACAGTAATACTAGAACCACCACGCATAATTTCCAGGTATAGCAGCAGGTGTTAAGTGGGGTTGTAAGAGCAGCAAGAGATCTGTCATCACAAATCAGACTCTACAGCTCCAGCCTTTACTGAGCCTTTACATTGAGATCTTATATGTCCAAATTCCAAGTATATCCAATTTGCATACTACATACTAAAGTTCTTAGCTGCCATGGTGTTTTTTGATTATATACAAAAAAAATCTACACACACTCATGTTGTAGAAAAAAACAAACATGGTACAATCTCAGCACCAAAAGATGTCAGCAAAACTGCAACTTTAGAATGCCACTGACAATTAAACGTAACTAAGACACAGCAGAATAAGATATAATACTTGCTTCTTGTTTCCCAAGAGCTTTCTGGGTCTGTCTTCTTTGTGTGTTGGTGTGAATCAAAAACACTCAAAAAAAATCAAGTGTTTTATAGTAACAGAACATATTACATACCAACTTTTGCTGAACAGTTGCAACTGAAGGATAATACTGTATGAACAGCAGTGGCTGAATTGTTTCATTCTGTTCAAAGAATTGTAGGCATGCACTATGTCATTCTATGTTTTTTTTCCGCAAGTTAAGTGATCACATCACTGTTCAAATGCACTCTGACATGTATAGTACTGTGCAAAGGTTTTCAGCGCTAAAAATAAAGTGAGGATGCTCTCAAAAACATCATCAATATTATTTTTGCAGCTTTGCTAATGGCAGTGTCCATACGTCCTTTTCTCATCAACAAGATATCTCAGTAACACCTTGGAGGAATTTCCTTAAATTAAACACTTGCTGGTACTCAAAGATGAATTGATTAGATTTTTGAGGGACTGCAATACAGTCTATGGTTAAAAGGCGCCAACTTTATATCTAGTGTTTCTGCTTTATACATTTTATAGTGGCAGCCGGAAAGTTATTATTGCAGCTGCAATATCATAAAGTTGCAAAATAGGCTACGTGGTTGAGGTGAGGCAAGATAGACAGAGGAGAAAAAGAGAGGAAATGGTAGAATGAACTAGCTAACATTAAGTTAGGTTTGCATTTGTATTTTGTATTATCTACCGGGACAAATCCCACAGAGTTAATCAGCTGTGTCTGTCTGTACCGACTCTCTGCGTGCCTGTCTGTCTCCTGCCATTTCCCCTCAGTGTATCAGCATCTGAAAAATCACCACTGGCAGCAGTATGACTGATGTAAAGTTACTGCATAGAAGGCAGGTGAATGTAGTGCTACTGTTTGTTCTGTGAGAATTGTTCTATGGTTCATAATGTGTTTGTTTTGTTATAATAAATGCATTTTGGATTTATATATTTTTATTCTCCTCCTTGGATTAGTTCACAGAGCAGTTAATATTTCAATGATCTGTTAAATGGTTATGCTCCATCACATGTTTTACATGACTATTGTACACCAGCAGGAGAGGCCACAGGTATCTCATTAAGATCCACCTCTGGTCAGTCAGCTCGGTGCTGATTTAAAACTATTATGGTGGGCAAGGAAGAAATGCCATATTAGTTGTTTCACTTAGTGTCAGCATTAACTTTTTTATCATTACGGATGTTTTGTGTTAAGTTCCTTACTCAATCACGCATGGTGCAGCCCTCTGGCAGCAAGGATAAAATTTGTGCAGCCTTCTCTATCATCAAAGTTGCCCATCTCTGATCTAAAGTGTCTAAAATGTTTCCACAGCACTATTCATCAATATTGAATGTATCACTGTTCAACCACAGTAATGTTGCATAAATGCACAAAATAATCATTGGAAAATCCAATTTACACTCATTGTATGGGGCACCACTGTCCAGTTTTGGGATGGAAATCAGGGATATACATTTTGATATCAATATTCTGCATTAATATCCACACCATAAATTTTAATCAGTCTGATATCTAAGATTGTGACTTCTCGATTCAGGGATCCAGCTGCAAAGAAACACACAAAACTGCTGGGTCTACATGTGTATTTACAATTTATTGATTACTAAAGGGAATATATATAGGGAGAGAGTGAGAACAGAAGAAGTGTAAGGATGGTCAAACTAGCATGGTGAACTAACAACAGGTAAAATGAGCAGAGTGATATGGTGGAAGCAAATAGTTTTAGTAACTATAATCTATTTGTACCGAAATTTGAGTCTATCAAGGGCGAAAATTAAAGTTTATTAATTTTACCATCAACCCTTGTCACAAGCAGGATGTTAAGACCAGCCTATTGAGAGTTGCAGCAGCTGCAGACTTGGTTGGAATCCAGGCAACTGAGGTTGCAGTGGTAACCATGGAAATGCAGGATCCAAGCAGATTCTCCTGGAGGCCGTGTCTCCAGTTAACACGGTGACGGATTCTGCCGGTGTCTCAGCGGTTCAGCATTAGTTGAGTTTACTCGCAGACTTTCTGTTTCTGTTTCTTGCAGGTTTCTCTGCAGGTTTCTTTGCAGGCAGTCGTGTAATCTTCGGGCCTCTCTTGCAGGTTGTGGAAAAATAAGTTCTTACGCAGCCTACTTAACATTTTCTGGATAACTTTAGAGGAGGCTGGTGTGGGCCAGAGCTAGAGTGACAATCGTTGGTTTCGACATCATCAGTGCCCCCTTGTGTTATAACGACAGTCGTTGGAGTCACATGAGGCCATTTGTGAATTGTTGTTTTTCTTTGAGGCCAAATCGTTGAGCCTCCTGGGAAGGGATGAACGGATGGTCAGAATGGTCAGACAATTATCTAATGTAGTTTAAAGCTAAGGAGAAATGTGGCCAATGTTCTGGTCTGGATACCACTGGAATGTGACATAATTTATGGCCAGAGACCTGATGCAGGGAAAAAAACAAGGAGGATAAGACCCTTGGTTGGTCTGTGGATCTGAGAGAGTCCAATCTGCATGGTTCTTTTTCAGGTTACTTTCTTGATAAAGTAACAGTTGAATGTTTAATGCAGAGACAAAGTTTGTTGCACAGGATGAAGATTTGAAGAATGTTCATTCATAAGGTCATATGAACTAGGTCCATTAGAATTGTTACTTCTGAATGGGCCATTTGACCTTTGCCCCTTGCTTGGGAGGAAGAGTTCTATATTATGTTGGAGAGACTGTATTTTAACCTCAGTGCAGTTCTGGGAACAGAGAAAGAATAACACATAGGACTAAATATATAACACTTTTAAGGAACATATTAACTACAATGTATTTTTAAAAATTGCTTAGAACTGGTGCTGGAATACAATGTGTACAACTGAATAAAGCACACATTTACAAACATTTAACACAGCACACCTGGGAACAAATTACAGTTTGTTTAGTTGCTGTGTCATCAAGGCCTTGAAACACTGCAGACTTAAGCCACACAAGTCTGAGTCAGCAAGAATTTGATCCAGTGGGATGTGGGATGATCCGGAACAAGCCAGATCCATGGAGGCCCCCCATCCTGCAACCCTCAGAACCCAAAAGATCTGCTGCCAGTGTCCCAGTGCCAGACACCACAGGACACACTCAGAGATCCCATGTCCATGCCTCAGCAGATCAGAGCTAATCTGGCAGTATTAGGGGGATCTAGACAGTATTAGGCAGGTCCCACAGGTACTGAATCAGATTGGGATCTGGAGAGTTTGGAGACCAGGTCGACACCTTGGGCTCTTTGTCATGTTCCTCGACACATTTCTGAGTAGTTTTTGTGGTGTGGTGGGAGCATCATCCTGCTGGGGAAGGCCCCTGACATTGGGGAGTGTTGTTGCCATTGGAGGGGTGTGTGCTTGGTTTGTTACAATATTTAGGTGGGTGGTACATGATAAAGTAACATCCAGATGAATGTCAGGACCAAAGGTTCCTCAGCAGAACATTGTATTATAATGAGATGATCAATGTTATTCACTTCATCCACCAGTGGTCATAATGTTAGGGCTGATGGGTGTATATATGTACATATATTCTTATCCTTCTTTTTAGAGGAGAATCAGTAACATCAGTAGCAACAGGATCCAGTGGTAGTAACAACAGCTCAGAGACTACTGAGGTTATAAGAAGCATGACAGCCTCAAAATGGACTGTCTCAAAAACTAAGCCATATTCCTTTTGTTGTACAGGAATATGATAGGCCTGCTTGTTTAGAAATTCGAAATATTACATTAACATACCACTAGAACTGAGAAGTTAAATAAAGAGAAATATCATTGTCAAACCAGTTCTTCAAGAATAAAGATTTATGTTTATATACTGTGTTTGTATTGTTCCAGATATACTGAGAGGAGTTTTTTTTCCCCAACATTATAACTGCAAAGTAATATAACTTAAAGGCCTTAAAGTTTTGATAAAAGGTAATTGGGAATAAAATTCCAGATTGATGTTGGGTTTCTACAAAATTATTTGATCTGGTTTCATTTTGAATGTGCTGCTGAGGGTGGGAAAATCAATTAAGTTCAGCCCACCATGTTTGTAGGAGTTCATTAAGATTGATTTGCTAATGAAGTGTTTTGTTTTTCCAGACAAAATTATAAAGCATATTATCACTTGTTTAGAGCGAAGGCTGCATAGGCAAGTTGGAATATGCACTCTGCTTTGGTTAACAAAATCGTTCCTCTGAGGGACCTTTCCTATGATAGGGTTAAAATTCAAAGAGCATATATTGTCTTTTTGTTATTCATTTTTGTTAATGACAGTTCCAAGGTAAGTGATATTTTTTGAAGTTATTTTTTGGGGCTTTTTTGCCTTTATTTGAAATGATTTTTTTTAGGAGAGGAGTAGTTATTGATGCTCAAATAGAGCTCAGAGGCAATAGAAAATGTCTTAATTATATCAATGGCAATATAGTTTAACTGAAAACATATAAAACCTCTGTACAAAGTCAGTGTTGGGCAGCATTAGGCAGCATTATTAGGACAATGCTGTACTGCGAGAAATAGCACTGTGTATTGCTGTTTTAATAATCATAATTTTAAAAAATGAAGAAAGACTTGTTGGTCAGTGATTCATCCTACAGCAAGATAATGAGCCAAAACATTAGAAGAACAGAACTAGATGGAGGCTTCACGTGATGGGAGAGCAGCACAGTCTCCAGACTTTAACACCCCATGGTGCTGGTTTGGGATGAACCTGACATACAGCTGTTCAGTCTGTATGGCCCAGGGGAAGAAGCTGTTGGTGAGTCTGGTGGTGTGAAACTTGATTGACCTGAAATGCCGTCCAGAGGGCAACAGGTCAAACAGGTGATGGGCGGGATGTGAGGGGTCTCCTGTGATGGCCCTGGTTTTCCTGAGGCAGCAGGATCTGGATATGTCATCCAGGGAGGGCAGAGGGCAGCCAATGAGTTTTTGGGTAGTGTTGATAACCCTCTGCACAGTTAACCCCACAGTTTTTTAATGGGATTCAAGTCAGGGCTTTGTGCAGGCCACTCAAAAATATTCATTTTGGTCTTCTGGAGGTAGCTCTTCACCAGGAATGACTTATGTTTTGAATCGTTGTCTATTGGAAGACAAAGTGACGACCCAGATCCAGTTTTGCTGCTGACTGCTTAAGATTTCCTCTCAAAATCTTCACATACTTTTCTTTCTTCATGATTCCTTCCACCTAGACGAGATTCCTAGTTCCAAGTGTACTGAAGCATCCCCACAGCACAACACTCTCACCACTGTTTCACTATGGAGACAGTGTTCTTTGGGTGGTACACTCTCCCCTCTTTCTCCAAACATAAACAATGTCTCTATGGCCAAAGAGCTCTAGTTTCATCTCATCTGACCAAAGGACATGTTTCCAGTATGCATAATCTTTCTCCAGGTTGTCCTTAGTATACTTCAGTCTGGCTTGGCTCTTCTGCAGAAGTGAAGTTTTTCTTGGTCTGCAACCTTGCAGTCCATTCCTGTGCAGAGCTCTGGTGATTGTCTTCTTTGAGACTACTATTTCTGACTTTGCTAAGTCATTCACTAGTGTCTTTGCAGTTGTTCTGGGGTCTATAGACAGGTCTCTCACTAGTTTTCTTTCCAGGGTCTTTGAAATCTTTCGTTTCCTACCTCTGCCAGGCTTGTTCTGTACTGTGTGGCTCTCTTTGAATTTCTTGATGATGCGTCTCATTTGAGTTCTTGACACTTGGAAATGCTGTGATAACTTTGTATATTCTTCTCCTGCTTTGTGAGCATCAACAATTATTTTTTTTCAAGTCTACAGTGATTTCTTTTGTTTTTAGCATGATACTTTCTCAAGTGACAGCTCAAATCTTTACTGGTTTTATACTGTGTGTAAATTGGGAGATAAACTCTGTTCTGTTATTGCATGCATATATAAATAATTTATACTTTCTAAAGACAACTAGTATGTATAGAAATGCTATGTTGAAAATTCCTTGCTCTGTTAAAAAAAGCACTTAGGAAAATTTAAAAAAAACGAATAATTTTGTCCTTAGCTGTATATACATCCTAAGACCTTTCCCTATTAGCATTACCTCTTCAGAGCAACCTATATGAAAAGCTGACACAGATCCATCACAATTTATAATCCCTGCCCCCACCACACACATATATATATATATACACACACACACACACACACACACACACACACAAACAGATACCCCCCTTTCAAAAAACCCACCAGAGAGAAATGCAATGGCTCCATCTGCTGGATAAAGTAGTGAGTTACTCCAAATTCGACGATTGCGAGTCCTTGAACTTTAACAGGCCAGAACAGGCACATGCTTCAACAAAAACTCACAATTTTTGCAGCAAGTCATCATGAAGGCCTTAAGACTGTCCTGACAACATTTGAAGTGAATCCGGTCACCCTGCTTGTCACAGCCTTCACACCACGAAATATGTCATTTCCTGCTCTCAATAGGTGGCGCTGCAACAATTGTACGAATATTGACATATGGCTGTGTGCAGTTAAAGACATGAAAAAACTGGATGTAGAAGACAAACATATACTTGAAGAAGGATTAACTGTAATTGAAATTGAAAACAAATGAAAAACGGTAAATCACCAGGGATTGATGGTTTAACATCTGAATTCCTAAAACATTTTTGGACAGATATCAAAAAGCTACTATATAGCGCTTTTTTGGAATGTATTCAGAAAGGATGTTTGTCCCCTACTATGAAAACAGGTTTGATAACCTTATTACCAAAACCCAAAAAAGATCTGTTGATGCTAGACAACTGGAGACCAATAACCTTACTATGTAATGATTATAAACTACTTGCTTTAGTTTATGCAAATCGCTTAAAGCATGTAATTGGAAAACTTGTAGAAGAATATCAATCAGCTTTTATAAAGGGAAGATCATATTCACAATCATATTCGACTGATTTTGGATATGATTGACTACCAGTCATTCATTCAATCAGATAGTCTTGTGTTATTCATAATTTTTTTCAAAGCATTTGACACTATAGAACATCATTTTATGTTTACAGTGCTCAAAAAACTCGGATTTGGAGAAGGGTTCTGCAAGATCATAAAAATGTTTTATAATGATAAATATCTACATATATCTGAAATATCTACAGTTACATCTCCCTCAACCCTGGAATGACACCAAAAATTAAGATTTTACGTGGAATTAGACAAGGTTGTCCTATTTCGCCAAAATTATTTATTTTATGTACACAAATGCTAGCATTTCTAATTGTAAATCACCCTCAAATTAAAGGAATTACCATTTTAGATTATGAATATCGAATAAGTCAATTTGCAGATGACACAGTAATCTTTCTAAAGGACAAATCCTTCCTTTCCATTAAAAAAGCCTTGGATATAATATCAATCTTTTCCAGAGCTTCAGGATTATGCCTAAACTTGAAAAAATGTGAAATACTATCTCTTCATCCGTGTACTGAGACAAATATAGGCTCCATTCCTATCAAAACTGAATTAAAATATCTAGGTTTAATAATATCTAAAGATAAAAATAAGAGAGAACAGCTAAAAATTGAAGGGAAAATAGAGGATATGAAAAAATCTCTAAACCATTGGCTTATGAGAGATCTCTCTATTCTTGGTAGAATCTTATTGACAAAAGCAGAAGGTTTATCAAAACTAGTATATCCTTGTCAATCTCTTTATGTTCCTCCCCAAATGATTAAAAAGGTAAATTCCATCATTTTTAATTTCATATGGAAAAATAAGACCTACTACCTTAAAAAATCTGTGATGGTTAAAGACTATAAACATGGGGTTAAAAGCGGCTGATTTTGAATCCATGATAGGTGTATTAAAGTTGAACTGGATAAAAGCTTATTTGGCACAGCCTGATTCCATATGGTTCCACATACCAAAATATCTTTTCCAAAATGTTGGAGGATTAGAATTTTTGTCAAGGTGTGACTTTGAAATAACTAAACTACCTATCAAATTGTCTGACTTCCATAAACAAATACTGCTCTACTGGAAAATGATGTTCACTCACAACTTCATGCCGCACTAATAGAACCATATCAATTAACAGGAAGACCTTATTTAAACAAGAATGGTATGATAAAAAGATTCTATATGTTACTGACTTGATGGATGTAAATGGCAATTTATTGCAGTTTAATTCATTTGTAGAAAAGTTTAGTTTAAAATGCTCTTATAAAGAATTTAATCAAATTAGCAGAGCTATTCCACCTCCCTTAAAATACATGATTAAAAATATCCTCACAAACTCAAACGTGTCTGTTAAACTGCCTGATTTAAAATTGGTGAACTGAAATTTGGTGAAAGGAAATGTAACAACAAAGTACTTGGAAGTGTGTTTAAAGAAAAGCTGTTCCATGACATCAAAAAATCAACAAAAATAAAGATAACAGATAATGAAGTGACACTAATGACTTATTGTAGTTTTCTTAAATGGCCAATTGCACCCAAGGTAAAAGAAATTCAGTTCAAATTAATAAACAATATTTATCCCGCTGCTGAAACCCTAAGGAAAGGATTCAATTTTGTCAATTTTCAATTTTCAAGTCCGTGTGTTTTCTGTATGACAGAACACGAAACGATTGAACACTTATTCTTCTAAATGGAAAAACAGAAAACCCACCATAAACTGTTTTAAAAATGAAATTAAAAACTATATCACATCCCTAAAGGAAGAAAATCAGTCTATCAATGAACTATATGAAACAATGTCAAAGTCTCTTGCTTTTTAAGTTACAATCCTGTGTTCTTTTAATACGCTTAAAGCACTTTTGTTAAAATGTCAACCCGTGATTATTTTATTTTATATTATCTTGTTAATGTGTTGTAAGCTTGTAGTGTTTCAAATGCAAGCAAATGTTTCCTCAAATTAGTTCTTTTTGTAAATTGATGTATATTTCAAATTGAAATGTTCAGTAAATTGTAATGTGAAATAAAGTTTGGTGGAAAAAAAAACATTGGTGTGCACATTTTCAAATTTTTAGGCGCAACAGGCTTCAGGGGCTGGTCTACCAAGCCATTTTGCCACGCCCGTGCTCACGACCCTTAATTACGTAATATTTTTGACTCGCCGGAGGCGCCTGAAAAATTCCAGGAGTTTTGGGGCATGTTTAGGCCCTGAAAAGGCCGCCTAATAACGCGGAAAAAGAAGACTTCGTTGCTCGGGCCCTAATAATAATAAAATAAATAAAATTAAAAGAAAAACATCTCTAAGTTTTATCACTGAAGACTGGAGCCAAAAGCCACCATCACTCAGTGCTCATTTAAACTTGAGTGTAAAGTGTAAAATTTAACTTCACTGATATACTTGATTAAATTCTGTTTTTGAGCTTGTACAGCTGGTATGTTGATCTGTGATATGGCTCTTATCTGGTACTGAGGAGCCCAGATATAAACTTCCCTTTTTGCAACATTGTGTGTGTGTGTGTGTGTGTGTGTATGTGTGCGTGCGTGAGATGAAACACAAAGGACTGATTGAGGGGAGTGTGAGAGACAGACTGTAGGTGAGAGATAAGAGTGAGAGAGAGAGTGTGGTAAAGAATAACTTCCTGCTGAACCAACTGATCTGTGAGAAAGAGAAGAATTTGGACACGGGGAGAGGAAGAAAGAGAGAAGTGTAAGAAAACAGAGCCAAAGGAAATCTACTGGAAAAGAAGAGGAGAAAACTGGGGCAGCTGCAAGCAACAGTGGATTAAGGTGAGTGGGTTTTTTGTTTCTTGGCTTCTGACAGTCCTGTGAAGCCAGATACTTTATTGTGTGGCCGTTATGCACTGGGGATGCTCCCAGTGAGTGAGTGAATTTGTAAGCTCAGGTAACAACATAACAATGTTAGAAAGGTCGTGTATTATGTTTCGTCCTGCGGAGGAAGGTTCTGTTGGATTAGTTTAATTAAACCAGGGCGCTCCCAACTGCAGTCCAGGGCCAAAAAGCTGGAGAAGGTAACAATGCTCTCACATATCGATATTTCATTTTATGCTCAGAATAGGTCATGATTAGTTGAACTTGAGTCATGAACTGTTTCTCTAACGTTAAAAAGTATGCAGCGTTCAAACAACAACAACGCTGTTTAACTTAACATCTTGAAGTTAAGGTTAATAAATTATCTTAGCTAACATTGTTAACGTCATTCCCTCTATTGTTTCTGTTTCGTCATATGGATATTTATACAGTACATTTATATTAGGATAGGTTTAGTCCTATCCTAAGGCTCATGCTCAAATTCCTCTTGTGCATTTGCAGGCGTCGCAGCAGCTCATGTATGTACTGTGAACTACAGTTAACCTTCAATATTTACACTGTTGTTAGCGTTGTTTGATTGACATGCTGTTGCAGCTGTGGATACGATGCATATGGATGAGTGTTAATTGTGTGGTTGAAGTTGTTGGGCATTATGTTGAGTATTTTCGTACTGTCGACTCTGTAGTAGCCTATAGGCTGTGCATTTTTTCCAGCTGTAAATATTTGCTCTGACCTCTCTCTGACCCTCAGTTTTTTTCATCTGAGCCCTCGTGTTTCCACCACTTGTCTGTGTGACACCCTTGTGTTACTGAGATATTTACTCTGAATAAGATGTAATCCTCATTTGTTGCTTTTAAAACTTGGTTATGTTAAAGGTCAAAACAAATATTTTTGGAAGCTGACATTTGTTCCAGTATTATCTTCAAATATGAAGCATTTCCAAGCTCTCAAATATACCTTTAAACTAGGGTGTGAAAGAAACACAAAATTCTAGGGACACGTGGTCTGAAGTCTGAGTGCTCAGAGAGTAGATCTACAGTACAGCTTGTACTCACTGGCACTGCCACGGAAAAACACAGATTTCATCATTATATTTGGTAAATGCACTGTTGGCTCACTGCAAGAGCAACAGAAGTTAGTGTTTGGGTCTCCAAATGCACAACAGGTTGCAAAATAAGCAAATTACACCAGTTGTGTAAATAATTTACATAGTACTTAAATTGTGGTGGATAATTTTCTTTCAGTGACTGAAGTTTGGGCACACCAGGGAAAATAACATATTCTGCTTATTTTTGGAGTGAAGAAATAAATACAATCCCTGCAGCAAACATCCACCCACTTGCCACACAGGTGGAAGAGACCAGAAATCCCTCCAGAAGGAACAGGTGAATTGTGCTCCCTGGTCAGGGACCAAGTCCCCTGGAAGGTGGAAGACATGTTGCATTATGAGTTCTAGCAGTAATTAAGGAGGTGTACTAGCTTGGAGAACTGGTCTATGACTGTGAAGATGATCAAGATATTACCATCAGATGGTTGTAAATCTGTGAGGAATTCCAGAGAGATGTGTGGTCAGGGGTGATGAGGAATGGGTTTTGAAAGAGGACCTGGAGAACCTGAGAGTCAAGATGAACTGGAACTGTAACATTACTGATGTACTCAAGTTTCTTGTGATCCAGGTCTGGGATGGTGAGGATTGGAGCTGAGATAAACTAGTACTAACTTGTATTATGTATTAACTGTCAAGTTAGACACATAGTGTGAAAAGCTACTGAATGTACCTCAGTAATGTGAACTCTCCTGAGGCAGGTCTTATCTATATCCTGCCACAGGTATGAGGGCTGTCATATCTGTTGTTTCAGATCACTTATCTATTGTTTCATCAGCTCGTTTGCATCACTGTGGTTAATATTATTCAAATTATTACCAGGAAAATATACTCCTATGTCAGCACATTACTCGCCCTCACAAAATGACACAGAATGACTGTATAGCTTGTGTAATGTAATAATGTAATATCTTGACAATGTAATGGCTTAACAAGCGCAAACTAAGAAATATAGCAGTAATATTAGTTCATGATGAGTATTTTTGATTAAATGTGTGTGTGTGTGTGTGTGTGTGTGTGTGTGTGTGTGTGTGTGTGCTGCTGCTGCTGCTGCTGCTCAGGCATGGAAACCCAAGTTGTGAAGCTCCTGACAAATAGTTCTGATTTTGCTTCCTTAAGCAGTTTGGGAGTTAGATTATGCACACTGAGTCAACTCCCATTCTGAGAGCTTGTGAGGCCTACCACATAGCTGAGCTGTAGCAAGACCAGGTCAAAAATCTGATAAACTGACTTCTTTGAAAGATGGTTTTCTACTTCAGTACATCACTGTCACCAAACAAGAATGCCAATGGATGTTTTTGCAAAACCAAATGACACTGTTTTTTAAATTCTCCTTCTGTGCAATATCTGTGCACAAAAGCTACATTATGGTTAAAGTTAGAAAAGACTTTGAACATTGAAAAATGAACTATGGTTAAGGTATGGTGATGAAAAGGTTGTGTTTAGGAACAGTGGTGGTTACAATTAAAGGGCAATTAAAGGTATGTGATGGAACATAAAGTCTGGTGTGGTGCATTAGATAAATTGATTGATAGATGCATAGAACCTTACGATCTGTGTACCTGTTCATGCCCTCAGATGGAAATCTACACTCTAACAGTAGCCACTGGTACATCAGAGTATTCGGGCACCAACAACTACATCTTTGTGACCCTGGTGGGAGAGAAAGGGGAGAGTGAGCGCACCCTGCTGGACAACCCTGGACTGGATTTCTGTCGGGGAGCGGTAATGTGTGATTTGGAAATACTGAAATTATCTCCACTTTATCTGGCAGAGTTCATCAGGTTTACATGTATCTTTATTTCTTTGTCTCATCCTCTTTTGTTTGTTCATTCATTTGTGCAATTTCAAAAGAAGTTTTGATTACATTTTGGCAGAATGATCTCACTTAGGTCCTCCAACCTTTTGAGAACGTGCCAACAAAGGGATGGTATTGCATTTGTATTATTTTAAACTGTAGCTATATTATCTGTGATACATTCATGGATCTTTGTTGTCATTTGTTGTTAATATCAAAGATCCCCTCACTTCCCGAACATCACAGTATTCTGACCTGTGATCAGTTTACTTTAAAAAGGATAACAAGTTACATACTCTGACAATGAATCTTTGAGCTTAACTCAATAAGATCAACAAAGCAACTCAAAATGTCCACCTCTGTGAAATAACTGGTGCATTGTAACTTAAGGAAATAGCATTCACTTTTTCTTTAAGTGAATGTCCCATCTGAAGAGGTATGCCATCAAGAAATACAAAGCTGCTGACTTCTGGATTTGATGTGACCATTCTAGTTTTATTTAAGGATCCTCTATTTCAGGGCTCTTGATTCATAGATCAGTCTGTCAGCCCTCCCCTTTGGTCGTGAGCTTTGGTTAATGACTGAAAGAATGAGATAGACATGGTGCTTTCTACACAAGGAGATTGAGCTCAGTTGCTGGTTAAAGAGCTCAAACATCAGGAAGGAGCTCAGCATAGAACTGTTGCTCCTTTGAATCAAAAGTAGGCATTTGAGGTGGTCTCCCAGTGGAGGTTTTCCTGTTAGGTCCAAATGTGAGGAGTACCTGGGGAGGACCCAAAACACAGTGGGGCATTACATTATGATATCGGAAACATACTTACTGTTTAATGTTTCATGTCCGTGAATATTTTAGTTTGAATGTAGAAGTGTTTTCTATGCTTGAAAAAAAAAGACAATTATTTCTTTCTTTCTCCTGTCCCTCTCTTCATCCCTCTCTGTCAGGTTGACCAATACAAGGTGACCAGTCCTTCCCCTTTAGGCTCCCTGCTATTGGTCAGACTGGAGAAACAGAGGTACTGGGTAGAAGATAACTGGTTCTGTCGCTACGTCACAGTGGAGCCTCCAGGTGGACACAAAATGACCTTCCCGTGTTACCGCTGGCTTGTAGGAGATGTCAAGGTCGAGATAAGAGAGGGAACAGGTAGGAAGATTCAAGCCATTCAGTGTCAACTCCTAATGGTAAGCTGTAAACACATTACCTTTAAGCAATGCAGCCAACCACTAACTGATCCAGCACCAGCTCTTACATTGCAGCAGTGGTGATGTCATTCAAATTTTACTTGATAGCCAAGTATGAAGCATAAGGTTGGGTGTGCTGGTGCAACACCAGTGATGTGCAAATCCTGGTGTATGGACTGATTGTTCTTTCTGCTTTGCTGCTTTTTTACAATGTTTTGTCCACATGTACCTGTTATGAAGCAGCCTTGGTATGAACCAGTTTGTGCTGAGATTAATGGAGTTTGGGCTAAGCATGAAAATATTAGGGGCAGCATGGTGGTGCAGTGGTTAAACACTTTGTTAAGGTTATAAAAAGGGTCAGGGGTCTCAGGTTAAGAGCTGGGGGAGGCACAACGAAGACATTTCCCACATGAGTGCTCATCTACCATTCCCACCTCCCCACCATTACTTTTCACCACTCTACATGAAGACACACTACTTTCTGCCCTTGCACTAAACATTGGGACTGGACATAAATTGTGACCTGTGGAACTGTCCATCAATTCAATTTCTAGGACACTTAGACTTATTAACCTTTTGAGTTTCATCACTGCAGCTAATTTCTTGGTCTTTTACTCTGTTTACACCTGGCATTAACATGCAATCTATATCTGGATGTCCTATCGAGGTACATGGAAATATGTGTTCATGTAGCTGTAAAGACGCACGAGTTGAATGTCACCTTGTTTCAGGCCACACCCTAACCCCAGGAAAACATAGCAAAAAGCAGCAACTAACTAATTTGCATATTGACATCTAACTAATTTGCAAACTGAGATCAGATCACAGTGAAGCCAAAATGGAGATACAGCAACACTTGTTAATAGCATGTGTAAATACAAAGACCCATGGATTGGGTGTTATAATTTAGGCACAGTCCAAATGTTAATACCTTGTGTAACTGGGCCCTATATATAAGACTGGAGTGCTGGGGCTGCTATGACTGTTTTCTATTTCCATGAAATTTGTTTACAGACATTCAGGGTTGCCCTTATATGTTCTCTATGGCCTCCATCAGAGAGCATCCAAGAAGAAGACTTGCTCTAAACTGAGGTATTATTTTATGGCCTTAAGGAAATAAAAGAAAGCTTAAACTGAGGCCTGTTTTCTTTTGAATAAAATAACAGTAACTTTGTGATTAAATATTCTATTTCAAAATGTTTAGCTCCATGCTTGCACCTGCAAGATAGTTTTCCTTGTAGTTTTCCACACAGTCTCATTCAAAATCTTTTTTTATTTTTTAATTTTGCTAATTTCAGTGTTGCCACACCAGCCCCACCTCATCCACACGGCCAAATAAGCAGCCACAACATTCTCAATTTGCAGGGAGGGGACATCCCCTTTAAAACCTTGGGACAGTGAGCATGAGCCCCAGTTAGTCTGAACTGGTGCCTTTTCCTGTCTCCATAGCTAAGACGCTGAGGGAAGACTCCTCATCTCAGCTGGTGGCGCACAGGAAGAGAGAGCTGCAGGATAAACAGAAGACTTACAGGTCTAACAGCAACACAGAAACACAAAGATAGAGCTTCACCCCAGAGTCAATGTTTTTATATATCATATAAATTATTATTTCTATTGTTCTGTGTGTTATCATGTCAGATGGGTAACGTGGGCTCCAGGGATTCCCAGATGTATCGATGCTAAAACAGAAGCAGATTTACCCCAAGATGTCCGCTTTGAAAATGAGAAGAGGAGTGACTTTGAACATTCCTTACACTATGCGTAAGTGGTACTCACACACACACCCACACACACACACACACACATACACACACAGTCCTCAGTTCTTAGAAATTTTGAATAGTTTCTTGAAAACCAAATCCCAGTTTTAACCTCTAAATAGATTAATAAATGGTGTGAAGGTGGTCTGAGTTCTCACAATGTAACTTTATAATCAGATCTGTATCCCAATACCACGATGAATGTCAGTTGCACATGCACCATTTCCTCTCATCAGCTTGCTGGAGTTGTCTCTTAAGAAGTTGGCCATCAGGTTTGGGAAGTCCTGGAATGATCTGGATGATTTCAAACGGATCTTCTGGAAGCTGAGAAGCCCCATAGCTGGTGGGTAAATACACACAACATACTCCTCACAAAACCTTAAAAACTTAGGGGCTGGGCAGAAGTGTAGTAGTGTGTTACATTTCAGTTGTTTTGGATAAAAGCATCTGCCAAATGATTAAGTGTAAAATGTAAAATGTTTGCCTTTTCTGTGTGGAGTTTACACACTTGTGTGGGTTCTCTCTGGGTACTCCAGCTTCCTCCTACAGTCCAAAGTTATGCAGGTTATTTGGTGAGTTAAAATTGTCTGTATTTGGTGGTGTGAATGTGAGTGTGAATGGTTTTTTGTCTATATGTGTTGGCCTTGATGGGCTGATGATTTGTCCAGGGTATGCAGGACCCCCCCACCCCCACCCCACCAATGACCCTTACAGATAAGTAGTAAAAATAATGAATGAATGAAACAGACAAAAAGTGAATTAGCTTTAATTTAACATGCAGTTTTTCATGTCAGTATAACACAATAAATGCATACATAAAAAGGAAATATACACTCACTGAGCTTTTTACACCTGGACACCTGATTCAATCCCCAGCTCCTCCAGAGGGGGCGTTGAAGTGTCCTTGAGCAAGACACTGAGCCCCTAACTGCTCCTGATGCTATGCAATCAGTGTTTTAATGTGTGTGTGAATGAGACATGCATTGTGAAGCACTTAGAGTGGCCTCTGTACAAGAAAAAGCAGGCAATGCATAAAATCCTGCAGATATAGGTCAGGCATTTCAGTTAATGTTCACATAATACATGTCTTGACTATGTGATTGCTGACAGCTATCACAATATTAATATCTTCACTCTTTATTTTTTCCTCATAATTATGCTTCTCTGTGTGTTTTTTTAACACACATGGCTCCAAAGCTACAAGCATGTTGACTTTAGTCGAAGACAAAGTCAAGGATTGAAATGCTGTCTCTCTCAGACCCCCAGTTAATAAACAAGAAAAACAAACAAAAACAAAGTAATTATAAGTAATGTAAGTAATTATATCTGTAATGGTTGATTTTCTATGGATTTTTTAAAATGGTTTTCTGTGGGGAATGAATGAAACATGGTGAAACATAGCAATTATCTCAAAATCTATAAAGGCTACAAGACTAAACCTCAATGAATAGCTTCCTTATATCTCACATATTCAAAAACGGTAGCAATAGTTCCATCAAGCGGTGACAAATGCGTTAACAAATGTTGCAAATGTTTTGGCTAATATCTCAGCAGCTGTGAGACGGGAAAAAAAATTCTGGTGTCTATGCATTTAGTGAATGATGCTGAGGAGATTGATATTTAACCGTTTTTATCACAAAAATGACAGCATTTAGAATTCTTTGATAGATATGCTTTTGACTCCTTGGCGCATACCATTTCTTGTTTGAGATCATTTCCATCATCAGCTAACAAACATTTGTGGGTGTGGTCAAATCAGTTAAACCGCCCGTAACTCGTTAATTATTCATCTGTTTGCAAACAAATTTGGCTCAAGTGTACAAGCTGAGACCACACACAAGACTGTAGAGTTCCATGCAGTTTTATCACTAGGAGCCGCTATGGTGACACAACAAAAAGTGAGTAAAATCACTGATATCATGAAAACTGGAACTGCGAGCTTCAAAGGCTGCCAGTTCCAGCAGGTACAACCAAGCTGCCAGAGCTTTCAGCAGTCACACTGTATTTTCTGCAGGAAATTCACAATCTAGTAATGAAGAACAGTAACTTAGATAACTACTCTTTACAACTGTGGCAGACAGAAAATGCAATGCACAGTACGTCCAACCCTTATTTTTAATCATTTTTAGTCAACTGTCTTAGTCAAAGAAAAAATTTAGACATGTTAAGTCTACAAAAACACTTGACATTTTAGTCTAGTTTTTGAGCATTTTAGTGAAACTTCAAGGAACTTTTAGATTTCATGCAGCTGATTTCAACAATTCTAGAAAGTTGCAACAGCATCAGCAAATGTAATGCAATCTAACTCTTGCATTATGAGTCAGTGTGAGAGTAACCAGAGAAAGAACCCCCACCCCCACCCCACCCTCCACAAAAACCCTTGAACAGCCTTGCAATATATCCAACCCTTATAATGTTCAGTTTCCTAAGGGCTGTGCCAGAAAAAGTTAATTTTATTAAGTGATTTTTTTAGGCCTTAGTGGTGGTGATGTACTAGATTTTTACATTTACTCATTTGACAAATGTTGTAGTCCAAAACAACTTATAAGTGAGGCAACTTGAGGTTCAGTGTCTTGCCCAAATGACAACCCCGCAATCAGTAGACAACCCACTCTACTACTTGAGCCACAGCCACACTTAATAATAATAGGTTGTACGCTTGCATTTAAATAAAGTTGTAAAGAAAATATTTGGAACCTCTTTGCACACAAAGCAAGCAAAGTACTAGACAGCTAACTGCTGCCCAACAGACATTATTCAAGCCCAAAACAACTAGTTAGTTCCTCTAATTTCATTGAGAAGTGGTTGAGTGGATAAGAACATTTTACCAAAGACAATGGGAACAGGAATATCTGAGAGCCATCTCTGCAGGCAAACATAGAGCTGGGGCTCTGCCCTAGTTCTGGCTTAGCTTAGCTGTTCCAACAGCATCTATTACACCCCTCTCACAGTGCTGTGGAGATGGGTACCGCTATGCACGACTATTAAAACTGCAATATGAGCCTTAAACATAGATATTGTATCAAAGCCTCAGGAATGGTGTGGTTGTTCAATGCTAACAAAATAGTTATTATCTTATGTCTGTTAAATAAAGAATAAGTGTGTTTGACTCAGAGTACTGTATGGAGCACTGGAAGGAAGACTGGTTCTTTGGCTACCAGTGTCTGAATGGCTCCAACCCAAGGATGATCCAGAGGTGCAAGAAGATACCAGAGAATTTCCCTGTCACATCAGACATGGTGCAGAGCTCCATGGCTCCCAGGACCAACTTGGACAAAGAACTCAAGGTGGAAAAATGCACTGTATTATCAATATCATCTAGACAGGCTTTGTCTAATTTATGCCTCAGAATTTTTCATTTATCTCCCTCCATGTCCTCAATTGTTCTCATTTTTCTGCCTCTCTCCTGTCCAGGCAGGAAATATCTACTTGTTAGACTACGCCATCATGGATGGGATTCCCACCAACACAATCAAGGGAAAACCTCAGTACATTGCTGCTCCGCTCTGTCTCCTGTACCAACACCCAGATGAAGGACTCATACCGATTGCTATACAGGTATATTATTCACAGCTATTATGCCGTAGTGCTGAAATACTGAATGAACTCAACATGTCACTGATGTACATGCTAACAATCACACGTTTATATACAGTGAAACTTGATTAGTTGTGGTGTTGTGCCAGCAGCACACAGTAACATGAAGCATCGGTTTATCGGTTTGGTAACTGGGGAAAAGGGTCTCAGGATAGAATTCATTATTAGAAGGTTAAATTTGTTATGAACACCTGAGAATATGAAAAACCTAAAAGAGAGAGCACCTGAGATTGGCAAATGCATCCTGAAAATACTTAAAATTTGAAAAAATGTAAATAACCTTGAGAATTCTGAATGTAAAGCTAAAAATGAATGAAAATATAAAAATGTTAAATGAAAACCCAGGACTTTTGAATGAAAACCTGTGTGACCACTGCATGTAAGTCTGTCAGTCAGAATATAATGACTGTAAATCTGAGAAAGCTAAAAAATCTGAGAGGTTTATAAAAGATTAAACATGGGACATATTTATGTCAATCTCAGAGTATTAAAAGTTAACGTGAAAGTAAACCTGAGAAGAATGTATTTTACCTGAAATAACACTATGAAAACACTGAATGTAAATATCTGATAAGACTGCATGGACACTGAGAATGTTAAATGAACATCAAAGAATGCCTGTATAGCTGTCAATGTTAAATGACGCATTTTCCTACATTGCGGGAACTGCACTAGAGAGAGAGAGCAAAACTGGTTAGTAATATCTGAACTTCATATGGTCTGAGAGCTTTTATATATGTAGAGTTTGAGGTCCTTTTCACAGTGGAACATGACTGTATGTAATAGTTTCCCATCCTCGTCCTCAGCTAGAGCAGACTTCAGGCCTGGACACGCCCATATTCCTTCCCAGAGACCCACCTTTGGCCTGGCTATTGGCTAAGATGTGGGTGCGTCACTCTGAGTTTCAGGTGTTCCAGCTGCTGTCACACCTGCTCAGGACTCACCTTGTGGTAGAGGTGTTTTGTGTGGCTACTCTGAGACAGCTGCCTGCTGTACACCCTATATATAAGGTAAACAACCATACCTTTCAGTTAGAGGATTTACTGTATACAATCCTCAATTCATTTTAAGTGCAGAAAGAATCTGGCCTTTATTTGACACAAGCTTATATTCAAGGCAGGCCTTTGTTTCTAATTTTCCTTTTTCTGTGGTTGAGACAAACTCAACACAATTACACAACAGAAACAGAAATTTTCTTCAGGAAATGCACTAGGTTTTTTAAGATGTTAAACTAAAAAGTCAATGAGGTTAAACATTAAACATCATAGTTTTACATTAAAAAGACTTGTAGTGACTCATAGGACATAGGACCTCTACTGGCAGGTTTTTAATTTGAAACACCTGCAGGGGCTTCATGGAGGGTGACTTAATAGATGGCAATGGCAAAGTAAAGGTGATACTTATGTTGAAAAAGAGAAAGTGGACCTTTATAAGCAACAGTTCAATTATTTGTGCTGTTATTTGAGATTCTGTCATTATGTGAAAACGTGGCTTTTATTTGAGAAGTTTTTACATACTGTGGCCATCACAGTCATGTTGTACCTTGGAACAATTTTCTGTGTCTTCCTGTTGCAGCTCCTGGCCCCTCACCTGCGCTATACTCTGGAGATCAACTGTAGGGGGCGCACTCAGCTTATCTCTGCCGATGGCATCTTTAAACGGGTCTGTCACTTTAAAACTGTATACTTGGGATATTGGATGTTAGAACCTATTTAATGTGGGCTTGACATACCATACCAAAATCTCAACCTCATCATTAGTAGAGAGGAGAAATTAAAAATATGCTTATTAGCTGTGTTTAATCTGTTGCTGACTATAATGATGGTTGTCATCTCTGTGGTGATGACCATGTTTGTGTGTAGGTTGTGTCTACAGGTGGTGATGGCCTGTTGGTTCTGGCTCAGAGGGAGTACAAGGTGCTGACCTACCGCTCCCTCCAGCCATGCATTGACTTTGCTGACAGAGGAGTGTCCCAGCTCCCAAATTATTTCTACAGACAACACAGTCTGATGCTGTGGGAGGCCATACACAGGTAGACAACACACACCATACTCATACTAACACATCATGCTGAGTCTACTAGCAGCTGGCAGGACACTGCTGTTAGGTCTGCTTCATTCTGAAAAAGAGCAGCTTAAAAGCAAAGAGTATCTGTATCTCTCTATCTGATGTGACATATTGAAATGGAATATGCCAGATATCCTTATATTTATATTTTTGGTCCTGACCAATCATTTGTGAAACATTTCTGTGTAAACAGGATAGCCCCAAGGAACATCATGCAGCAGATCTATGCTTTCATTTTTTAAAGTTTGGAGGACAGGTCATATTCCATAAATATATGCCAGGGCATGAATTCCCATCCTTATTTATTATGGTACTAAAAATGGTATATTACACTGTGTAACAAAATTGTTGATATTTCTTGTTCCTGGGCATAAAATTTTATTTCCCAGTTGCTTATGCCTAAAAAGGAAGAGACCTATTTTTCTCTCCAAACTTTGCTTTTGTGACCTGGGTAATGACACAGATGACCACAAGTAAAGATGATTCTGTAGTGCACAGGATTCTCCCAAGAAGCTCAGTGGGAAGGAAAAAGAAGCTTGACACAGCATTGTCACAGTGGCTCAGGGTTTTTTGGATGATCACAAGGCCGAACATTATGTGGAACTGGTTGAAGCTCTGGGGAAGAGCTACATCAAAATGGGCTGCAGGATGTCCCTGAAAGTCCATATCCTTGACACTCAGGGAATTCAATGAATCCAAGATTGAGCCTTCACAGCATCTGCTCCGCATCGGCTTTGGAACACCCTGCCTGAAAACCTGAGGGCCCCACAGACTGTGGACTGCTAAAAAACAGCTAAAGACTTTTCTGTTCAGGAAAGCATACTAAATTAAATGCTACTTTTAATTTATGTTTAATGCCCGTTTTTAATTTGTTTTTCATCTATTGTCTGTTGTGTAGCACTTTGAGATTTGCCCTCAAATGTAAAGTGCTTTATAAATAAAATGAATTATTATTATTATTGTTAACATGAGAGCATACTCAGAGGAGCCTTATGTAAGTGAAAATGTGCAGATTTGCCTGTTTCATATAGGCTAATTTCTGAATTTCATTATGCAGGTCACAAAAGCAAAGTTTGACAGGAATAATGGCCATTTTTTAAATACTTTTACAACATAAGCAGTTAAGAAATAACATGTACTGTCCAGGGGGAAAATTTGTGTTACATAGTGTTATCAGTAAGAAGTAAATTGTGAATAATGCATGCATTTAGGATTTGGACATGGACATAATTTCCTATTTTGAACAGGAAATCAAAATCAACTACATAATGTAATTTGTGAGTGTTGCCTAATCTTAGCTTCATTACAAGGTGTCTTGGTGTAGTTAATACTGTAGATTTGTTCCAGATTCTGTATCTTGGTTTAAGCACTGTGCCATACTGTCTGCAACAATGTCTTGTTGATAGACTCAGCAAAATGTTCAAGTTCACACAATTTTGTGATTTGAGGACACCGCTAAAGGCCAGGTTTGCCCTCTGCTATCAGTACTAACTAAACTTTCTTCAGTTTTGTCTCAGGTATGATAAACCTGTACTACCAATCAGACCATGATGTGCAGGAAGACCTGGAACTCCAAGCCTGGATCAGAGACATATCACAGGAGGGCTTCACAGAGCTCCCCAACTTTGGTGAATTACACATACCCTGCATTTTCATCCATAACACAGATAAAGCGTTCATGCAGTCATTTAAAGTCTTTAAAGTGACAAAGAATTGGGGAAATGCTTTTATTTGCGGTCTTTCTGGGAGTTACATGTTTAGATGGATTTGTTATGTCTATGTAATGTGTGAGGATGTGGTCAGCTTAACTTAGCATTAAGATCAGGGAGAAACAACTAGTGGTTCTGGTTCTGTCCAAAGTTCTGGGGCCAATCCCAGCTGACATTGGGCGGGAGGAAAGGAACAACCTGGACAACAATCTATCACAGGACTGACATATAGAGACAATCATTCACACTCACATTCATACGTAGAGTCACGAGTCACCAGTAACCTGCATGTCTTTGGACTGTAGGAGGAAGCTGGAGAACCAGGAGAGGCACTGGGGGAACATGCAAACCCAGAAACCTTCTTGATGAGCCATACTGCCCCTGTACAAAAATAGAAATGTAAAAATGACAGTTTGTGTTTTGGGAGGAGGTACACTGAGGAGCCAGTAGCAGGACAGAAATATTCAAAATCATTGTAACTGTACACAGGGGAGGTTTGACAAACGTCAGAGGAATCCATTTATATAAAGTGGGGTTAGCAGTGGAGACGATATGTTGCATATACAATATGTGTATCTCCCACATAATGATAGATATATTTCAGGTCTGCACAGTAAGCTCAGCACCAGAGAGGAACTGTCCACCCTGCTGGCAGTGGCCATCTTCACGAGTACAGCCCAGCATGCTGCCACTAACAACGGACAGGTGCTGAACGCTCACACACTTGCACATTGTGATGATGGTTTTTCTAATGCTGACAGCTCCCTAGCTCAGTGTTGATGGTTGGAAACTGTCTATTGAACTCTTAAAACATCATGTACATTTATTTTTGTAGTTTGACTGGTGTGCCTGGGTCCCCAACACCCCCTGCACCATGAGACAACCCCCACCAACAGACAAGGATGCAGTTACCATGGAGATGATCATGGCCACCCTTCCTGATGTCAGCCAGTCCTGTGTACAGATGGCTATCACATGGCATCTGGGGCGAGCACAACCAGACGCTGTGAGTCCATCTCTGTCTGCTTTGTGTGGGAACAGATTACTACAAATAATAATAAAGCCCACTAGGGTTGTATAAACATAAAAATGACAATATCAATATGTTAAGAGCAAAATATAAATGAAATAAATCAGTTAATCAGTCAACTTAAATTACTGATGCATTAACCCAGATTTGCCGGTAAAATTATTAGTTTAGATAATGACAGTACATTTTGACACAGAGCCATATCTAGAAGAGAGGACCTCAGTTTCAGTAGTCATTTCAGTTGATATTGTATTTTAGTGGTGCATACTAACAAACAAATGTACCATTAACAAATTAACCAGACACAAAATTACCAGTCGTGTAATTTTGGAGCCCCCGAGGGTCTCGAGGGTGACCCACTTCTGATCAGAAGGCGACCTGCACTACCTCCTGAGCCACAGCCACCCCATAAGTCAGCATCTCAAAGAAATGTTTCCAACATCTTGTGGAATTCGTTCCACAAAGAACTGGGACTGTTTTGACATCAAAGGGTTACCTGTTATTAGTATGGTGTTCCTAATAAAATGCTTGTAGGCTGATGGAAACTGTTAATAACACAGTGGAAAGTGTTCTCAAGTTTATCCTACAATTATAATTATGAACAAATGTTAATTAATAACACAGATAACATTGTTTTTCTTTTGTTTGGATACATAAGTCAAACATTCACTGAGTAGCTGGAAAAGTGAGTGATGAGTCCAATCAATGAAACCAAAAAAAACACACCCAAACATTTTGAGTTTGCTATTCACAAGATGCATATCAGAAGCTGGGTATTTGTATAAGTGGTTGTATAACCTGCTTATGGTGCTGACTCAGAGAGGGGGCACCATCCTGTCCCATTTCACACTGGGATGGCACCTCATGGTTTGGTGGTTAAGAGGCTGACCCGTTGGCCTTGTGGCAGCTATGGTATCCACAATTAAGAATGCATTGACCACCTGTACCTCAAGGTAAAGCGCTTCCTTCAGGCAGCTTCATGACAGCCAGTGAAGTTTGAAAGACATATTTCAGTAATCCTGTTGTGTGTGGGGCTGTTGACTTGACAGTGATCATGTTACACCACCCTTATTTGTTCATCTTTCTTCAGCAGCCTCCTGTTTTCTTCTGCCTAGATTCCCTTGGGCCAATACATGGAGGAGCACTTCACTGAGAGCCGGGCTGTGGAGCTGATTGACAGGTTCAGAACAGAGCTGAAGGAGATTGAAGACCACATCCTGAGTCAGAATGAAGGACTGGAACTGCAGTACCTTTTCCTCCTACCCAGCCGCATAGAAAACAGCATCACAATATAGAAATACTGACAGAGTACTCCACGCAGGATCTGTTTTTATTTTGAGATTAAATCATTTTTTCTATAGATCATTGTTTTTTGTTTTGTTTTTTTAAAATGGTATTACATTCATTGTAATTCAATGTTGTAAAATATTATTTTAAAAAATGAAAATCAACTAGACCATTTGTGATTGTCAGTTATTATTGACCAGACTGCCAACTGAGCAACTCCATCTGCCAATGAAGACCCTCATCAAGGAGGATATTTACATCTGAATGACTATGAAAAGAGCTAGTGAGTGTACCTTTATTTGTATTTTCTAGTTCTGTACCAGATCCCACTGATACAAAACTAGAGAATGTGACTTGAGTGAAAAATAAGAATACCAGGTAGATCATTGTTACTGTGATGTTATCATGTGCTAATGATGTTTTCTGTTTAAGATATGGGAGCAAAAGTGCAGCATCTGAGCTGTGTAAGATGCTCTGTCCATGACTCTGATGGGCTGACACATTGGACAGAATAACTAATAAGCTTCAACAGCTGTGCTGCGTTCAGTGGACATTCTGAGAAATAAAGACATTTATAACCTCATTCTAAAGACTGATATATGAAACACAGTTGTCAATTATCTGAAATGGGTATGAAACAGGTATGAAAGAGCAAGTCAAGGCAAAATAGAGAACAGTTGAAATCCAGTGGGTAGTTTGTTTTTCCACAATCACACTTGTAATCAGAGGTAGAATTGATCTCATCTTCACTGATCTTGATCACTGATCCTCTGATTAGGACTTTTAAACCCTGAGACAAAAGGCAGCAATCAGAGAACAGGTGACCATCCCAATACATCCTCCTGCTGTCATAGTGCTACCAGGAACTTGTCAGTCCAACATGTGGCACTAATGTACCAAGTACTCCTGAAAAACACACATAAATAACATGCTTACTGTACAAATTAGACAATCTTCATTTCAATCCATCCTCTGTGAATAAATATTATTATTATATACTGATTAAGGACTACAATAGTTATCCCAAATACGATGCTGCTATCCACTTAAATGAGACCACTGCGTTGAGTGGTGAGTGCTGACAATCAAAGGTTAACTTGATTCAGCTTTTGCTGGACTGAAGTGAGCGTCATCGTCCAGCATGGTGCTGTCCTCTGCAAATTCCTGATAGTCTACTGTACTGTAATGTGTAATGTGAACGCTGTGTTTCTGCTGCTGCAAAATAAAATGACTGACACTGTGAGACTTTGCCTGTCATTCCTGCAGAATCAAGTAGCACAAATGATATCCGCAGGAGATGTAGTTTAGGTCAACCAATCCTCTTTCTCACTTGTGTCATTCATAAACTTGAGCCTGACAGCAAAGGTCAATAACACTAAACTCAAACAGCCAAGTAAGTGAAATTACCTTCTGCTTGTTGAGTCTCATCTGGCAGCAGGAGAAGGCTCCTACCACAGCATAGATGGCAGCTGCTATGAAGCAGTTATAGCCCACCTTGCCGAACAGGTCATAGATCCTGTGAGGGGGGTTTGTACTGTGGGGACACACATAATATTACACATAAAGATTACAACCTGCAAAAAGTACACAGCTCACACTGAAACACTTAAACCTGTCCATGTTCACTTTATTCACTTAAAGGTGTTTAAGCTGCCATATATGCATTTTTACTAAAGGAGTATCTCAGCACAGGGGAATATGCTTGTTTGCCTTCTTTAACAGAGTAAGATGAAAAGGTCAGTGCGGTTGTCTTGTAATACCACTTGCAATAGTGAGTCAATGTAGCATCCAGTCTGCCCTTAGGCCAACATGAGAGGATGTACTGATAGCTGAAGCTCTTGATTAATAAACAACTGTTAATGCTGAGACAGAGGTGGTCAATGTTATAAAAGCAAACATGAAAATCTCACCAGTCCACCTTTACAGCCTTGTTGTGTTTCTACTCACGCTCTTTCAAACTTTCACTAACTTTCTAAGAAGAAAGGCTTTTGTAGAAGAGCTCAGAGCTCATTAAATGATAAGTTGGAAGCTTAGTGGTGGCGACGTTGATGTCATGTGACTGTGATATAATTGGTTTGTAGCCTAACATTAGCTTTTTACTTCTGCTTAGCTATGGTAATGATGTCACAGGGAGCTATAGTAAAATTGTTGGGAAAATCATGGCCCTTAGAGAACACTACACAGCGTACTCCACACCTATCATCAAAAGTAACCATGACCTGATTCCCAATCAAACCATTCTTTATATGAATTTGAAATTAAGAATCAACAGAACAGCTCATCTGCAGTTAATACGATTGCTCAAGGACACTGAGCACTAAGCATATACACTGGAGTGTCCAATATATACCATACGACCACATAATAAATAAGAGCTGGCCAATACTACATTTTTGTGGATGATGCTGATATCCATAGTTGACAGTTCAAACAAAAACACGCAACACAAATAATCTATATTGTTAATCCTCTCTGGTAGACAATTGACCTTGACCATAAGTAAAAGTACTTAAGTAAAGTATGTACCTAGGGCATCAGATTGGCCAGCCCTAGGTACATACAGTAGATACTGATATGGAATAGCAAGAACAAGTAAGTGAACCCTTTGGAGTTGTCTGCATTTCTGTATAAATATGTCTCAAGATAC
The DNA here is from genome assembly GCF_001640805.2 of Lates calcarifer. NCBI lineage: Eukaryota > Metazoa > Chordata > Actinopteri > Centropomidae > Lates > Lates calcarifer. Next base: position 427,942 of record NC_066846.1, read on the forward strand.
GGTCAGATCTTCATCTAGGTAACACCTTTGAACAAACAATCCATTTTGACCAATAATACTAAAATTATTGTATTGTTCCTGTTTCTGTTGAGATATACAGTGTAGGTTAGAAAATTTTTTTGGGAAGAACACACAGCTTTAGAGATGTTGTAAAAAGGACAGTGAATACCAATGTGAAAACATCACTACAAGGTGAAGCATGATTTGGGGCTGCACAAAACAGTAGGAACCTGTTCAATTTTAATTAGTGTCATAGTAGCATATTACATCATGAATTGTATTTTCTCCCAAGATGATTTTACTAGAGACAATAGACCCTGCTTCACTCTGCACTAGGACATTTTACACTTTTTTGGCATGCCATCTTGAAATACTGCAGAAAAGAGACTTCTTCATTCATTCTTCATTCATTTTATTATTGTTTGCAAATCTTTCCACAAGACTTACTGTAATCACAAAGACTCAACAAATGCTAACTTACTTCTGGGTTTTGGAACTCAGTACTGCAGTACTCTATTCCAATGATTTCCAGCCTCCATGGGAATCAAAAACTTGAGAAACTTATGTTTTTTGAATAAAGTACCTCCAAGTGCAAAGAATGCTGACCAACAGTCCAACAGATGTTAAACTAAGCTCTGAGGTTCTTGCTGAAACCAAAGATAACATCAGTCTCTTCACTGAAGCCTTGTGATGCTATTAGTGAAGAAATTTAGTGGACAGGCCTTGTGCTTTTTGACCTATGAGGGCAAGTTCAATGGGAAGTTTTGGCTCATAAACTGTAGTCTATGTGGGAATAGTGTGGTTTGTCTGTGTATTTACTCAGCAGCTAGTGGTGACTTGGCAGTTGCTGGGCACAAGTGTAGTAAAGTGACTGATTGGCTAATTAGACTGGTTAACTCAGCCTTTTTTACTGATGGCCACGTTGTTCTCTCTTAAGCCTGGCACACACTAAAGGATTTTAAAAATGTGAGAGACCACACACATAATGACAAATAAGGACAAATTGTTTTTGTTCTTACAGTGTGCGCTGTGCAACAAGACGTGAAATCTTGTGTGGTCAAATGTGACTTTAGAATAAACATGGTGGACGACTCTTGTTTGATGAGCTTCTGTCTTCAATCAGCTTGCTTCCTGACTGGCTAACGCCCCTTTTCACGTGACAATCCACAGAGTGAGTGCTTGGCTCTCCTCAGTGTACTCCCCACACAACAGGATTTTCGATTGTAAATATCGGGGCAGCCCCGATCGTCTTTGGAGCAGATCAGGGAGGATAAAATCACTCTCAACACACCTCACACGACAGGAGAATCCAGCAAGATAATATTTAGAACCATCCAATAACCTTTTCTGACTTCTTTGGGAGGGGGGACTCAGGCCGATGATAGACACTGCTTTAGACAGACATATCAAACAGCAGTTTTGAGGCAGATCAACACATTACGAATGATATTAACAAGGTACTGAAACCTGTCAGGGTCAGGATAAGTTTCCAGGACATTAATGAAACTTATGAGCTGGCCACCAAAAATATGCCATCCCTGCAGGGATGACGCATTATATGTTCCCCTCAACAAATAGCCAGTGGGATATTTTAAATTGTTTTTTGCATTCTTGCAGAAAAAAAGCTTTATGAGCAACAAAAGTTTATGATTCACATTTTTCTCAAGAAGATAATCTTCACAAATGAACACCACTTTCATGATTTTTGAAGCCTACATATAGTACAATTGCCAGAAAATGTTATGGCACCACCATGGCTGCATGACTTCCTCACCAACATCACCACCACCAAGCTTCCAACTTGTAACTTAATTTAGTGTGTTGACCTCTTCTACAAAGTCCTTTCTTCTTAGAAAGTTAGTAAAAGTTTGAGTATGAGTGTACACAACAAGGCTGTGAAGAGAGAGCAGAGAATAGTTAAGAATAATATGTCTTTTATTTGCTGCATTATGACACTGAAAACGTCTGTGGTCTCATTTAGCCACTTCTTTTTAAGAGATGTAAAAGCTTAAACAAATCAGAAGTGGGTTAATTCCTGATGTACTTTATGCTGAAGAATACAATGGGAATATGTCCTAAGCTTGTGTTAAAACCACAGTATTATTATTTCAGGCATCTGACCTAAAACCCATTAAAAAACTCACTGACTTTGGGACGAGGGAACAGAAAGTGCTAACATGCTAACTTATTTCCTAGGTGTAGGACTCAGTCTTGCACCACTCTATTAGGCAAGGCTGAAAAAGGTTTTGTGGGAACAGGGATGGCAGAGTGTGGGTGCTGTCACACACTTGAGCCCTAAACATTCCATACACACCCATTATAAAATCTGAAACGGTCTAAAAAAGCATAAAACTAAAACTACAAACAAATCACAACATTTAAGTAAACAAAATAATAAACAATTCACAGAACAAAAATAAAATTTCAGAATAATAAAACAGATGCCCTCTGTGAAGTGCACAGCAGGCACATAATTCATAAAGTAAGCCACATAATTTCAAAGGGTTCGCATCTTTTTCTTGCCTATCTGCAATACGCTGGTATAACCTTACTCTTGGTGAATGTCCTCATCTTCCACAGGCACATCATGAATCAGCACAGCTGAATGTGTGGTGAAGAAAATCCCCAGCATGGCCTGAGAGAGAAGAGGAAGACTTGTTATTGAAGGACACAGTTAAACCACAGGTCCAGCAGTAAACATGGCAGGGTTAAAGGGTTTAACTCCACCTGTAGATTAAATTGAAAATAAAGATACTGAACTAAGATTCAATGAAATGAATGTTTCGTAACTGGTAAACACATTTGAGGCTATTCAAAAAACAGATATTGTTAAATGCTTTGAAAACAACATATTAATATACATCATATTAATTTTAAACACTAATTTCATGTCAGATTTTGATTCACAGTAATTTCTCATGTAAATATCTAAACCATTCAACTGCAGCTAAAATTTTGAGTCATTTTCTTCAAAATAAAAGGCCAGTTTCTCTCAAAATAGCAGTGTCTATTAACACAGACAAGTCTTATCAGAAAGCAGTCAGTGAAAGCAAAATGTTATTTTCTTTTTAGTGTTTTCCTCATTTAAAAAAATCTGAAACTATATTGATCAAAATGATGTGACAAAAACTATTAAACCTTTCCTTGATACAGAATGATTATATAAAATGTAATATCCAATTGCACTAAATATATCTGAACAAATTACATCATCAAGAGTTGAAATGAAACTCATATACTTGTTGTCTGCATTGGACAGGATTTAAGTAGGTCTAATAGTATTTTAGCTGGACTGTAGTTTATCGAAAACGAAGGTATGATTACTGAGAACTGAAAAAAGAGAAAAGACAGCAGAGTCACTCACCAGCATTATAACCCCCCACGCGCTCAATACAATCCCACACGCGGCACATTTAGGCCCACAAATCAATCCACGCATTATTAATGTTCTTGAGAAAGGAACAGAGAAACTCGAGCCGATCTGATTTGAGTGCTGGTCAAACTTCTGACGCTTGTTCAGTCAGGTGACCAGGATTGAACTCCGGAAGTGTCCGGCATGTTTTAAAGAGCTACGTTCGTTTAGAAAAAGTTAATTACTTAAACATCAAAAATTAAATCAATAATTCGATAACAACAAATCGATAATTATATGTACTTTGTTCGATAGTGTAATGTAAATCAAACGCAAATCCGAACATTAAGATGAAAATGTTTGCATTAGACTGTTATAAGTGTGTCATCTTTGAGATGATTTAGCAAAACATTCAAAACGAAGTCTTCTTGTAAATACGACAAAAACCACGTGGGCTTGGTGTCTTGAATCACATGACTTTACACTCCGAACGTGATGGGTTCCAGTACTGTCGGAAATACAAAAATCTTCAACCCACACAGACGACAAAATAGAAAATGACAGCTCTTTCGTTAGTTGCTCTTACTCAGCTCTGTCTGGTGCCTTTATGTGTGTAGGTCTTGTAAACGCATCATAACTGTCATAACATTATTTTCAGGAGTTTGTGAGATTACGAAGAGACACTGAAGGCAACAGCAACCCTCTGGTTATATGTAGTGGGCGAAGTGACCTCGTCTAAAGTGATGAAATTCGTTCGTAGGTGAAACTTTTACAGCAATATGTTCCGGTCTGATCAAATACTGGACTTCTCCAGGTACCAAGACTAAAAGCGGCGGAAGACCAGATCTCTAGTTATCTAACTGCCTTTGTATATCAGAGGTTGCACCAAATGCTACTTAGCTACACTGTTAGCATTGTAGCAGCAATCCGCCAATTTGAAGGCATCATTGAGTCCTACTCATAGTCTATATTCAGTCTATGATTCCACAGCGATCAGCAAAATGACGTCAGCGTCTACTAAAGTAAGTTCTTTTTACGTATGAACCACTGAGATGTTGTCTGTCGCCGTAGGAGTTAGTAAATGCCGGTCCGATCTGTATACAAACGGTCGAACCCCTCAGAGAGCCTCCAGCTGCTGCTCGCGAGAGCTATGCAGAAGTGAATTAAGATCACGTCAGTGTTGAGAGATTGATTTAGCAAAGTCAGAGTTCGATAACTTTTTCGAACACTGTTCATCACATATTGAACGGAAAAACTTCAGTATTGAAATTGGCCATGCTATGCTAACTTATATTAATCAATTAATTAAAAATACATCGAATCAGTTTATGCAGTCGTAATTGCCTTAAAATTTCTTCATACACTATATTAGGGCTGAACGATTTTTCTGACCGATATTGCGATTACAATTTGATTTGCGATATAATTTTGAATGTCAAACTTCAGTCCAGGATTCACTACAAACATGTAAAACATGTGATGGAGCATTATCATTTAAGAGATCATTGAAATATTAACTGCTCTATGTACTAATCCAAGGATGAGAATGAAAATATACGGATTCAAAATGTATTTATTTAACAATAAATGGTACAGAACATACATATAATGACATAATGAACCATAGAACAATTCTCACAGAACAAACAGTAGCACTACATTCACCTGCCTTCTTTGCAGTAACTTTACATCGGTCATATTGCTGCCTGTGGTGATTTTTCAGATGCTGATACACTGAGGGGGAATGACAGGAGGTTGACAGAGACAGCTGATTAAAACTCTATGGGATTTGTAACGGTAGAAAATGCAAAATACAAATACAAACCTAACTTAATGTTGGCTAGTTCATTCTACCATTTTCTCTGTTCTTTCTCTCTCTCTCTCCTCGGGTCAACCGGGTATTAGGCAACTTTATAATTTCAGTGGCAATAATTTTGCAACGGCCATGCAGCTCTCAGCAGGTAGAACATGACACTGGAGTGGAGAAAATCGGAGTGACTCACACTGAGCCAAGCCTCATCACCCCACATCAGTGTTGGCCCTCTCTAATGCTCTATGGGTCTGAACTGTTGCAAATCCCTGCAAGCTGCTAACAAGTGAAAATCATATAACCAAAAGAAGAGTGAAGGCTTTTATGGCAGCACATGTTGTCAGAATTGCATGTGAGAATTGTCATGTGGCTTGATTGTCCAAGTGTCTACATACTTTTGGTCTTGTAGTGAATCTCTCACACTAACTACGTAATTGCACATGTGTTCATGTCCACCCCTGGTGAATGATATATAATCTGTCACTGAGACCACTTTTAATCCTTGTGTGTGTGTGTGTGTGTGTGTGTGTGTGTGAGATAGGTTGGGGAGATCTTCTCTGCAGCTGGTGCTGCCTTCACCAAACTAGGAGAGCTCACCATGCAGCTTCATCCAGTGGCAGACTCCAGTCCTGCAGGGTAACACACACACACACACACACACACACACACACACACACACAAATACATACACATACACATAAATAAATACTTTATATAAATAAATACATCATATAACTTTATCTAACTACTACTTTATATAACTTTATATATAAATAACATTAGTAGTGAATGGCCATTTGAACATAAGCATCATCAAAACATCAATACTCATTTCATGCATTTCATTAACTGATCCAGCCCTTATTTGGATCCAGCCATGTTTAAAAAAGGGACTGTAAAATATTTAGAGTACTTTTTTCTTTTACTGAGTTTTGATTTTAAGAAATTCCAGAACACTCTCATCTAGTAAAGAACTGAGTTTGCCTATACTGCTGCTTTCCTAGAAGTACTTATAGAAATGCATTCCTGCACTAAGGAATGCTGGTCTCCTTTAACTGATCCGACCTATGTTCCTGTGCACTCAAACACTGAAAGAGTGAAGTGCAGATGGTGGAGCATGCATGTAAACAATATCCCTATAGTCCAGTACTAACAAGATTGGAGACTCAATTAATTGTTGCATAACTGCCCCAGAAAAAATCACTTTTGTGTCTGTACAGAAAGTTCATTATTTTTGTAAGCTCCTTAACAGGTAATTTGAAAGATTACAAAGAGTAATCCAAGGTATTCATGTTGATTTTGGTCTTTTTTGCGTGTAACATCAGATTAACATCAGGGAGAGTGTGTTGTAAGACCTGAAAATCAGCATTTAAGTGGGATATTGCCATCCAGCAAAGATAAGTCTATGAGTGTGTGTAGCAAGTTTAACACATGAAGATTCACTCAGTCAACATATTGACAAATGTACAAATAACCCTAACCCATAAGAATACTTCTGTTAATCTGGTATATATAAAAGGAATAAAATCAGTTCAGTTCCCATCCTTCCTCTAGTGGTCAGACGAAGAGCACAGTGAAGAGGAAGCTGTATGAAGATGGTGCTCTACCTCCTTCCTCTGATGGGCCTAAGAAGGTCATCAAAAAAGCCACGGTTACTGTTGCCATGAACACACAGGGCACTCCAGCCATCATCTCTGTGCCCACAGCTCAGGTTGTTGTGCCACCAGGACTACAGGGTCCCCCCACCGGCCAGCTCCCTCTGAAGAAACAGAAGACTGCAGGTGAGTCTAGCAACACTATTCAATTCATTTCACCTCAGTTTTATTTATATAGCACAGAATCACAACAAAAGTCATCTCAAGGCACTTTTCATACAGAGCAGGTCTAGACCGTACTCTTTAGAGAGAGACCCAACAGTTCCCACCATGAGCAGCACTAGGCAACAGTGGCAAGGAAAAACTTCCTTTTAAGAGGCAGACATGAAATTATTCTGTTGTGAATATTCCATTCACTTCTTCCTAAAATGTATGAATTCACTGCCCCAATGTATACTGATGTAGTTTGACCCAAACTAATTGTTTAGAAGAGGGGCAAAAATGTAGTAGTATCCAAACACTATTTTATTTGTTCTCATAATAATTTTATTAACTGTTGCTGTGCTAATCCTAACCCTAACCATCATTGATAGGAACACATATCATATCATTACATATCTCAAAATGATGATAGTGACAACATGGTTCACCTTGTTTAACTGCCAGCTTATGGCTCCTCTGGCTCTGGTTTGTAAAATGCTATATTTACTATATATATACTAATATATAATAGTAACAATAATAGGCACACGTATCAGAACATATTCGGTCAGTTATTTATCTGTGGAACTGATAATTTTTGTGGTGTCCAAGTCAAAATGTAACTGTGTGTGTGTGTGTTTGTGTTTGTGTAGATGTGACCCTCAGTGCTCTGAATGACTCAGATGTCAACAGTGATCTTGTGGACATTGAGGGACTGGGTGAGGGATCCAACTCCAAAAAACTCAACAACTTTGATCAAGGTGAAGTTCCTGAACAACTACTGACACACACAGAAGGTTAACATTCGGAGGAATTTGGAGTAGGGCTGGTTATAGGATAGGGATGTGCATGAATAATCGATTAGTTTATTAATCGACACGGTTAAGAGATTTATGTTTTACTTCATAGAGAGGTCAGGTTAATTGTCTTCACAGGAGTTGTTGTTTTAGTAGTTTCACGTCCAAAATCTGTTTGCGGGCTGATAACTGATCTGTCGCTAACGTTAGCTCACATTTTTTCTAGATGCTTTGCTTGTTTTTAGGTTAGGATTCCTTCAGTGTTCATTGTTCAGGAGGTTTTTGCTGGGAACCGAATTATCTACCAAGGCCTCATTGAATAAAGTGGTTTCATATAAAAAAACAAAACAATGTTTCTCTGTGATGCGGACACAGGACGTTGATTACTGAAGATCCACACGTCTGATGACAAAAATCTTTCATCTGGTTTAAGATTGGAGTTATAACATTATACAGAGTGACAGTGACGTGACTTGCAATATTAAGAAAGTAGTTGAGTGAAAATGTCCTATACCGTCCAGTGGATTTATAGTACCTAAAACGCTGTTGTGAGCCAGCTTTTTGGCCCTGAACTGTAGTTGGAAGCGCCCTGGTTTCATTCATTCATTCATTCATTATCTATACTGCTTTTCCATTAAGGGTCGGGGGGATGGGGGGCTGGAGCCTATCGCAGCTGACATTGGGCACCCTGTACGGATTGCCAGTCCATCGCAGCAACACATATAGGCAAACAACCATTCACACCTACAGGCAACTTAGAGTCACCAGTTAAACTAACTTGCATGTCTTTGGATGGTGGGAGGAAGCTGGAGAACCCGGAGGGAACCCACACAGGGACAGGGAGAACATGCAAACTCTACACAGGTCCTTCATTCATCTGGATGTTACTTTGACACATACCAACCACCTAACATTGTTTTAGACCAAGCACACACCCCCAATGGCAACAGCAAACCCAACGTCAGGGGCCTCTGTTCAGAAATGTCTCAAGGAACACGACAATGAGCCCAAGGTGTTGACCTGGCCTCCAGACCCCAGATCCCAATCTGATCCAGCATCTGTGGGATGACCCAGAACAATTCAGATCCATGGAGGCCCCACAGAGGCGCCAGCCCACAGGACCCAAAGGATCTGCTGCAAATATCCTGGTGCCAGACACTACAGGAGATCTTCAGAGATCCCATGTCCAAGCCCCAACAGGTCAGAGCTGTTTTGCCAGTATGAGGGGACCTGTGCAATATTAAGCAGGTCCCACAGGTACTGAATCGGATTGGGATCTGGGGAGTTTGGAGCCCAGGTCAACAGCTTTGGCTCTTTGTTGCAGCTTTACCGCATCTAAGCTGGCAACACGTTTTTTCACTAACCCAACACTAACATAATGTATAACATCACAATCCATCAAAATATAATCATTTGTAAGATGTGCCTTTATTTTGAAAATCCCCCAGCACGTCTTTCTTTGCCTGAGTGGCACACCTCCAAACAAAATGCAAGTGGTGATTTGATGAGGAAAAATGTTGCCTATATCCACAGGTGTAGTATGTAACTATGATGCAGGAAGACTGTACTACCTTGCTTATTATTACTAAGTTCTAAAAAAAATGTGGTTTGAGAAATGGGGGTAAAGTTAACACAATATCCTGCCTAAGTATGCAAATATGAATTTAATGTTATTTCAGTTTCTCTCTTAAATTTTAAAGCTCATTATCAGAATGTGGCACTTTATAGTGACAGGGGGTCTATTTTTATTAAAAGAGGATTGTTTTTCATTTAAATGTCTGGTTGAGCTCAGGAATAAAAATGTCTAATGGTATTTAAGTTGCTTTTTGTGATTTGATATAAATTGAAGTGATTGTGCTAAATCAGCACATGATATCTTCTCATTGATTGCTGGCTCCTGAATTGAAATTGTATTGTAGCAGACTTTGTGATATCGCCAAACATTGAATGGTTGTCCATGGAATCAATATAATATCATATTGTGATCAAACTTGTGATTTACACCCCTACTCACCCCTATTCACTCCTCAGTCAGTCAGTCAGTGGTTTTAATGTTATGGATGATTAGACTGTAATTGTGAACCCTACATTTAATTGTAATGGTCCATGCAGGTTAACATTTGTGTAAGGCAGATTTCTTTGAGAAGATGCATAGAGAAGAATAGGCACAGATACTTTGTAGTTGATCAACTCTTCATGAAAGCACTTTATTATTGGTACCAGGTCACATACAGTCTGCTCGTGCAACCAGAAAGATTGAAAAAGATGCACAGAAAACTTAGAGCATATATAGCCCAAGAAGTCACACAAATAACAGAAGATCCATTGTTCTACACATAGGTCATGTCCCATATTCGAACTGTAGTCATAAAACATATCATATTATAATCATCCTATAGTGCTAACATGACCTCTGGTCATCATGTACTTTTACTTGTCGAATTAACCATTGTACAGAATATGGAGACTAATAAGAAAGTGCTGGTCAGTTCTAAAATCATACTATCAATTTGCTACATCGTACAGTATAATATATTTGCACATCAGTTTTCGCTTTGTCACTATATTTTGTGTCAAGTCTGATATATCTTAGCCATAGTCATTGTCCATAAACTATTAAAAACAATTTAGTGAGCCATTTTTGACTTAGTCCTACACACTCCATCCTGCTGCCTCAAATACTTACTAGAGCACCAAATGTGGATTAATCCTTCACTGAAAATAGGCCTCAACAAATAGATGATTTTCTCCTATTTGTGTAATGTTTGTTAAAAACAGCAGTGGATATCTGTTTTGGAAAATGAAAGATGTTAGTTTGGTCTTCTCTTGGGGCACATAATGGAACTGTACAATTTGTCTGTGTGTGTGTGTGTGTGTTTCTCCATAGATAACCTGAACTTGGACTCCAGCCTCATCATGAATCCCAGTGACCTGCCTCTGCTCTCCCGTTGACCTTTCACCTCCTGTGAATTTCATACAAATGATGGACAAAACTATGAAAAAGGCTGTAATAAAATGGAACGATCCTTTGTGCCAGATGACCCTGACCCACCCACATTGGAGTAAATATAGCAGGACTGAATATTGTGTGGGGTCATGCAGTCAACCCTATCCCACTAACTACCTGTTGGCACCATTAGAAATGTTTTTACTGCAAGATATTTTCATTTTAGACCATTTTCTCTCTTCTTCGTTGACATTAACTTTGTTTGAATGTCCAAAAAAGTTCTAAAATTTATAAGAAAAAAGATAGAGCAGCCAGGAAAACAACAGCAATACAACAGAGAAACCTTAGCTTCATTGACAACAATGTTGTATTTCATGTTGAAGTCAATCTTGGCACATTTTGAAATTATCTTTATTAACAGATGATAACACAAGGGTCGTTAGAGTTGTTATTAATTAAAGGTATTTAGTACAACAAAGACATTCTGCAGAAATGCATAATTGGATCCAATGTATCTTCAATATGAATTGTCTAAATGTCTTCATTCCTGTAAACCTGCCCGCAAAAGCGTATTGTGGTTAAAAGGACACAAAGAATCAGATCATTCACTCGATTTTTACATACCAGTTAAGACTAGTGGCATAGTTATCGTAATTATTTTCTTGAGATAAAACATGTTTCTGTGGCGAGAGTACACATTTTGTAAGACAAGATATTAGAAACCTTAATAGAGAATAGGCCTTTTTTCACAGATTAAGAAATTAGTTATAAGTTTAGAAATTTAGAAACCCTCTGTCTGTACAAAGACAGTGTTGGAACAAAGTGTGTTACTACATCCTGTTTGGTCAGGGATTCGTCCTACAGCAAGATAATGAGCCAAAACATTAGAAGAACAGAACTAGATGGAAGGTTCACATGATGGGGGAGCAGGGACCAGACTTTAACACCCCATGGTGCTGGTTTGGGATGAACAGGACAGAAGGGTGAAAGTAAGGCAATCTACAAGTGCAACACATTTGTAGGAATTTCTGCAACAGCGTTGGGAGGAATTTTCCAAACAATGTTTCATTTCCATTGCAGAAAGAATGCCACAAGTGCATTCGGCTGCTGTTTGAGTGAAGAATATAAAATTTAGGATTTAAGATTCATTTTTTTAATGTATCACTTATTTTTCTATGCTTTAATTTCACAGAGACATTATGCTATGTAAATTTCAGTAACAGCTGGAAAAATGGAGATGTTCTAAAACTTTTGGCCAGTAATACAGCACATTCCTTTTTTGACACAGACTTGTAACATTTCTGTCACAAGTTGTGGTTTCAGTGGGAAGTATGTGCTAGATCTTTTTCTTGGCAAACGACAGCCATGAATTCTAGGAGTCTTGTTGTCATGATGCTACAGGGACACTCTGGGCAGATGAATAAATTGTTGTTTGTGGGCTGTAGAGGTGTTGGAAAGTTTGGATAAAGCCCAGCTGGTGGTTTCCCCACATAACCACATTTGATTCCATCTTTGCACAGACATGGAACTGATACCCATCAACTCAACAAGTAGGCCAGTAACATAAAATGTGATACTTTTCCTTTAAAAACAATATTTACTATCTGGAGATTACCTTTGAAAATATTATCAGCTTTACTACCAACATTTTTGGACTCAGTACTTGATCATTTATCAGTGCAATAACCATAATGGTCATAAATGCTGGGAAATATTCACCTGATGAAGTATCAGTATCATCATGACATCAATCCATCTATGTGAAAGTGAAGTCAAATATAAGATCATTGTGGTTCTTATCCTACTCTATTTCTGTTTCGAAGGTCTAATAGCAATAACCCATATTTATAGCAGACTTGCATATTAAATTAATTGTGGAAGTTGAAATGCCATGAAATGCTTTCCGTTAACATTTTATTTACAAACTGTTGGCTCTGGTTTTGCCTACTGTAGCATTTAACAGCTTTGTATATTTTCTATTACTACAGAGAAATTTCATTCAAATTCAAAGCATGCTGTATTTTGCATAGGCATTTTTTCCCTTTGAGGCAACCATTGGCTTCTATTAAATTCAGTATAACTTGCTCAAGTTTGGCTATCCATTTTTTCAAGTTATTAAAGTTGACTACAGTTAGACTTGATGAATCTGCATTGCACTGAATGCTGGATGATGATGCTGATAAGTCAGGATATTTATGTATTCATAACCACACAGTAAAAACTTACTCAACCCATTCTGGTAAATATCTAAATCTTTTGCTGAAAAGATATTCTATACAGCTTCATGACAACTGTGCAGATCCCATCCACAGATGAAGACCTTGAGGTGTGGTAGAACGCGCTAGTGAAGCTAGAAAGCAAACCTATTCCTAATATTTTTTATTTTTAAAAAAAGGTATGCATGTAAGATCTTATTGAATTTATTGAGATATTGATATTTGTCACTCAGTCCTATATGTATCAATACATAACAACAACATAACTTTGACAACACAATCAGGTTTTAAGGTTTCAAGAATTAATTGAAAATTGCTGAAGTACAACCTGTGGCTATGTGGCAGCACACATAATAACAATAATACACAATGGTAGAATGGAATAGATAGTATAGGTGGTTTGTGTTGTCACACTGGCATCATCCTGCAGTGGACCACAGTATGTGTCTAACAGAGGATCTTTAGGGGGGAGTCACTTGTGTTAAATCAACATGCTTTTTAATGCAAGTGATTTGGAAACTGATGATTCTTTATTCATATTATTCTCTGCTTATTTATCGAACTATATTTTCTACTGCTGGAGACCAAAATAACCTCAACACAATCATATTTCTACTTATTTTTAAATCAAGTAAAGTCATCTCCTCTTCATTGGTTCATTTTGGCTTTTCTTGCAAAATTCAATCTGCATTTTTTTTTTTTGTTTGTTTGTTTATGTGCAACTGTTCTTAAGAACAAAGTTTGAGATGCATGCTTAGTTAGGAAGAATAATCCTTAAATGAAATCATAAGTGGAAGTGGCTTTGACAGCTGGCCACCAGAGGTTTTGTTTCACACTCCTTAATTAGTTTAGTATAAAGACACAGAAAGAACAGAGTTTGTTTTCCAAATACTGGGCTTTTATTACAGTTTAACAATCATTATCCAAATTGTCAACCTAATACCTGATGTTAAATAATTACTCTGTGCAAATATATAGTCATTGGATATAGGAAAAATAGAAAAGGTACAAATACATAAATATACATTAAAAAATATATTTATATGTTGTAGGAAGATGGAGAGGAGTGTATGTCTGACAGGAGCAGCACATATCATACTGGCAATGCAGAGAGAAATACCAGTAATGATGTGCTGCTATAGCCTCACACACACACAAACACACACACACACACACACAATCATCAATCCACATCATTTTGATTTGTGTAAGGATAGATATGGTTTGACAGTCGGTCATGGTTTTAATTTTAAAATAAAGTCAAAAGGTCCACAAAAACTCTTACACTGAAAATATTTATTATATGATACAAAACTCTCTCGTGATATTCATGTAACCTGTTCTCCATCATGTTTGAGATGCAGCAATCCATTTCAACAAACTGCTCCATCTGTAACTTAAGTGTCTTTTCAGTGGGGCTGCAACGTATCTCAAGATTTAACATGGATAATTCATCTTCTAGGTGTTTTCATTTATTTTAGCTTAAAGGGGCTGTTTCTGTAGAAATATTACCAACAATGTGTTAATGAATGAAGTTTAACTGTAACTTTAGGTGCATCTCTAAAACCTTTACTGATGACTGAAGAGAACTTCGTTTACAGTGACGGGCGTGGCAGTCAACTTTTTACAAGGTTTTGACACATCCACCTCCTGGGGAAAAAATGTAGTGCAGGTTGTTGCTCCTTCAGTGATTGCTGACACTTGGGGCCAGTATGATACTCAGTCATAATCAGGCTATTATAAGCACTGGTACCCCTGCACCTGCACCATACTTAGAGTAGTTACTACAGCACAGCTAGAACAGATAAACTGCAACTCAAGACATTAAAGCAAAATGTAAACATATAAACTTCTATTAGAATGACCAAGGACATTTTTGCTTATTTGACATCTGCAAATATTTCTTTGTAGTATGTCCCTACCATTAATTTTCATGATTCCAAATATTCTTTAGTTTAGGATGAGCTTGATTATTTTATTTTTAAAATGTGCATACAAATTAGTTCTATGTATTCTAAAATTAACAGCTAGCTCTTGAATAATTGCAGTTACTGTAACAACAGGAACTGATACTACAGATTGTTGTATCAACTCTGCTCAGTTAGGGAAAAAGCACAGTATGTAAGCACCAGGTCAGCAGCTGTGTTTTGGTGCTAAGATGCCTACAGATACTACATTTATTATTGTATTAACCATATTAACATCATTAGATTATCATACATCTGTCCTTGTCCCCTCAACACTAAGTATTTTTATACCGTTGTGATGCTACATTGAACATCAGCTTTGACTACTACTACTAGTTAGCAGCTAATCAGTTGTTCACTGACTATGCAGAGCTGATTTTGATTTTGGACATGCTTTGCTCTAATATTTTAATAATGGATGTCATAGATTTACTTCATTTTTGTGTGCACGTTAATAGCTCAAGACCACAATGTAAGCAATTCAAGAACAGAAATGACTTATTTGAGTGCAAAGCAGTGTCATTAATAGGAAAAAAAATTATAACTTATCTCATATAATATAGACCTGTTGATGAAAGCACACATCCATTATTGGCTTTAGGCATGGGCCAGTATGAAATTCTGACGGTGTGATAACCTTTAAGCAGTTACAGCTCTAGTACTTAAGTCAAAGTCTAATTCTGCAGAAAATTTGTACTTCAGTGGGGAAAGTGAGTGATGTTAGCTAGTTAATTGTTATCTATGGCAGTACAGTAGCAAGTCTATACATGCAAACTCTTGTAGCTGTTGCATACGTTCATTTCAAGACAGCGCCACCTCTTTGCAAGCACAACTTGCAAGTCGGCTGACCTCCCTTTTCCAAGTCACAACCATGTGTCTTCTTTCTATACCCAAAATATTCCCACACAGCCTGGTGGTCACCTCATTCTGCCACCATGAATACAGGTAGCTTGAACAGAGCTGACTACTCGCGCGAACCCGAGGAGGAGGGGTCATGTTGAAACTGGTAACCAGCCCATTCCTAATTGGCTTATTGGCATTATTGGCTGTTGACTTGGGTTTTCAATCACTGCTTCCATTTATTGAGTCATTTGCACAGAATTCCACATCAGTACTTTTTCTACTGTACCATATGAGCCCTAGTGGCCTAGTGGACTATGAACAGTCGCTCACAAGAATACATACACAGAAATATGTAGTTCGGGTCCTACAAATTGTCATTTCAATGAACTTGATTGACTTGGTTCATTTTGCTACTAATTTCATCAGTGCCATTAATAGTTCAGAAAAATGATATGAGTTTATGGGGGTGGTGGTAGAACAACAGTGAAACACACTTCTCAACTGTTCCCCTATTTTAATAATGAATGTTAATGGGGAGGAAACAATCTCCCTGCTGATAGCTTTTATGAAGGTAGTAATATACAGTAGAACAGTCGCGAGCTGAACAGCATTTTAACCCTGTCACTATTACCCACTGCATAAATCTAAGAGAGTTCTGTGGGTTTACACGGGTTATTAACAGGTTATTAATGAGGAGGTTAAAAAGAGGATGTTTTGTGTTGTTTGTTTGTTGTTAGTTGTTGTTTTTGTTTTTTAAAATATATAAGGAAAAAATGCCCACCTTTTTTATCTTAATTTTTTCAAATCCTATTTTCTTGATGCTAGTGTAGTAATTTGTCTCATTTTGGATTGTTTCATGATAAAGACACTAATTTAAAGAACATTCCTGTAAGTGAGAACTGGTGGGATGATATGATCCCACAGAAAGAAAACTGAAGACTAAATAGGACATTGTTGGTCAGTTACAGGAACAGTGTTGTGGTTAAAGGTTGACCAACGCGTCAAGTTAACACACTCACTGACTGATGCAGGGCTGATAACACACACCAGCAATAATAAACACCATCAGAATTTGTGATTGGTATTGTATTGGCCTATTTTTACAATACCAGAGTAAATACTTCGATTTTGCTGAGAATAATGTTTTTGGCTGTTTTTTTAACAAAAGAAACTGTACTTGTCACAGAGAATTAGAATTTGGAAAAAAACTGTAAGAGCTACACTGATGTATCAGATGACACAGTGATGCAGATGAGACTTCTCACACAGCAGAAACATCACACATACCCACATAGACAGATGGGCTACCTCTGACCTTTAAGAAGAAGAAATAACAAGAGTTACTTAAGTCACAAGTGTAAGACATGTCAAGTGTGACTGGGAGCAGCTCCCAGTACATTGCTGGGAATCCCAGGGCTCACAGTGGCAGCACATAATGATTTGGAGTGATTCAGCACATATCTGCAAAACATGATGTGCTGCTAGAGCGCACCCTGGATACACTTGACACCATGAATCCATTAGATTTACTGCCTCAAACTGCACACACTCACGGGGATAACACATCAGTCAGGGAAATGGGGAAATTCATTATATATTAATCATATTCAGATGTTATGATTTTTTAATCCTTTTTTCTCTTTTTTTTTACAAATTTTCCCATGTTCATTTAGATACCTAATACTAATTGCATAATTTACACAAAACATACCTTAATATCTTTATGTGACTGTATGAACAATAACTGCATATTGCTTAAAATAGGATTTCTCCATTACATTTCATGTAATGATCTGTACCAAATGACAGAATTAATCAAATTATTCAAAGAGGTTGATCAACCTAGTTGATCACAGTAGTTTTGAATGTTCTGTATTATTTGTAAAGGAAATGAACAAAATGGTTGAAGAGGACAAAATGGAGGAAGAGAAAAAAAATAGGAAAGACTAGAAGTAAAGTGTCAATGAGAAACATTACTTATTTGTTTTGATAATTATTACAGAGAAATGCAATACAATCTGCAATTATTATTATTATTACAACTGTAATATTTTAAGACAAACTGGATTTATTATGTATGTGAAATATACAATATGCTCACTTTATCCCCATGTCAAAATTCCTGTTATGTTACTTTCCAGAAGATACAACTATTTACACCAAAAGATACCAAATACAAAACCTCTTAAGGTCTGTGTAAAGCTAATTCAGAGATTGGTCCCTAAACACATTATTTATGCTAGAAAATAGTTCCTGAAAACATGTGAAAAGAACTATGTATTACTGCATTGTGGAGTTTGACCGTTTCACAGTTTTTCATCAGTTTAATTTTCAGGATTTTATGGGTGAGTCTGAAACGATGGGTCGATGACACACTGGAGCCACCACTCAGCATAACCCTGCCCCCACATACTGTAATCGTTACAAATATTAACACTGCATTAGCATCAGTGCTACTCCTGCTCAATTGTGTGTTATTATAAGTTTGGCTAGCTAGCTGTGCCGTCGTCCCTCAGATGCATCTTCCCTGGATGCCAGAGTTTGCAGAACAGCTCGGTCGATGCCTTATTTAAACTTTCAAAGGCAGTGAGAGGAAGTGGATAAATTTTGTGAAGAGCCACACTGTTGGAGAGCTGACACCTGCCTTTTCAGTGACCATTTCACTCCGATTAGTTTTACAAACTTTCACCGGGGAGACAACAGGAATTCACTGATAATCCAGTGTCACTTTACAATGAGGCCGAACTGACCATCTCTCTCCCCGTCCTTAACTCTCCTGCACTGCCAGCATTGCTCACTACCTCTCTCTCTCTCTCTAATGTGTGTGTCCTCTTGAAGACAAGGACTCAAACTGGTTAAAGTAAGGCAGTAACACATTTGTTGCCACACACTAGTTATCATAAAGTTAGTTTATTATTAGTGTGATATCATTATACTTTGTTTTCCAGTATTAATAAACATCAGTAATATGACTATATAAACAGTGCGACTTGTTTCTTGAGTCCTTGATAGACAGACAGGCCATTTGATTAACAAAACTGTAAATTTCTACTCATTCCAGATCAATAAGAAATTGTCCTGAGGCTCTGAACTTGACTTTGGCTCTGCTAGCTCAAATATGCATGGAATAAGAATGCTAGCATGGAGCTAGCAGTGTGCTTAGTGTCACTGTGCTGCAGCATTAGAGTGGGCGTGGTTTCAGCGCCCTCAGCAGACACGCCCCCAGCGTCTCTGAGCAGAGAGAGTTCCTTATTTTGTCATTATTTTGAAACCTAATTTTATATATTTGCCGATTTGTTTAACCATACAAATTTAGCTGGGTGGTTAATAGCACATTTGGTGTCAGTCAGTGGTGTGACTGACTCAGAACACATAAGTATTATTGCTTTACACGAACTTTGCAAACTAACGCAAACATTTAAACAATTAAAGATTTCTAGGTATGAAATATCACTATATTCTATCCATGATAAACCAGTGGGCCACCTGCTTAGAACACAGTAGAAAAAAGGTCATAATGAAAATCACCATGCTCATCGAAACACAAGAACACCAGATCTAAAGAGCAAAAACAGTTAAACAACTGCAGTATGTCATATCTTCACACAGCAAAAACATATCTTAATGTATATAATGTATACTTTGTTGTTGTTTTTTAACAGTTACAAGAAGTTCCTAAACTATAGTGTCATATTTATTGATTCTAGTGCAGTGTTCTAGATAGAAACATATGAGCAGCTCCATTCCTCAAACCATCCAAAATGTTTGTAATAACAGGAAAATGATCAAGAGGGACAGTGTGAGAAGCTGAACAGCATCTTACCTTCAGGCCTGCAGAAGGTCACAAATTACACACTGGAAGAAGAAAAGATGAGTTAGTGGGAGTGGGGGCTTTTGACAGGTCATGTGTTGCTGATGTGGTCCTTGGGACATAATCCAGACTGATGCCACATACAGTAGTTTAAAAAACTATTGTTTCTTGATCCAGCTCTGAGGCTCTCCATCCTTAGACACAACTGTCACCTCACTTTGTTACTTAATCGACTCAGTGGGCTGAAGTGAAAGGGACCTTAGTCTCTCATATGTGTCAGAGGAGAGGATAAGAGAATCTGAGGAAAAAGAACAATCCAAGTCACACTGTAGGAATTTGCCTAACCTGCTTGTGTTATATTTAACTTGCAAAGATTTATTTTAAAAAATATTCTCTCCACACTGCTGAACACACACTCATCACAGAAAGCTTCAGCTGCCACCAATCATTATTTTATTCAGCAATCGACTAATTACTACTTTATTGATTGATTAATCATTTTATCTATATAAGAATTCAAGTATTTGTTAAAATTAGGTATTTAAATTGCTTATTTAGTCTGATCAAAGATACTGAGTCAATGGCAAAAAAGCAACAAGACCTCACACTGGATAAACTGGAACCCATTTGAATCAATCAAAAAATGATCAAAATTAACAAAACACAAGAAAAGCCTGAAAATTGATCTGATTTTAGAAGTGTTGTTGTTAGTTACAAGGGTAAGTATCCCATCAACTTGAGTATAAACAGCCAGTGAAAATAGAACTGAGGCATGTGAGCGGAATGGAGTTCCATTGTGATTACAACCAAACAAGATGAAGAAGGTTCTAAGAGGAGCACTGTCAGAGCACAGACTCAATGACTACATTCAATGCTGGTAGTGAAATGAATGGCAGTATACGTGGAGTCTGTTCAGCTCTGGTACATAGTTGTGTAAACAAGAGGAATAAAACTGTTGACTTTACAAAGTAGAATATAATGTATAATTTACAAAGTAGGGGTGGGCAAAATGGGTAAAATTTTCTGTCAGAATATTTCTGATTTCATATGGAAATATATAAATATTATGTAACATATTACATTTTCTGGAAAACCAATTAACTAAATAACCTGATATGACTGAGTCTGTTTTGGCTAATTTGGTGACTTAAACACCTTACTTAATTTAAGTAATGCAAAAATCTAATCATCCAGTATTATCATAAATCAGGCTTCCATAATTTTAAAAATTAATGTCTCAGACATCACACTACAAACTACAGACAAGGCTACTACAAGGTGATGACTACAGTGGAGCTTTGAATCTTTCTTTTTTTTCAATGCCAGGTGGTGCCAAGAATCCAAGAATACAAAAACTGAAAGATCTGTTGATATTTTTTGCTTGAAAATTGCTGGAAATTCATTTTCTGTTGACCATCAATACATAAATCATAATTTCAGGATTAATATATACTATGAATAGGATGCAACTGCAATCTTGGAGCTGTCCTGTATTAGGCTGCAACTAATGATCTTTTTTTTATTGTTAATTAAGCTGCCATTTTTTTCCTTTCTTAAATGTTTGTTGTCTAAACTGTCAGAAAGTCATGGAAAATGCTTATTTTACATTTCGAGAGCCCAAAGTCATCATTTTCAAATGTTTGTTTTATGCATCTAACAATCTGAAACCTAAACATATTCACAAACAATGATATAAAACACCAACAAAAGCTGGGAACAGATTTTTTCATCCTAATTATTTATATCTTTCAATTAATCATCATTTACATAACTATTGTTTCCGCACTGAAATACAATATATACAGTATATGTGGTGTAACTGCTGACTCAAAAGTTGTGCTGTCACTTTCTATCTGTAAAGCTGAAATAAAGTTGGAGAGCAGGAATGAGGAGGGAATCATGGCCTGTAAGCACCACATCTCACTTGGTGTACTTAAGAGTTTTAATTTCAGAAAAGTTGGATTAAAGTAATGAAAAATACTTAAGTACATCAAAAATTCGCAGGAATTTAAAAAGGGAGGTCATCATTTAAGACAAAAATTAACTTTACAAAGTAAAAAAAAAAAAAAAAAAAAAAAGCAGTGTAACTCTGTGCTGAGGCTCCTGGACAGCCATACGATCACACAGTCAATCAGAAAGAGCTCTGCTTAGGGAAGGTTATTAGATTTGAAACAAGAGGTCATGTCATCAGGGAGAGCAGTGACAGACAAGCGCTAGATTCAGACCCATACTTCTAGTCCCATTCAACGCAAAAAAAAAAAAAAAAAACATGAAACAGAGAGAGAAGTACATAGAGGAGGGGGTGAGGGAGAGAAGGAAAAAAGAGTGCAACTAAAATTGTGGTGGAGGGAAAGGAAGAAAGAGAGAGAGAAGAAATGAAGAGCTGAGAAAATCTTTCTGTGGCCTGCTTCTCTCTTCATTCACAGCAACAGAAGCCATTTTAAAATGCTTTAGAGAGAGAGAGACAGAGAGAGAGAGAGAGAAAAAAAAAGATTCACTTACCGTCTGCTGCAGAGACCATAAACAAAATGAAGGAAGGTCTAACTAGCCCTAACTACTGATGAACTGGAAACACTGGTAGTTATCTGACCACAAGTCCCCCTCACCTTCTCTCCCTTCAGTTTCTGCGGATGCTCTTACCAAAAGGCCAGTGTCACAAACCAGACATCAACTAGTCCACAGTTATAACTGGTCCTCAAAAAATAAAAAATAAAAATAAACAACATGCACACACACACACACACACACACACATATATACTTATGTACACACACTGCATTTAGGCTACAGGGTGACACAGATATTCAAATAAAAATGAAAAGAGGAAAAACGGTAGGCCTAAAAACATCACAACAACACACACACATGCTATACATACACATATCAATGGGAATATACCCAGACTACTATAGTGACAGGGAGAGAGCAGAAAAAAGGCCTGTTAGGGGTTTCTGGTTGCTCCTGCTTCTGTTCCTAGTAAGAGGGGGGGGTGTCAGTGGTGTCAGGGGGATTGGGTGGGGGGTCTCTGGTCCCAGTCCCAAAAATTGGCCCCCCAAAAACTGAGTATCCCCCCCTCATCCTTCCTTCCTGGCCCCTCACATCTTCACCTCCTAGCTATGTGAATGTGTGTGTCCCAGTCCTCCTCAGTGCTGCCTGCTGCCTCGCTGGAGCCCCAGCTACGCACACTGAGACAGTGAGGAGGCTCAGTAGGCATAAAAACCTACAGGGTTGCAGCCTTTTTCCCCAGCCATCACTTTCTACAATACAAATCAACATTTTTGGGGTCACTGAAAAATCTGAAAAAAAATCAGGTCAACCTCATGTGTTTGTGCGAGACAGCTGTCAAAGAAGGGGTCTGTCTGACCAACCATTAGTGAGTAAAAAATAAATTTGTGGAAAGCGAGGGGGCTGCTGCTCTGCGCCGAGCGCTGAGCTGTAAACCTGCCAAGCTGCTCGGCTGTCAGACTGAAAGAAAAAGACTGAGGAGACAGGGAGGGAGGAGAGGGAGGGAAATAAAATGAAGAAAGTGTGGCTCTGAGAGGAAGCTCTCTACGCTTTCACTCAAGGAAGTTAAGAAGTCTGCTTTCATGGGTAAAGTTGCAAAATAAAAACCATAAACTACAGCAAAGACATGAGGGAGGCGACTGCAATAGGCTGGCTTTTATACATTGAGACAGAGAGGGAAAGGGCTGAACAGAAACACAGGTAGACTGGCTTTAATGCAGAAATATTTTGTAATTACATTGATGACAGGGCTCAGTTTGTCTGATTTCTCATGTAATTTGGTCATGAGATGGGAGACAGCAGCAGGGAGGCCGGCTCTCAGCTCAGAATGTTGAAAGTGCTGCTCTCAAAATACATTGCTTTACCAGGACACCAAAGCCCTGCCCACCCCCTTTCTGTTATGTGTGCATGCGTACCCACAGAGAATATGAAAACAAATGAAAATGAAAAAAGAAAAAAAAAAAAAAAAAAAAAAAAAAAAGACCAAGGCTTTGCTCTCAGTTTGTTGGCTGAATTCTAACTTTAAAAAAGAAATCCTCACCCAGGCATAAAATGGACTGATTCCTGCAGCATTTCTAAGTTTAACACTAGTTACCACCATGAAACTTCCAGGGAGGCCCCAAAATACAGAGCATTCTGATTTTACTGTAATTCCAGTCACTAGAAATTATCTCACTTACACACTGTGTAATAATGACCATCAGGCTTCAGACTAACACCTTCCTATGATTCCAGGGTATAAATAATGTAAGGTATAGCATTAAAACTGCATAGTATTATGCATGGTGTCTTACATTTCTTACCAAGATTTGAACATTACCAGAATTTATACCATAAATTTGTTGTAATCACAAACTGTTACTGAAAAGTTTAAATTAAAACCTGTGATCAGATTCTCAGACTTTTTTATTTCACATTTTAAATGAATATTTCCTTATTTGAGTCAAAATTTACTAGTAACTTTATTCTGTAGTTCTGTTTAGGTGAAGTTCACCTATGTGTCTTAAGATAAAAGTAAAGACTGATGCAGTTAAAAACGTTTGGCTTTTTTCTGTGAAAAAGAAAAAAGCTTTTGATAGAAAAACAACAATGTTTACACAACAAAATATTTAATGAAAAAAGTAGAATTTGGGGTATCTGTATCAAAAATCATTAAATTGCAGCAGTATAAAAATATTTAATTATCAATACCTAGCTCTAGCTTTGTGCAGCATTTAAGTTTAATCTGCTCTTATCCCTAATGATTAAAATTAATTGGCAACATTTTTGAGATTAATTAACAGTTTAAGTAATTTACTGAGTAGAAATGCTTTTCTCTGTTTAGTATCATTAGAAACCAAATATCTGGGCCGGTTTGACTGTTGATTGAACAAAAGAGGTGATCTAAACATGCTACCCTGGGCTCTGGAAAACTGGGATGGACATTTTTACATTTTAAATACTGTTTTTATTTATTTATTTACATTTTATAGGCTAAATAATTCATCCAAAATATGAGTAGGTGCAGCCCTAATCTGCTCAGTAGATTTTTTCCTATCCAAATAAAAAGTATTTGATTTGTAGACATTTGTAGTTAAATGCCTCTCACAGCTAGCGTTCTAACATGTGGGTAAACTGATGGTAACATAAAAACAAATCTCAACAATTTATGTTGAAAAATATAATGTAAGCAATGTAAAAATGCTATTTCATATTTTGGATTGGCCAGAGTGAATCAAAAAGCTGCTTCTGTGACAGTGGAGTGATTGGACTACTTGAAAGCTAGATTTCACTCTATATAGTCTAATTTTCAGCACAGACAGTTCATAATATAATAAAAGAGCTTTAAGAATCATTTTAATCTGTCCTTATTTATTAATTTTAGAGTGTGCTATTGAATGTGATGTTAATAGCACTGAAATAAATCAACAATTAATCAGTTAGTCAGTTGACATGAAATAGACTGGTGATAGTTTTGATATTGTCCAATAAAAATCCCACAAATTCACTATTCACAGCTTGCTAATGCAAGTTTCTGCTTCATTCTCTGATTCTAAATTGCAGTTTGAGAATTTTGGATCGTTCAGACAAAGTAAGTTATCTGAATTCAGATTTTGGTTGCTCTTGTGTTTTGTAAGTTGTGATAATTGTGCAATCCTTTTTGACTTTTTATTGAAGAAATCTGTTGATAAACAATAGCAATCAATACAGTAATTAACAGTGAAGATACTTAATAGGTGCAGTCCTTGAAAAGCCATTTCACTTTATGTAATGTAACTTTAGTGTACTGTACAGTAGTTTTTATCACAAAGTAAGTGCACATTCTCTGAGATACAGTATCTTATAAGATATAGTCAAGGTTCTGCTCAAGGTTTCTACCTCTTAAAAGGACGTTTTTTCTCTCCACTGTCACCAAGTGCTGCTCATGGTAGGAACTGTTGGGTCTCTGTAAATAATGTAATAGACCTGCTCCCTATGAAAAGTGTCCTGAGAGAGCTTCTCTTGTTATTTGGCGCCATAATAAATAGACCTGACTTGATTTGTCTGCTTGACTCATCCTCTATACCTAGATAATTTACCAAAAACACCCAGTAAACCTAAATTCTAAAACTCAGTTAAAATATCTCTAGAAAGACAGGGGACATTATATACTGCCTACACTCAGTA
The DNA here is from genome assembly GCF_001640805.2 of Lates calcarifer. Taxonomy (NCBI): domain Eukaryota; kingdom Metazoa; phylum Chordata; class Actinopteri; family Centropomidae; genus Lates; species Lates calcarifer. The sequence goes on from NC_066846.1 coordinate 453,631, forward strand.
AGTCAATTCAAATGGTGAGATGGTGGTATTTGTACAGTACATCAAATGGCAAGAATGCATATCAGATGCTAACAACCAATGTCTAAACTGAATAACTGCTGCGTATATGAACTTCTTTATGCATTCACATATCAGGGTCCCCTAAACACACATATTATTCCACAGACCCTTATTTTTCCTTCTTTCCTTACCTTCTCCCCTGTAGTTAGGCTAGCTATGTTACTGGATTAGTTTCTACTAATTTATAAATAAACTGTGCCATTACTTTTTTTTTTTTTTTTTTTTTTTTACATCTTACTAGAAAAATTCACCCCCCAACATGAAACCAGCCAGCCCCTTTATATGGCTCACTATACACTGTAATATCTGTAAATCTATTTTAAAACTTATGAAAGGGTCTGACTTGTCGCCATGGTGCCAACTCTTGTGCCAGCAAATCAACTTACACGCGTTTATAATGTGACGCTTAACAATGTATAGCTATCCAACAACAGCTTATAATGGCTTACTAGCATAATTAGCGTTGTAAGGGTGGATTCGCATCTAAGTGACTGCAGCTACAACATCGTATCTAGCCAGCTATTGAAATATGTCGAACTGTCCACAGTCTACTAAGAATGTAATAACAGGATGACAGACAGGGGCGAGTGTTCGGTGAACTGCTGAGTCAGTGGGTTTGGCTAGTAAACTGACGAGTTTGTCTGAGCTTTTATTTTGCACAATATAAACGTAAGACAGTCCAGTTTTGCTTTGAGGTTAAGACTCAAAGGAATATACTGTTTCTTTTTAAAACAATCACAGTGTAAATTCGAAGAGTATTTAGTCTGAGTAAACGGTCGGAGTGGGCTGGGGTCTATGGGGAGGGGGCTGTGACTGGGGGAGTGTCCGCCTCCTTAACTTGCTCAGTTATCTCTTAACACCCTTTGTCCAGAAATATAAAACAATTCCTCCTAAGGTTAGCCTATATTGAGAAACAGCTTAGAATTTTTAATCGACCTATCGCCACGTATAAAGGGATAAAGCAGAAGCTGTCCGACAAAAGAGTCGTGTAAAGCTTTGTTTGCAATGCGAAAACAGTCTTTGTTTCAAAGGGCACTTCATTATAGCCTAAGCAGGAGGTTACACAGTGACTTTCTACAGTAACATCAAATCCAATAAGAATCAGTTCAGTTTCTTTCCCTAGAACTATAACAAGCAAAAATGACAATGACGCAGCCATACATGTAAATAAAAACATAAATAACTCAGTACTTGACATATCGTGAAAATCTATAAAATACTCAATGACTGAGTTGCTTACCTTCCGAGGAAAAACTGTCCAAAACAGAAATTTTGTTGCGATATCCTCATCTTACTATAATTATGAAAAAAGAGAGATTAAGTGATGTGTAAATGTATTTGAAGCCGGACTCTCATTCTGTGTCAGTGGAGAATTTGAAAGTGGCGCCAACTGCTCTGCTCGTCAGCTCCCCACAAAGCCGTCACACACACACAAAAAATAAATAGAAATTCAAACGCGCGCGCAGCAATATTTTATCCTTATCAAAATGTGCCTGTCGACCAGTGCAATCGATCCCTGTTGTTAGTTATGAATAATGTGGCTCCTGTGATTTTTATTTATTTTTTTATGTTAAATTAAAATAACCCTAAGAAGCTTTTCTAGGCCGCGGTGCAGGACGGGATATTGTGCAAGGCGGTTGTGTTTTGAATTCCTAACCGGTCACAGGGAGGAGGGCAGTGTCTCCCTCTGTGTGTGTATGTGTGTGTGTGTGTGTGTGTGTGTGTGTGTGGTGTAGCGCGCGCATACCTTTGTGATTACTTGACAAGTTAAACTTTGTGCATACCTAATGCAAGTGTGTGCATGTGCATTATTAGCATCAATGATATATAATATAATATATAAAATACAATAATACAAACTATGTGGTATATATGGTTTTGGAATTAGTCCTGAATGAGGCTATATGAGTTTTTTTTTTTTTTTTAAACTGACTTAACCAGCAGGCTTCCTTAAGTGTCAAGGATTGACCACTCAAAGCTTCACACTACATGTCACATTCACCCATTCACACACATTCATACATCCATTCTATACATGGTAAGTGCTCTTTAACACACACATTTATACACTGATGACACATCAGAGGCGATTTTGGGGTATCTTGCCCAAGGATACTTGCATGTGGACTGGATGGTGGCTGGGGATCAAACGCTGACCTTCTGACTGGTGGGCAACTACACTACCTCCTGAGCCACAGTAGATAAATGTAAGTGGTGGATGTTCCTGTTTTGCAGACTTACACAGCTGAGCAGATATCTAATGGTTCAAAACACAGAAAAAACTCTGGATAATAATTTCTTTGGAACCTAATGTATTGCAGATGCCCCTATATTGCATTGCACTACATGCATAATTCATTATAGGAGTTGCTCTAATCCTCCATTATGCATTACAATGTAACAAGAGTTATTATAAGTGGTAGACGGTGCCTGACAGATAAGAAGAGGTAAATTTATTTTTAAAAAATCCTAGGTGACTTTAACCAGAAACAGAACTTAAAAACTAAAGCTGTTCTCTAATGATATACAACAATATTGCATGGTAATGTGCTGTATACACTGGCAGTGCTGTAAGGTGTTCTCTTAAAAAGGCAGCATTGAATATGGGCTTTTTGCTAGGATTCAGAGCAACACCAGGGTCTGGATTCAGACTTCTGTCTTGCACTTCCCATGTTGTAGATGATATGTGGTTCTTCTGCATACCCTAGTGTTCTTCAGCTGTCCAAAACAGGTAGATTGGAGACTGTTTTTCTGTGCTGAAGAGTTGGTCGGTGGTGGCCAACATCTGTTGGGTCATTAAGACAAAGCATTCAGAACAAATGTTCACTTCACATTGGCAGCCACCCCAGTGCAGTCTGAAATGTTGTGAGAACAATGCTTTTGAGATGCTTAGCATGTCCTGTTTATTGTAAAGACATTCATGGTACTCAAAAGATTGAATCCTAATCACTTTAGTGATTCCGCTGACTTTTCCCATAGTGCCACCAATAGGTAAAACTTCCATTTGTCCAACACTTTAGTTTAAGTCAAATGAAGATTTATTTGACTGCATTGCCATACTAAGGTCCATCATATTTACATTTTTTTAAAGAAAGAATACTAACACTGTAAGCTGCATTAATAGATCATTGAGATGAAATACAGCGTAGAATGAGACAATGACACATAGTTATAACAACAAAAACTGTAACAATGTTAATTATAAAATGAAAAAAACAATGTAGCCAGTTTAGATTAATAGTGTAAAATGTATGATGAGGGTTACAGACGTGGTGAAACAGCTAAATAGGCTGCAGTTGGTTATATGTTTGAGGAGAAGGATAATGTGGGTTTGGAGTCTGGTGTTAAAGGTTTTCAAGGAAGAAACTTTTCTATTATAAGCAGGAAGACTTTTTCAAAGGTGAGGGCCAGTGAAGGTAATGGCTCTGAAATGGGATGATTTCATGTATTATGAAAAGTCATCCAGAGAATGAAGAGTATATACAGGCTTATATGGAGTAATGAGAGCTAAGAGGCAACCTGGTACTAGTTGGAGTAGTTTGACATCAGCAGTGGAGATCAGACACTTAGGGTGCATCTGAAATGAGTGGGGGTGCAGTAGTGCAGACACCCAGTGATAATGATTCATCAAAAACTGATTATAAAACAGTCTATATACGTTCATAGCTGCTTTTATCTGGATCAAGCCATCATAACATTCAAATACATACGACTTCATGTCATGATGAAGTGACGTGCATTTACATTCATATTGCATTTACCCACCAAGTAACTGTCAAATTATGACTTGCAGTAGACCAGTTATTAGGTACAAAACATAAGAAACAAAAGGCACATTCAGCATCTTGCTTGTGTCATTTAGTCACTGCTTTTGCTATATTATACAGTGGTGGGAAAAAAGTTTTTGGACACCCTTAAAATTTTACACAATCTCAAATATTATCATGAAATATTTGGGGAAAAATCTTTTTTGTGTTTCAAAAGGTGTGGCTGCATTAGGACAGACACAAACAAATACATTTTTTTTTTTTTGTTTATTGTTTACAAGAAAAACAGAACTAAATTCTTGACAGTTTCAATATGTCAGTTCTCAACATTGTCGGTATTAAAGTCAACAAATAACAGAGAATGTGTTCAACACTGAACAAAAAATAAATAAACTATCACATCATCAAATTCAATATTTAGTAGTCCTGCCATTAGCACGCAGTAGAGCTCTAATCCTGGCTGGCATGTTCCCCACGAGACTTTTCACACTGTTGAGGGGTAATCTTGTCCCATTCTTCTTGAATTACTGCTTTGAATTCTTCTAAATTCTTTGGTTTACGCTTTGAAACAGACCTTTTGATAATCCACCACAGATTTTCAATGGGGCTCATGTCCAGGGATTGAACTGGCCGCTCTAAGACTTGGATACAGTGCTCCTGTAGCCAAGTTCTCCTGGCCCTGGATGTGTGGCAAGGGGCATTATCTTGTTGAAACATCCAGTTTTGACCTCAATGGAACAGTGCATGTGCAGAAGGGAGCATGTGGGTATCGAGAATGGCACAATACTTTATACAGAGTTCAATGTGCCATCACAGACAGTGAGATGACTCCTGCATCCCCAAACCATGATAGCTGCCTCCACCATGCTTGACAGTAGGTACTGTACATGCTGGAGATAAAGCTTCACCTGGCCTTCTGCATACCCTCACATTATCAGGAGGAGGATAAAGCTGGAAGCTGGAATCATCACCACAGAATCTTCTTCCAATTCCTGGCTGTCCAGTTCTTGTGTGCTTGGACCCAGGCTAACAACGCCAGGCTAACCTCTGTCTCTCATTGATCAGGGGCTTCTTGTAGGAGCCTTAAGTCATGATCAAAAAGTCAGCCATCGAACACTGTTTGGTTTGAACTATAAAATGTGCTGGCTTTATATAGACACAAAGCACGGCAAGAAAAACTAGTGTTTTTTTAAAAGCACGACCTTCATTAGTGGATCACTGGTACCAAAATGACCCAATACTCAAAATTTCTTATGTATTTTTATGGAACCAATCAATTTTAAGTTTTTAATGGCTTTTTTAGGATTTGTTTAGTATTTTGGCTGTGACTGTACTCAAAGAAATTGCATTTGAAGACCTAAGAGTGATTCTTAATGCAATATTTCACAAATGCATGGGGTGTCCGAAAAACGTTTTTCCACCACTGTATAATAGTTTGTTTTTCAGTAAAATACATTCTACAGTGCATCTAAAATTCATTCTTTTATTTCCCATGAAAACATTAATTCAACTACATATCTGACTTGCTCTATTCATGTATGATGGAAGTGCTTTATTCTTCTGATTGTCAAGTCTGTCCTCCATCCCTCCCTCCTCTGCATCCTCTCCTTTTCCCATCATTCTCAATGGCAATAGAAGCCCACCATGTTGTTGGGTTTCGCTGTTTACTGTCTGGCAGCAGTGAGCTCCCCCCTTGTCTTTAGTAAGGAAGTAAAGGAGGGCATTAAGCCATGCGTTGAATGACGCCAAAGGCCTTGTAATCTTATAGCACATGGAGATCATGGTCATGGTATGACAGGGGACTCTCTTTGTCACTTTCAACAGAAGGAAGATGGTTCTAGTAACATGAAAGGGAAAAAAACACAGAGCAAAAAGGAGGGTGATGGTGACAATGGTTTTGATAGATTTACGTCTGCGATTGGCATATGGGGAGTGGGCACCAAGAAAAATGGAAATTCCTTCATCTCTTCCCACTGCCCTTGACAGTCCATCGCTTCCTCTTCTTTCTCTTCCACCTGTTGCAGGGCTTGCCCTCTCATTTCTCTCCTTTCCTTCATGTCTTCCCTCTCCTGAACCTCTTTGGGACGAGGGTCGTGAATGCAGAGTCCTAAATATAGTTAGCACAACATGAGAGTAACACCAAGCAATTATTGAAAAAGGCACAAAAAAGCCCAGCAAATGGAGTATGATGCCATAGGGTACATAATCAGGAAACTCCTTATCAATGGCATCGTCCCAACAGTTCTGGTACTCCTCAGTAACCCCTTCCAAGTCACTATGGCTTCCATTACTATTTATCAATGATGTCTCATGGCTTGGGTTGTCAGTGCTGCTCATGTTGGTGCCCATCCACCCCAGTCTTGTCACATGACCAGTCTGAGCAAACCGGAAGATAGGGCAGGTCAAAGCAAAGACCACAATCCAAACCAGGACACAAGTGCACTTGACAGCCTTCTTTGTCTCCAGTGTGATGACTTTCATTGGGTGGCAGATACCAAGGTACCTGTGGACAGAGATGCAAGTGAGGAAGAAGATGGAGCAGTAGAGGTTAAAGTAGAAGAGAAAACGGACCAGGCGGCACATGAAGTCCCCAAAGACCCAGCGGTCACGCATGATGTAACTAGCCACAAGGAATGGCAGTGACAGGCCGTACATGAAGTCTGTAGAGGCCAGGTTGACCATGTAGATCAGAGAGGCATTCCAACGCTTGGTCTGACGGAAGGAACGGTAGAGGACGACAGAGTTAAGGAAGATGCTGAAGATGAATGTGAAAGAGTAACAGATGGGGAGGAAGATGTACTTGTAGGACTCATCTATGCTGCAAGATGGAGGGGTACTGGAGGGAGAAGAAGAGGGTGAGGAGGAACTGAGGATGTCATGCAGTACTGAGACACTGATATTGGGAGGAACCCCACTTCTGGATGACATTGTGAGGAATTAAATGATTTTCATGTGAGGAAGAATCTGAACAAGGCTGTGGCTTAAATGTTTCTGTCAAGCTTCTTCTCTGTCATCCTTGTACTCTGTACCGTATGTATGCATAATCCTGTACAGTAGATTTTCAGGTGATTTCAGATCCATGAGTGGGTGTTTACCTAGAGATAAAGAGACAAATTGGTTATTTACCTATAATCATATAGGGACTCACTTCATTTGATCAACTAAAATTCAGCTTAGCAGCACATTCAGTAGTATTTTACTGGCTCTTTTCACAAAATAACTAGTAGATGCTTTCCATTGAAATGGAGTTATGTGTTTCAAATCAAGTCTATAAATGGTTGATAAAAGTGTCTGTCAAGGATCAATATTACGCCCCCTGCTACTTACTGTATTCATAAATGATAGTTGTCTTGCAACTAAAAATTCCAGAGTCAGTTTTTATGCTGATGACCCCATAATTCCCTGAGCATTATTGCAGACCAGGCTTTCTCCATGTCACAGACCTCCAGGCATCTTTTATCAGTTAGATTTCCATTGAGGCAAAACTGAAGCATTACATACTTGGGAATTGGACTAGATATAGTTAGATAACCCACATTGAACATCTCACTTAAAAACTACATTTTACATTGAATTCTTTCTCTGTCCCCTGAATGGTGGCTGAGATTTTAAGCTTTCTAAACTGTCTGTTTTTTCATGAGGTGCTCCAGTCTCACAGGCCCATTGACCCGCTTATTGCACTCTGTATTTGGCTGTCTAAAACTTTGGAAAGTCAAGAGCAAATATTGATGCAGGGTTTGAGAGAGTTAGGAAAAATCTGATTGACTGAAGTCATGCAGACTGACTGTGCGTCTATCTAATGTCCACGTTTACCTGTTGTTTTGATAAATTTGGTATAATGTACTCTTCCACAATTTTGGTGCCCCTTTAACTTTCCTTATCATCAGGTCAAAATTTAAATTTGTCATTTGTTCATGACCATCAGCTTTGACTGTGCTTTGTGTTCAGTGATGAGCATATAAGAGAGCAAACATGATAAATATTACCTCACAAACACCAGCATGTTAAATTGTCAGTATCATAGCATGCTGATGTTAGCTTCTAGCTAAAATCACCAATTAAAGTATAGCCTCTCTCTGAAAAACATTCTACATTTGTTTTCTTGGCTAATATTGAGATGAAGGATTGGAAAGAGGAAAGCTTCCCATCACCCCACCTTCCCCCTATTCTTTGATTGTTGACAAGGACCTTTGCGCAATCTGTTTGACCTCCTGCTGTATGCTGCTGATTCTTAGTGCTTGTTTGCCTTCCTGTGTACAAGGGTATGCTGCTGATTCAGTCCCTTCTCACCCCATTAGCTCAGCAATAAGTAACCACGCTTGCCTTGGGTGTCTCCATCCCTCTGTTCATCAGGTCTTGCTCTCTCTCCACTGACTATAGCCTGTCTTTACAATCCCAAAACCTATTCTGATTGTATGTCACTTGAAGAAGTGCTACAATATCATCAAAGTCAGACAGAAAGCTAGACAGGATTAACTCAGGCAACACTTCAGCTCTCAGTTGAAAAGTTGTACTGCTGCATATTAGGATCAGTGCATAGGCAGGTGCAAAAGTATGTGTTTGTGTAAATGTTCCACCCTCAGGTTATACTAACACTTTACAGTAAAACACAAATACAATGACGAGAGAAATTAAGTGAACCCTTTGGAATTATCTGTATTTATGGATATATGTAACAACAAACAAACAAACAAACAAACAAAGCTTAATGGAATCATTGGAGCTGGTCAACATTTTCCATTCATGAGCCTACCACAATTAAAATGTTATTTAACAAGCATGGCACGACACCACAGAGGAACAAAACATCACTAAGTGCACCTTGACATTCCACAACACTACTGGGAAAATGTTTTGTGTGCCCTGTGAAACTGAGGGCACTGTATACCTGTGAAATGAAAACATCATCCCAACAGTGATGTACAATAGGGGGGACATCATGATTTGGGGCCTTTGCTGCCTCTGGGCCTGGGCAGCTCACCATCATTGAGGGAAAAATGAATTCCCAAGCTTATCAAAGTATCCAATAGGATAATGTTGGGATGGCTGTCCACCAACTGAAGCTCAGAAAAAACTGAATGATACAGCAGGAAAAATGACCCTAAACATGGCAGTAAATCTAATACAGAATGACCTCAGACAAAGAAAATCCATCTTTCAGAGTGATCCAGTTCGAGCAGAAATCTTACCGCAATAGAGATGCTGTAGTATAACCATAAAAAGGTAATTCACACCAGGTATCCTAAGAATGTCAGCTAATGTTGCTCATGATAGGAATTGTCAGGTCTCTCTCTGTAAATATTATAAAGATGGTGGTCTAGACCTGTGCTATATGAAAAGTGCCTTGAGACTGACTTCATATGTGATTGGCGCTGTATAATAAACTGACTTGCATATGTTGAGCTGGAAAAGCAATGGTCCAAAATTCCTCCTGAAGCTACAGAAAGCATTTACCTGCTTTCTGGTGTGGAACTATTCAACTGTTAATGGTTACTGAAATAACCTCCCTAGTAAACCTAATGTAGTAAACCATTCAGTAATTTGCATCAGGTAGTTTGTAACCCCTTTAAATAACCAGTGTGTTATCAAGGGTTAGCTCCTTGACTGTGCAGACTGTTTTTGAATGCATGCTACACATTTTTTTTTTATCTTTTGATGTTTATACCACAGCTTCAAGCAGCCATCAATTTCCATCTGAAAATCTATTAGGACAGTGTAGTGACAGGACAGACTCTGTAGTGAGTGCACAGACTTATTCAGAGTACTTTAGGTTCTCATCTGACTTTGAATTCAATTAATGTTGAATATAAATAAGCACTGACATGTGTAACAATCTTTCTTGTCACTTTTCTGTCACAGTGATATATTCCCAGTGTGTAGTCTTTGCTCATTTGCAAAAAACAAATTAGAAACCTGGTTACAGCTATACATGTTTTCTCCTGGGAAAAATCTGGTTAACCTGCTTAAATTACTATATGTCCAAGCACTGATTTTTTTTTTTTTTTTTTGCAGGCTTGACATTCACTGTGATGGAATGTACAACTTAAGCAAGTTTCAAGAGTCTGCTAATAGATTTTCATATATACAGAGATGAATGGAAACCAGCAGCAGCCTGAAATGGTAGGACAAACACATTTAATACAAATATCACATTTATGTCCAAGTTAACCCTTATAAAAACTATGATTCAGAGGTTTTGTAATGCATTTTGTATTTTTTTCTCCTATAGAGCTCAGGATGGTGATGTCAGCAACACAACACTTGCTTTTTGATTTGAAAGTTAAGTTGTGGAGATTAAAAAGTCATCAGAGTGGTGAACTGTTATATATATATATAGTATATATATTATAGTGCCACAACCATACACACAACCAAAATGGAGACCATTAAAGAATAGTGTTTTTCCACTTCCCGACTTGGAGGCAGCATCAAGGAGTTCTGGTCTCCAAGCTGAGAAGAACTTTTTTATGCCTCTTTTTTGGGCAAACCAGCTTATTGCGGCTAGCTCAGACTGTCATCGAAGGAGCCCAAAGAAGCTACAAGCTACTGCTCCTGCTCCTACACCAGAATAATAAATGACATAAAACGACCTCAGCTCTGATTGACTTTTATTTTTGAGATTCACAGTACAACTTAGTACAACTCCAAGGTAAAAGATCTAAAGATATTAAGTGCAATATCTAATATCAAATAAGAAGAATTATAATAAAAAGTGTCAATGAGATGTAAAAGTGTAAACCAATACTAGAGAAACTTAATGAGGAGGCAAAAGAGCATCATTTAGAGAAAATAAAAGTAATTGGAGAAGCTGATCCCCTGAACACAACAGTGGTCACTTGATTTTGAGGAGCTATTGATGCTCACATTCCCCGATCATCTTTTTATATACAGTCTATGTGTATTGGATATGAGAATGGCTAAAACTTGCCTAATGCTAGCTGACACTTTAACAGTCTCTGTTGCAGCATATATGACCACATTACTATTGAGTTTAGTGTCTTCGTCCAAGTTACCTGTCATCATCTGTTGATGTTTTGGTTCTGCGTGAATGACAACATGACTACCCACAATACAGTGCAATTCCTGTTCTCACTGGCTTCCATTCATTTATATAATTAGTGTTCACTCAAGCAAGTTTTTAGAGACTACTAGTTACTAACTAGAAATTAATGAAAACCAGAGGATGTCTGACACAGTAGAAACAATACACCCAAACAGTCAAGACTGTTTAGCATGTTTTCAAAAATGGTCAGCACAAATTATACATTATTTGTAGTTATGGTCCAGTAGCAGCTCCACCCATTCATGAATAAGGACTTTGAGTTAAAATTGGTCAAGAAAAACCTTTTATGAACAAATTTGCTCAGGTACATTGCTAGATTAATGACCTTTTAGTATAGGATTTTGATAAGTTAAGTACCACATTTTCTTTTAGATTCTCTCTGCTGTTCAGTATGATAGATTAGTCAGTTTAACTACAATAAAGCCTTTTGACATGAGGAAATGTAAAGTATACAAATGTGAGGCTCAACATTAGTTTGAATCTAAATCTAAATCTAAAAATCTTGTTAAAATTCTTCATCTTGTTGAAGTTCAAGTCATTCTATGACTTTTTAGGCCTGAGACTTTTGAAAGACACACAAATGCTCTGTATTAACAAACTGAGTTACTGTTTTGTTTATGATCCCATCACTAGGAGTGAACATCTTTCTTTTCTGGACCAAATGGAGGCCAATTCAAAGAGGTAGTTTTCCAGGAAGACCCTCTGAGCTTCTGCAAAACCCCAGGCTACATAAACTCCAGCCTGGTGTATCATCTGCCACTGAATTCATATTCAGTCTCATCAAGAAATGTTCCAGGGCACGCTTTAAAGTCAGTTACAAATCAAATCCTTGAACTGATGAACTGAAAAAATAACTGTTTTACTGCTTTGGTAAATACACTGAACAAAAAATAACCATTGTGAAGTCTTCAGGCTTGCATTAAAAGTTTAGTGTTTGTGTAAAGGGAACTGCATGAAACTCATAAATACCTGCATCACTGCAATCTGCTGTGAGACAAAGAGCTTACCTGTGCCAGCGATGACTTTTACTCCATATGGCTTCCGTTCTATCTGTACCCATCAGAATAATCACAAGAAAATACAAAAAACACTCCAAATGGCTTTGACTGCAGTGCAGCTATACTGTATGTCCGCAGCTTCAAAATACACCTTATCCTGGTTATATATAAAATACTCAGCAAACATCCACTGAAAGCAGTGATCAGGGTTGTGGCAATCTGGATTAGTGTCCCTGACAGTTGGACCACTTCAGTTTTCACCTTTTTTCTGCTGCTTCTCTGAAGAGTCCGACCAGTTTCCTTGGTAATTCAGTCCCTCCCTCTATCCCTCACTGTGTGTCATCCAATTCCTCTTCCTCGCTTCACCTGTCTGTGTGTGTGACTTGCTTTTTCCTCGCCCACTGAACTGTGTTGGATGTTTTGCAATGGAGGCTGATAACCCTGGGAACGCACAGACAGATGAATTGATTCCATCAATTTATATCATATGGTGCAGAGTAGTTGCCCCAAATCCCAACCTTTCCACCCAAAATTTACTGATAAGTGTGAAAGTTCATCCCATCCCAAAGTGGTCTGAGTATAAATTATTATATTCTAGTTTGTATATTGTTTTTAAATATTTGGATTATTTCTACTGTCCCCCACTTAGGTATTTTGATCATGCTTTTATCTTGTATTCAATTTTTAAATGTTTAAATTTAGCCACTGTATAAAGACTCATTCAGATTAAAAATCCCATTTTAAGGAATGTCCTGGCCAAGATATGCAGCAATCGCAATGTGTTATAACAAATCTAAATTAAATTCTAATCTCAACAAAGTTTAAAGCCTCAGCAGCCCCACTCCATAATATAAAAAATTTCAATGAAACAAGTATATGAACAATTTTATTGTGTATGTATTGTTAAAACAGAAGCATAAATGTCCTCAGTAAGTTTTAGATATTTCTATGTTTTGATATGACTGTGAAAGCAGCACCTGACAAAAGATCAGTGATAAAAATATTTTATACTCAGTATAAAAATCATGAAATTTTGGTCAGCAACCGTTGGATAGTCTGATTAAAATTTTAAACTGACAAAACCAAAAACACACCCACCCAGGCATGCATACATAAAGTCACTTAGTAATACAGAGAACATCAATCTGTTCAGTGTAAAAACACACACACACATTCTTCTCTGGAACGGATTGTACTAGCACTTTATTTATTTAAAGGCACAATCTGCTATCCAAAGTAAACCAAATAATTAATCCACCACCAAAATTAAAAAAAAGTATCAGTGGTTGCACTCAAATAATATCCAGTCCATTCAATGTACATTTTAAAACAAGACAATAACTAAATCTAAATCATTGTTTTTGTTTTTGTTTTTCTGGTGGTGAAGGTTTTATCATTAATTGATAGATAAAACAAGGAGTTAAACAGGGTCCCATATGTTGCTATTATCCTGTTTATTATCAATTCTCCAGCTAACTGGGTTCTTCTAACGGAAATCTTTAGCCTACAAAAAGACAAGCATGTATTTAAAAAAAAAAAAAAAAAAAAAAACTACACTTGAAACCCAAGAAAACAACAAAGACAGGTTGTTCAGAAGAATTAGCAGCCTCTTAACATGAGTCCCTTTTATATTGCAGTTTTAAGCCTTTAGAAAAGATGCTAAACACAGCAAAATGTACAAAAAGCATTGCCCCAGTGTTAACAAGCCTCATTTGTTAACCTCACTTTACCAACTGGTATATCTGTTAAGATAGTATTGCTATTTTACTTTATTTATTTTATTTTACTAAAAGGTTAATACTTTAGTGTCTGTTTAGGATGTTAAAAGATCATTTCCCCCCCACATCTTGTAGTGAATGAATTATCTGAGTCATTGGCACAGGGTAAGATAACTGTAAAAACAAAAGCTGTCAGATAAAGGTGAGTAACAGAAAAAGTAAAAAATAGTCTTCTTTTCACTCATATACAATGACTCAACTTGAAATTGATGGTCCTTGCTCACATTTGGAAGTTTTTTCCTCCCTTCTTCCAATCTTGGTGTAAGCTGGTTTAAAATGACCTAAACCTGCATATGTTGTGGACATAGTGTAGATGAAACTGATTGTCTAGTTGGTTCTCTAACGTGACTCCAAGTAAGAAGGTAGGGTGTTAAAAATATGTTTTACCATTCACTGCCTAGATCAAACAAACCAACCAACCAACAATTGTCTGGTTGGGCTAAGATTTTGGTCAGACTGAGATGTTTGTGGGGGCCACTGTGGGACAATCTCATTCACAACAATGTTCACAGACTGTGATATTTGTCCAAATGCTGACATAACCACTCCTCACTGCTCAACTGATGAACTTGAGATGGAAGTGATCAGCAGATTCATAATGATGTCAGATCCTGGACCTCAAGCAGCATGGCATCCTGCTCTGTCCTCAACTGGTCCCGGACTTGGAGAAGGCCCACTAGCTCTGAGCTCAGGTCTGACGTGGACAGATGAAAAATAAAAAAGCACTTTAAGGATGCATCAGAGAAATGAAGACAAGGGGACCATTTCTTAACATTTAGGGTTATAGCTGAGACTAATAACTGTGTGTAGATGTACCTTGTATGGCCTGGCTGAGAGATGTACAAAGAGCATTTAGCTCCTTCATAGGGAGACTTTGCAAATCACTGCGCTCCAAATGTCTCCTCTGGACTACAGGATCACTACGAGCTGCAGTCTGAGAAGAAGAGAGGAAAGAGGAGGAGAAATGTAATAAACTGTATTTGGGTATAAAAGGCAAGAAAGGGCTGCATCACTACGACGTCATGACATGCTCCACCTTGTGACATTAGCCTCACCAGTGTTTTGTGATCTGTTCTCAGTCTATCTCGTAGGTTCCTCAAAGTGTTCCTGAGGCCTCTGGATTTTGGTTTCTCTGGCTTGGAAGCAATCTGAGGAGTTTGAACCGTCCCTCTCTTTAACAATAGAGAAGGACAAGGAGAAGAAGAGGATGTGACTCTATCTACTTGATAGTTTTCATGCCCTTTGCTACTTCCTTTTACGTTTTGCATCTACAGTCACCCAGTTGCATCACAAAGGTAACTCAATTTCAGCTCACCTATTCTAAACCGTTGTATTCTACTGTACTGAACTCGTTGTAGGGATAGTTACCCATGTGCTGGAGCTTCCCTTCATGCTGATATCTCCTTCCCTCTCCTCCTCTTCCTCCTCACTTTCACTGTTGTTGATGAAGCAGAGCTGAAGATTCATCTGTGTCTGCAGGCTGGTGGATACAGTCAAAGAAACTTCATGTATTGGATTTATACTGGTCATCATTTTCTTTATCGCAAAAATTGTAAGGAAATTACTTTCCATAATTTTCTTCATTGGTTGGTCTTTCACAACAAACTACACTGGGAAATAACACGACTGTACAGTTTTGTTGAAAGAATTTGGGCTGGTTGCACAAAAACAGAATCTGATGGGATCTGTCCAAAGATGAATTATTCAGTGGCCTGTTGTACCTGTACCTGTATCTTTAAGAGAAAAGTCAACACAAACTGCTGTTTTAACAAGCTAGTTTCACCTTACAGGTTCTCTATAGAGAAATCCAAAAACCCTTGTTATTACTGACACTGGTGGCCGTTAAGTGAACTGCAGACTGCATCCTGTTGGTCGCACTTGCACTTAGTCACACTTTGCAAGTAGGTGGGTGCGAGCATCAGTAAATGTTAGCCATGTAGCTGTAACTTAGCTACACTGCAGCAATCTGGCATTGGTTTGTTAGCCAATGAAGTAATTATCAAACCGCAAGCTTGTAAATTTAGAAGCCAGATCAGGCCCAGGAGTTTGGATGAATTAGCGGATGTTATCCACTCAACACAGTAGTTTGCTACTAATCTGTCCATGTTAGCAGGCAAGCTAAGGCTAGAAAGCATTAGCCAGCTAATACCACAGTATCACAATAAATTTCAAAGGCTTTGCAGTAATGATAGCTCTCCGGCCCAATATGACAGTCATGATTAATAACTACATCAACATCCCTTCATCTAGATGTAAAAATACTGCTGCAGTCAACACCTTGACAGCTATACATTTCTGTTGCGGCCCACCAACCAATACACACCACCATTACAGTTTCAAGTGAATACATAGGAAAAAAATGAAAAAAGGAAAAATGACTCTAAATTGCCTGTAGGTGTGAATGGTTGTTTGTCTATATGTGTTGGCCCAGTGATAGACTAGCGATCTGTCCAAGGTGTTACCCACCTCTTGCCCAATGTCAGCTGGGACAGGCTGCAGCCCCCCCACAACCCTTAACGGATAAGCAATATAGACAATGATCAAATGAATGGACAAAAAAGAAATGTTCTACCTTTGCAAATTACAAATTACCAACCAAGCTTTTTGTTTTGCTTTTTTTTACTATTCACCCAAAATCTACAAATTCCCGAGTGTATAGTTTTGAATAATGGCCTCACTGAACACACTGAATAACAGAAAACATTGTCACATGGTGATATTTACAGTTAAGCTGACCTTTGACCATTTGGATATAAACAATTCATCATAGTAGACATTTGTGTAATTTTTTTTGTAAAACTAGCATTCTTGAGTTATGGCCAGAAGCCGGTGACCTTGACCTTCTACCACCAAAATCTAACCAGTTCATCCTTGAGTCGAAGTGAACATTTGTTCTAAATTTCAAGAAATTCCCTCTGGGATATTGCATTCACAAGAATGGGATGGATGGACAGACACATAAATGGACAGACGGACAACCCAAAAACAGTACCTCTGGCCACGGCTAATGCCAGAATGTAGGCAAAAAAAGTTAAAAATGCATGGTGTGTGTGGGGTAATAGCATATTCAAAGTATGCATTGGAGCAAAAGTAAATATTGCCTCTACTTTCTCATATTCTCTAGTCAATCTCAACATTTCATACTCTGAAGTATATTTATAGAAGAAACACAACAGTATTTACTTAAAGGCAGAGTTAGGCATCCTGGAAAATATAAAATAAGATATTCAAAATCAAAACGAACAACACACACACACACACACACACACACACACACACACAACAGACCTCTTAGGTTGTGTGTTACATTAGCTGCAGAGAGGCTAATAAGCAGAGCAGATCAAACGGTCTACTGCCAGAGCAGCATATTTCTCGACCTTAACCAACAGCAATAAACATAATCCTAGATTTCTTTTTGACACTGTTGCTAGACTCACTGAAAAGCAGCCGTCTCTTAGCTGCTCGCCCTTTACTGCTCATGAGTTTCTTAATTTTTTTTCAGTAAAATTGATGAGATTAGATTAAAAATCAGCTCTTCCTCACCAGCAACTGCTGCAGATCCAGCTGAGCATTACATTGAGTCTCAGAGAGTTTCTGCTGTATGTCTTGATTCATTGTCTAAGCTGGTATTGGTTTCTAAACCCACCACTTGCCTTCTCGACCCTTTACCAGGTAAACTCCCCAAAGATCTCTGGGCAGTCTTGGGCCCTGAATATTGTGAATCTATCACTGACGACTGGCACTGTTCCTTCTAGCTTTTAAATAGCTGTGGTTAAACCTTTACTTAAGAAACCACACCTTGATCCTGGGTCTTTGAGTAACTATCGGCCTGTTTCAAATCTTCTGTTCTTCTCTAAAATACTAGAAAAAGTTGTGTCTCAGCAGCTTTCAGCTCACTTAGCTGATAATAATCTAGTAAATAAAGTAGTAAATGATCTCCTACTCTCTCTGGATTCAGATTCCACCTCTCTGCTCCTCTTACTTGATCTTAGTACAGCCTTTGATACTATAGAACACTGTATATTCAGTTGAGGCCTTTAAATCCAAGCTAAAAACTCATCTTTATGCCTTAACTTTCAGCTAACATATTGTTCTGATTACTATTTCACGTTACTATTTTTCCTTCGCCGGGTTGGGTCAGTCTCAATGCATCAGTTAAGCTTAGTAATTATTAAATGTTATCCATGATGTCCTGCCGACGAGATTACTATAAACCATCTTCATATCGCTGCATCACTCTAACTGTGTGTTTCTTCCCTCAAGCACATTAGTGCCCAGGCTGTGCTTCTCTCTCTCTCTCTCTCTCTCTCTCAGTGCAGGGTTCTGCCTCCGGAGCTGTAGAGTCTCGTGCTGCTCCCTCCTTGTTACATTTAAAATGTGTGTTAATGGTATTGTTACTGCTATTAATGTTTCACTGTTCTGTCATTATTATTCCTATAACTATTATTATTATTATTATTAATTACTTACATCTGGACATAGACTGTGTATTTTGTAGTGTTGTTTTTCCCTCATCCCTCCACCCCCACTTCTCTCTGTCTAAACCAACCGGTCAAGGCAGATGGCCGCCCACTCTGAGTCTGGTTCTGCTCGAGGTTTCTGCCTCTCAAAAGGAAGTTTTTCCTTGTCACTGCCACCTAGTGCTGCTCATGGTGAAACTGTTGAGTCCCTCTTTGTAAATTTTATAAGATAAAGAGTTTGGTCTAGACCTGCTCTGTATGTACAGTTCCTTGAGATAACTTCTGTTGTGAATTGCGCTATATAAATAAAACTGACCTGACATGACTTGAAATGGTGTCTCAGAGCTAGCACAACAGCTGCAAACAGCCATACACACAACTCTCCTCCTAGTCTAACTAACATTACACCAAGAACAAACATCTCTGCTCTGTAGCTTTAGCATGCACTGGATTTTCTGTCTTTCTCGCCCCCTTTATCCCCTCCTACCTCTTGTGCAGGAGCATGAACACTGGAATTGATCAGGCCAATTCATTTACATCCCAGTTCTAGAGCCAGGGCTGTATACACCTTTTTTTCAGCACACACACACACACTCACACACAAGGTGCAGCTTGTAGATCAGGAATCCCTGAATTCTAAGTGCATTAGATTATAATTGCAAGTTAGGGCTGCCCCCTAAATGTCAACTATTCAATGCATCAGTTAGGAGGTCCCTGATTCGACTCTCAGAACGTCAGACAACTTGTTACATTTTTTGTTAGCTACCTCACAGTTCACACACACAACACCACAGGAGCAACTGTGCAATGGGCTATAAACCTTACAACCAAATCTGGTCTTAAAATGACCAGTCCACAAAACTAAATGTGGAGTTAGTTGATAAAAAGAGAGGGCAGAGTAACAGCGTGATCCAGGCAGTGTGACTTGCTCCGATACTCTCCACTCTGGTGTCAGGTGAGTTCTAACTGCCTGCTAAGAGCTGCATGTCAGTCACAAATATGTGCACAGCTTAAATGGAAATCACCAGTGTTATGACAAGTTAAAACCAGCTGACAATGTCGCACCTCGGCAAGAAAGATAACTAAACTATGACCAAGACGCCAACTTAATACACATCTTGTTGCGGTGGCCTGCCACAGGAGAATTTTTGCCACTACTGCAATAATATAAAGCCGCAAAATACCCAGTTGAGCCAAGAGAGAGAGAGAGATAAAGAAGAGAAAGAGAGAAAATGGTAGCTAACATTAAGTCTGATTTGTATTTGTATTTTCTATTGGGACAAATCCTAAATCCCAAGTTTTTATCAGCTATGTCTGTCTCTACTTGTCACTGTACACCTGCTTATCCTCTGCAGGGTCTCGGGGGAGCTGGAGTCTATCTCAGCTGCTTTCACGCATGTATTAATATTTACCAAGTGGAGCTGCATTTGAGAACGCAAATGTCTGAATCATTTGGACCAGACATTAACCAGACCTTCTCCTGCCAGCTCCCTATTACAATGTCCGTGTGATGTCAAATTGAGCCGAGGTGTAAATAGACAAGTGGGTGGGTGTGTTGATAACCTTTCTTTCCTGTCTTACCCAGGTGCCATCCCTCACCTAAACTGAGCTGAGTATTTCCATTGGGTGGGAACTCGTCTGACACTGATACCCTTTTCTTGAAAGAAAAGGGTTAAACCTAGACAGGTGATCAGTCTATCTAGAGTGAGTACCGGGAGGTGAGTGCCAGCACATGACTGTTGCAGGCGTCGTCTCCATCCTCCCAGGTCTCTGCTCTCCTGCCTCTCTCCTCTGTCCAGTTCATTGCAGCTCTGCCTCGCTCCAGAGAAATTCCACTCTGAAAACCATACCAGACATGTGTTACACAAACATTTTACTGTCCCATTGTACTTGATGTCATAATGGGGTGATGACAAAATAACATGTATAATAATAACGAGTATACATTGGGGAAATTTTAGTTGGTATGATTGATGTTTGCTTTTGTACTTTCTTTACAATGACTGTACTGTTGAATATCTGAGGTTAGCGTGGCTTTATGCAAATCAACAGTGGGTCATTAGTGTAACTGCTACAAACTAAGTCATGTTTGGTCCACGTCACTGTGTTAGTCTGAATGTGGTATAAGACAGAGCATATCGACACCCAATACTCATCATAAGTGACCACAAAACATCCTAAGGTAGGAGAATCCAGATCTATCTTAATAACTCAATGAAAATTAACTGTTGAATGAACTGATGAATTTTATATTTTATTCAGTTTTTAAATAACTTAATGGTGACACAACACACAAAAGGAGCCATAAATGACAATGACGTGATATGCCAAACAATACATGTGCTGTATGGAGTTTGCTAGAAACATTTTTAGCTCTGGCTATTGAACCTCTAAACTTCTTGATGTGAGAATGAATCAAAAGGTGTTCAGGACCAAAAGCTAGCATGAATACTTGTTCAGTTTTTCAGTCTTGTTTACTAGGGATGGACAATTTATTGGTTATCGCTGTTTTGTTTTTTTTTCTTAAGAAAAGATTTTTGTCATTTTATATAGCTAGTTTAATGCCTCCCTCAGAATTCAACTTGGTAAATAATTAATTTGTAAATGCTATTCAAAGCACATGCTAATAGTGATGAAGATGCCTTTAGTGGTTGCACCACAGAGATGCTGAAAACCAACATCATTTCATAAATCATATCTGAGAACCAAAATTTGTACATGTGTTTGTGCACCTTGATCATTTAATAGCATATCTTATCCCCACTTTGATTGAAAGCTGCAAGAAGAGGTATCCGTCATTTGACACAATCAGACTAATAATAATAATGTCCGACAGCTTACTGCAGTTAATTGCAAATCAAATATCTCAGAGTGATTTATTTTGTTTAATTGAATAAGTGTGATGTTTCAGTGAAATTAGATTAGATGGATATGGTGAGGGCAAATTTATTCAAATGGTAGCAGCACGCACACTTATTTATAAGCGATCACCAGTTGTTGAACTGACAGTGGCTAGTTGGAAAATTTTAACATATCACCCAACCACACTGTGTACTTATTCTTTGAATTACAGTTGTTTTATTAAATGTAAAACAGGGTTTATAGAAAAATATTTTTATATTTTCCAAATAGGGCGAGTTCTTTTTTAACAATTTCTTGAAATTGAACCAAAATCGTGATTTGAACTAATGTGGTTTGCAAACTGCAAAGACTGCGATTATTTTTACAGCAGTCAGTGGATATGTCTGTACACTTTTTTTTAGCCGCCTCACAGTTCAAACACAGAGCACTGCAGGAGCAACAGAGTGATAGGCTGTAAACTTTACAACCAGATCTTGTCTTAAAAATACAAAACCACAAAGCTAACTGTGGAGTTAGATACTTGATGGAAACAGAGGGCAGAGTGACAGTGCAATGCAGGCAGTGTGAAATGCTCCAGTATCACGCAAGTTCTACCTGGATGCCCGTCCTGAGAACTGACACAGCTAAAGTGGAAACTACCGGTGATATGACGAGTTGAAAGCGGCTTACAGTGTTAACAGGCCGGTGAGAGAGATAACTGAGCTGTGACCAAGACGCCAACTTTCTGCTATACATATTTGGTAGGAGCAGCCCTGAAACTGAACACTCAGCATCTCCCTCAGCTCCGGGTTAACAGGCTGAAAATTTTCTTCAAACCTGCTTTCTGGAACAGATCCCTGTACATTAAATCCTGCAAATGTGAAGTACTTTCCCCTGTACAGGCTCTATTACTAAGACAATGAAACTGACTTTTTCCAGCCTGGGACTTAACATCATGCTCCTCTCCCAGATTGTGACCTCTGACCTTTGCTTTTTTCTCCTTCTTCTCCTCTTCTTGCTTCTCCAGCTCAGCGATGCGCAGGCTCAGTGCCTCCCAGTGCATTATGGGAAGGCCCAGATTGTCCTCACCATAGCCTTCCTGCCAGACCAGCGTTGCACCCTCAGAATCTTCATCCTCCTCCTCTCCAATATCAGCATCGTCATCACTCCTCCTGTCATCTTCTGCTTCATTACTCTCTTTCTCCTCCCGCTGCTGCATCTGTCTCTCCTTCTCTCCCTCCATCTTAACAGTGGTGGAAGCAGGAGAATACAGGTTAAAATTTTATGCAAGTGTTTAGGACAGAGAGTTCTACACATCAAATGTTGCAGAGTGCTTGGAGTGTAAAATGTTGTAATACTGAAATCATGTCGAAGTAGGAATTATAAGACAATATGATGTTACTGGAACTTAAAATCAGATCTGTGGCCACCAAAGATGCTGAAATCACGGCCATCATATTTTTCAGGGGAATGTGGGGTTTTAACAACTTGGATGACGTTTATATCCTACAGAGGTAACACATGGTGGGGATTTCATTGACTGATTCCAGTATTTTTACACCACAGTTTTACCTCTGCTGATATGAAACAAATAGTGTGTTTGCCTGTCATGTATTACTATTACAGTCACAGAGCTGACAGCTGACCATTTGTTTTACAAAATAATAATTAGGTTACTGAACAAGTTACAGCTGTTTTGAAGGCATATCCACGAAAAACAGTGGAAATAAAAGGGAAGGAGTTGACGGTGCATAGGATACAAAAAAGTTTAAGTAGCCTGCAGAGCACAAACAACATTTTGCAGAAAAGTCTGCTACTCTGGAACAACAGATATATAAGGTGATCTCCTTACTCTTGGATCATAAAGTTCCTCATCCATCCATTATCTATACCGCTTATCCGTGAGGTTCGCGGGGCTGCTCGAAGTCTAGCCCAGCTGACACTGGGCAAGAGGTATGGTACATCCTGAACAGATCACTAGTCCATTGCAGGGTCAACATATATAGACAAACAACCTTTCACACTCACATTCACACCTATGGGCAATTTAGTCATTATTTAACCTAACTTGCATGTCTTGGACTGTGGGAAGAAGCTGGAGTACCAGGAGAGAACCCATACAGGCACTGAGAGAACGTGCTAACTCCACACGAAACTGAGGCTCGAACCCAGAACCTTCATGGTGTGAGGTGACAGTGCTAACAACTGCACCCCACCATGCCGCCCAGATATCAGACAGGTTGAATTTTAATGACAATTCAAACAATACCCCACCCTAAATCCAGTGGTCAAAATAATGAAAATATATGACATAACCAAATAGTTAGTGGTGATGTTATGGGTAGGACTCATAGACTTGGATTTGGACTCACGCTCTGAGTATTTTTTTTAAAATCCTAGCTAAAACCCTGTCTAAATTCTAAGCTAGACCAGCCAGACACCATTGAAATTCTGGACTGTAACGGTCTGTGATGTTCTCTGTCAGATTTAGGCTAACCTATTGGATTCTTTCAACTTTTTAATACAGAGCTGGTAAAACGACAGTAAATTAGCAGAAAGAACAATAATGACAAGGTTTATCACTTTATTTCACTGTACCATGTTCTGTGATTAATAACTATAAAAAGTCAAAGTTACTGAATCGAGAGTACCCTTGCCTATTTATTAGATGTTTAAGTTCATGGGTCATCTTGAAAATGACTGAACACCCCCCTCTACAGGCATTATGCCGCTTGTAAACTGGGCCGGAAAATCAGAATGTCGAACAAAAAGTTAGGTTCAACGTCGTCAGCGTACTTACACTTGAGAATCTAGCGGAAATGTCTAATCCTAATACAATGTACGCCATTAGTTACTTAAATAAAGTCACTTACCACTTTCTCCGAGATACAAACACAACTCAACTGATGTCGTTGTCAGAAGAGTTGCCACATTGCTCAGCTCCGTCCTCAGCTCCTCCTAGTTATCTTCCTCCTCTCCTTCCTTTCCATCGAGTTTCACACACGCTGCACTCTTTCTTATCTAAGCTAAAGAAGTGAAAATTACGTCCATATACGTCTCATTCGTCTTAGTCTGCACTCTTACCCAAACTGTGTCTAGGCGCCTTTGTCATTTAGCCTACTATCACTAGAGCCTATTCGCTCACTCTTATACCATAAGGGCAGAGGAGTCGAACCTGAGGAATTTCACGAACATGTTTTCGACTCAGAATTCAACTCTGGCACTTCCTGTAGCTGCCTTCAAAATAAAGCCATTATTAATTATCGTCGTCCTGCTCACGTTCTGGCATTTAGGTAGTGCTTGTAACTAGCTGTCACAATGATCAATTTTGTCATCAATGAAGAAAAACAATTTCAAAGCAAACTGTAAGAGGGGTGACAGAATCAAAAACAAAAAGCAAATATTGACCATGGTTTTTTTTTTTTTATTTATTTTTTTTAAAAGAAAAATATAGCAGCATCTCGACAATTCTTTAACTTAGAAGCCCAGGCAACGTAAAAGATGGTTCTGTCCTCTCACTTGCCCATCTGTATCTGAACAAGGCTAGACAGGTAGCGAAGAAAAAACTCCCACAACTGTCGTCGTGCTATGTGGATTACTGTTTCCTTGTAAAACAGAACAACACAAAAAAATCAGTGCTTGACTGTAAAGAAAATGCTGCACGGTGCTAGCTGCTAGCTGATCAACTGAACCACACGGAGAACAAAAAAGGAAACTTAAGGAAAACAAAACTTAAGGGATTAACGCTACCACAAATCACCAGTAGGTGGCAACAACAGGCCAGGTGACAGCACACTCACCGCCTTGTATATTAACAAATATACCACTATCAATCAGTCCGTCCGTTCATCATCAGATAAGAGTACAACCACTTCTGTAACAGGCCTGAGATATGTCTTGGCAACCCCTTGCTTCATGATCTTGACCTCAGCTTTCCTTACTCTGTTGTCTGCACCTGGCAAGGTTTTCATTATAAGCCCAATGAGCCACTCATTGCGTTTGACTTGTCCATCTTTAAGCAAGACGACATCGCCTTCGTGCACATTTCGCTTCTCACCCTGCCATTTCCTTCTCGTTTGCAATGTCGTGAGATACTCTTGCCTCTATCTTCTCCAGAAGCAGTCTGCAAGACTTTGAACCTGTCTCCACTGGCTCTTGTAGAGGTCTCTGAGTTCAAAATCTCCAGGTGGTACTGACACAACACTGGCTTTCTGGGTCAGAAGCATCGCAGGTGAGAGACCTTCAGGAGTTGCAGGGTCAGTTGAGACAGGAAACAATGGTCTGGCATTCATTATAGCCATGACTTCAGCCATAAGAGTGGTCAATACCTCATGTGAAAGGTGAGTAGTTGAGGATTTCAGCAACAGACCATCAAGGATGCGTCACACCACACCAATCATATGTTCCCACACGCCGCCCATGTGAGATGAATGAGTTGCATTAAATGTCCATGTACAGCCTTGGTCCTGAAAGTACTCTTTGATCTCTGGGTCACTGATACTAATCTTCAGCTCCTTGCAGGCTCCAGTGAAATTTGTGCCTTGGTCTGACCAGATATGTTTCACTGGTCCCCCGATTGAAAATAGGCAATGCAAGGAATTGATAACGCTGGAGGTCGACATTGACTTCACAACTTCCAGATGCATTGCTCTGGTGCTTAAGCAAGTGAACATTACAGCCCATCTTTTACTTTCAGCACTGTGGCCTATTGTGAGGCGGGAGGTAATATTCCACGGTCCAAACAGGGTCTAGTTTGTTAAGAGGACTTTGGGGGGAACCTCTTTCTCTTTTAAAAAGACTTTCAAGCTCCTCTCTGTAAACTTCGTGCTGTACACACTGAATGATCAGTCTTTTTGCTTGTGAGAAATCTGCATTTTGCAGGCCTTTGCAGCAGTGTCAGCCTTGCAATGTGGATAAGTGTTTTCACTGCTCTCACAAGGGATTTCCAACTTGAACACCTGTTCTGTAATCTTTGTGGCAAGGGATGTGACCTTAGGACGAATCTCTGTATCCAAGGATGGCTCCACAAGCTCAAAGGATTCAGCCTGCTCGCACACCTCCAGATCAGCCTTTATTAGAAAATCAGGGCCTGAGAGCCAAATGCTGTGCATTCAGGTGAGCTGCCTGAATGCACCTTGTTCCTTGATCTGCAGGATTCTGATCAGTGCTGACATGACGCCACTGGTCTGGTGACTTTCTGATCCTGGTCACTCTATTTGCTACATACACATAGAACCAGCAAGTGACGCTGTGGATGTATCCTAGGATGATTCTACTATCCATGTAGAACCTGACTTTGTGCAGCGCAATGTCACTTTCCTCTGTGATCAGTTCAGCCAGTTCAACTGCTAAGACAGCTGCACATAGTTCCAAGCGTGGAACTGTGTGCGCAGAGGATGTGCAACTTAGCTTGCCATGATAAGCCAACATGGCACTGCCTCAGGCCTGAGGTATGAGGTACAGCCGCCCGCTATAGCCATGGTAGATGCATCTGAAAACAACAAACAACAAACCCAAGGGGGTCATACAGACTGTTGATAACAGAAAGAATTCCTCTCCGTGTGAAGGGCTTGCCACCATCTTGCATTCATTACCTGTGGACAATTTGAGGCTATTTTGTGAAGCCTGACATTTGACTCTGCCATCATCTTCTTGCGCTGCTCTCGGACTTTGTGCACACACAGAATGTCCCATCCTAACAACAGAAGGATAGGAGCACTGGAGTCAGCTGGTGGGATTTTGTTGGCAACTGGTGCAAGATGGGGGAAATACTGAGCAATGTCGGGGGTGGGAATTTCAGATCAGTCATCTGGTATCATGTTGCACTCAAGGAGAGGGGGAAGTGCTATCTGGGTTTTCCCATCAAGCGATGCAACAAAAAAATTGCTAGCCTTTCTTCCTGCTGTCTCTGTTACACCTGAGCAGGTCTTCAGGGTGTAGCAAAATGGAGTTCCCTGGATGCCAAAGAGGTCAAAGAAGTCAGACTTGACTAGAGACCAATTACTTTGGTCATCTAAGACTGCATACATTTTCTGAGCTTTGTGTGGATGGTCAACAGGGTATACGTGGACTATACAGATTTTGGAACAGGATCTCGGACCAGAAGCGCTGCCACAGATCTCTATGCACTTTGATGTGACTTCAGGGAAAGAACCATTTTCTCGCTCTCCTGCCATGCTCTTGCTCTCTCACTTGAGCCTCATCTGACCAAGGAGCCAGACCTGGATGCAGTGCAGAAATGTGTCTGTCACTGTTGCATTCTTTGCACTTTACAGCACTCTCACAGTCCTTAGTCATGTGTCTTGTGGATGCATAGCACTGAGAACAAATAGACTTTTCCTTAAGGTATGTCCTCCTTTCATCTAGGTTCATCCACAACACTTTGCCAAAGGATGTGGCTTGTTGTGTATTGGGCACCGATCATGAAGTTCATGTCATCTTTCCAGATGTGCTTTCCTGGCAAGCTGAAGGTAAGGATGACATATCAGTTTTCCTCACTGAGACAGCTCTCCGACTCTCTGTCTTAGAATGGCTAAAGCTACTGGGTGTAGAGAAAGCAAAACTTGTGTCTTTCCTGATCTTTTCTTGGTTGCAGATGAAGTCTACAAAGAAACTGAATGGTGGAAAGGAAACACGATGTTCTTCTTTGTACTTGGAGCCTTGTACAACCCAGCATCCTGCAGGCCATATGGAAGTTTTCCTATGATAGGATTGACTCCTTGAGCAGTGTCAAGATAGGCTAAACCAGGTAAATGGCCACCTGCCTTTGCTGAAATAAGTCTCCTAGTTCTCTGAGCTGCTGGCTGTCTTTGTTAGTGATTCTTCTCCAGCTTTTGTAGCAGGGCATGTTCAATGATCTCAGGAGAGCCATAAGTCTCCTCTAAACGGTGCCAAATCATCTGAACTCCTGCTAAAGGATTGTGGACGTGAGCAGATCCGATCCTCATTGCTTGCGAAGCGGACTGTGGACCAAGCCACTTAATCACTAGGTCAGTCTCTTCTCTGACTGATAAGTCAAACCCTTTTATAACATCTAGGAAGGAAGATTTCCAAGCCCAGTAGTTTTCAAGACAGTCATCAAATTTTAACAGCCTAGAACTCACCATCTCTCTCCTGATAGTATTGGTATTTTATATGAATAATGTCTCCTTTGTGTGTCATCGATTGATTCATCTTTAATGCTCAGCTTTGAGAGAAGTTTCTCTGTTTTTGCAAGTGGAATGACATGAACTGCCTTTGAATTAATATGGTCAGGGTGTGACAGGTGGTTGCTGTAAGACTGGGTCATGTTGTTGAGTGTTTGATGTCATGGAGTGGGCCTGAACATACTCACTTGTGTGTTCAAGAGCAACCTGGATTAAATCTTCGAGAGCACTCCTCTCTCTCTCTCTCTCTCTCTTTCTGCAGCCTGTAACAGACTTGCTTCTAAGTCCACTTTGCATTATGCTGCTTCGGCCAACATTTTCTGATCCTCTGCCTCAATTCGGGCTTTCTCTCTCATAACTGCAGCTTCCTTTTCGGCATATGAGACCTGTATGCGAGATGCCTCCGCTTTGGCCCTTGCTTAGGTTGCTACTGAGCTTGCCAAAGATCTGCTTGATCTGGATGATGACTTAGAGCCTGAGACTTCTGACCTGACTTCGAAGTGTTGCTGTGTCTGGTCAGTGTTGTGTTGTTTCTCCATGGTGTAGCTGATCACTCTGCGCTTTGAAGAGCCTTGTAGACAGTATGCCGCTTAGAGTTGAATTCCTGTGACTTAGACCACTGTGTAGATATCCTTTTACTATTCTGTCCTCACACTTGAGTATCTGGACAAGGCTAGACAGATAGTGAAAAAAAACTCCACAACTGTCGTCTTGCTATGTGGTTTACTGTTTTCTGTAAAACTAAACAATACAAAAAAACAATCAGTGATCAGATGAATAGATATACATACATGAAATAATGACAACGCACATTTACGACTTCAAAACACTTTTTACCATTTTGTAAAGCATATTGTCCTTTTTAAATAACCCTGAATTTTAATAAATAAAAATATTAATTTAAACAATATCTTCACATTACTGATCAGATGCAGCAACTACTCGTATGACTTAAGGCCTTGGGTCCCTGGGTCTCCTCACCTCCTTTAAATTTCCCTTTGGCTGAACCTCCTCCAGAACTGGTGTCCACAGCCTCATCCTTCTTGGTGCCCCACCTGTCCAAACTGGAATAATTCTCAGGTGATTCAGAAAACTGTCGAACCTTCCTGGTCCAATGCTGGCTCCCTCTCCTGTCTAGGAGGAGCCTATTCAACTGGGACATTTTTTTTCTTCTTGTCCTGATTGTTTGCTTTGATTTTTGAACCTGAATCTGTTGTGCTTTTGAGTCCTTGTCCTGTGGTTACTGTTGATGATAAATTCAACCCCTCCCTCTTTTTCAATAAGTTTAACACAGTACTCGAATCTCATGGAGCTTTTGATAGGATAAGCAGTCTCTTAAACCAATTTAATTTAAATTGGTTTAAATTGTTACATTTTAACAATAATCAAGTCTAGAACTCTTGCCATCACCAGTTAGGCTAAACCATGTTTTACAGTGGGGTTTAACATCCTCCAAATGTAAATACACCAGCTTTTTCTGAACATTGTCAATAGTTAAAGATGTCACACTGACTTGGAAAATAGTCTTTACACTCCTCTGGCACTTGTGTCACCTTGTCAGTGACACATTCCTTTTCCACTAATCAATAAATGGGCAGAGAGAACTGATGCCTAATCCTGCTCATTTTATTGTGACCATAAATGTTTATCACAATATGGCAGAATTTATTCGCTTCCACAGTAGCCATCAACCAGTGTCCTCTCTTTCCTTCAATACATTACCAGGAAAACAACTGAACAAACTTATGATTCCAGCAGACTGAACCATGGCTAAAAAACAAATGATCTCCCAATTTTATCCAAAAAGGACAGTTGAGTGAATTTCCTATGGCAGAATACAGTTTGCTTTTGCTCTCAACATAAAATAAAAATAAAATTAAAGAGGTACTGCACACTTAAGTGTGCTTTTTGAGCTGATAACTAAATAATGCAACAGAGTGCTGAGATGAAACACATCACGTTGCTGTTAATTTTTTAAAATTAACTTCCAAATATATACAAAAATCAGCATTTCATTGGTCAAAAATGGCTCAACAAAAAGAGAAAGAAATCTCCACCTTAACCTGGTGGAATGGAGAAACCTGGGGCAGTGTGACTGGGAGGAATGGCTCACATGATCTGAGCCTGAGCTGTGTGTTGTTATTGGACTTCTGTGTTAGTCATAGACTGGTTATAACAAACACCATATTCAAGCATAAGCTGGTTCATAAATGTACCTGGTACCAGAACACCTTAGGTCAACCATAAACCCCAATTCGCTCATTTAACTTAAAGGTTTTTGGCTTGCACACAAAACTTTTAGTTTAGCATGGTACAGCAATATGAAACTTTTAAGTACATCAATCACAAAATAACTATGTCAAATGACCCTTGAGTGACTGGAAATTTATGTCTGTTCAACAGGACATTTTTAATTTCATGACAAAATAATTTGTATTTTTTGAGCATTTAATTCTATGTCACATTAATGAGAATATATATGTCATATATAACTACCAGGTTGCCTTTATGTTTATTAAATACAAAAAATGGTGTGTTATAACTTAGTAATTGTATAACAATTATATATATGATTTTTCTAATTAACAAATCAAATTAACTTTTCATTATTCTGATTATTCTACTTTTTTGAAACAGCTTGCACACACAACTCACCCAAACAGACAAAATACAAAATACTTACATGTAATAATAAGTTGGAATATATAGCATATATATAACATGAATTTATTGAGTTGTTCTGTGTGTAAATGTTTTTTCAACACAAATGCAATGATGTGACTGAACAAAATTATTCTATGTACAATTGATTAATATGAGGGTAGACTGAAAAGTTCATAGGTTGATCAAGAAGGAGTTATGCCACAGCAATTAAACTTGACATGCATTAAATTGAACCTTTCCTGATACTAACTGCATTGTTTTTTTCCAGATAAACCCACAATGAAGTAGTAATTCAGTAGTAGTAATTCAGAATTCATTTCATGAATATGGATAAACTTTGGCCAAATCAAATATCTGCAGAAAAAGGGTTTAGCCCCCAAGGACATTCATGCTGACATGATTGCGATATTAGGGGATGATGGTCCAGCTTTATCAACTGTGCAAAAGTGGGAAGCTGAATTCAAGAGGGGTATGGAGAGCATTGATGATGACCTAAGGTCTGGATGTCATGCCACAGCCACCACCCAAGAAAACATCGACTGTGTTCACCACATGGTGATGGATGACAGATGTTTAACTGTTAATCAGATAGCTAATGCTGTAGGCATCTCTCATGGATGAGTAGAGAACATTCTGCACAACAAACTTGGCATGTCAAAGAATTCCACTTGGTGGGTGCCATGGCTTTTGACGCCCGAGCAAAAGCACACCAGGCTGGTCATGTCGCAGTCGAACTTGACACTTTTTGAAGCAGATCCAGCTGGTTTTCTGTCACACGTCTTCCCCCTCCAAAGACAGCCAAGGTGGTGTCATTGGAGGGGAAGGGGATGGCCTCCGTCTTCTGGGATGCAAAGGGCATTGTGTTCATTGACTACTTTCGGAAAGGCCAAACTATCAATGGAGAATATTATGCCAACAGCTGCAAAAGGAAATCAAGTCAAAACAGCCTGGAAAACTGATGTCTCACCAGGACAATGCTCCTGCACACAAGTCTGTGGTTGCAATGGCTGCTGTGTGTGACTGTGGCTTTGAACTGGCTGATCACCCTCCATATTCCCCTGATTTGGTACCATCTGACTATTTTCTGTTCCCCGACATGAAAAAACACTTGGACTGATGATGAGGTCTTATCTGCTGCCGAGATCTTTTTTGAGCATCAGGATGAGAGCTTTTATACCACAGAAATCCAAGCTCTGCAACACCAATGGAAGAAATGTGTGGACTGCAGGGGAGACTATGTTGAAAAATAAACATTTAGTCAAATTCAACCATTGCATCATGGTCAGCCTATGAACTTTTCAGCCCCCCTCATACATATTTAAATTCTACTGTATTAAGTTATGAATTTTCCAACCAGTATTTTTTGTGCCGTTAACAAAAATACTTACTGCAAGCAGCATTGAACGGGCCCTCGCAACCAGTGCCCGCTGGGGGACCTGCAGGGTAAACAAAGATTGTACCACGCAACACCACAACTGTGTGACCACAGGACGCAGACCAAATTAATCAAAGGTCACTTACCATATGCGCCCATCAGTTGCATATTTGCGTCACGGATGAAGGCAGCCACCCGCACAGATAGACCCTATGAGGGGGCATCAGGGTCCTTTTGCCCTCGGGCTTGACAAGTACCCACATTGCTTTCTGATCGAATGTGAAATAGATCTGTGTCAGGCTGCTGGGAGGAGTACATCCTGTGTCCAGTAGGTGGCGCTACTGACTGCAGCTAAAATATTATCATGTAGATGTGTTCAGTCTATGACCGTTATTAAGTCTGGGGCAGATTGGACAGTGCATATGGGAGTTACAACAACCTCCTGTTTCATGGCAAAGCATCAAAACTCACCACAGAGCCACAGCGCGGGTGTCCCATAAAGACTCAGTCATGACAATAAAGCACCACTATGATCTTAATGCTTGTCTGACCACATTTGAGGTGAATCAGATCAACCCACTTGGATGAAACACATCATGGTGCTATGACTATACCTGTAGACTGGAACATAGATGTGTTCAGAACAGGTCTCTTGTCAAGCCTGTGAAATTTGGGGCAGATTTGACAAAGTATGTTTGAGTTACATCAACTTCCTGTTTCATGGCGAGTTATTCATATTATTATCCATCGATGTCAGGTAAAGCTTTAACTAACAAGTCTTAAGATTAAAGTGCCTGAGTTTGAAGTTGATATGAGAAAAATCTCTAGGAGGAGTTTGTTAAAACACAAATGGAAAAAAATAAGCAAAATGTGTGTATTAAAATCAAAATGGCTGACTTCCTGTTAGTTTTAGGCCATGACATCAAGAGACTTTTTTGTGCGTATCTTTTGTGTGTGTATGTGCGTATGTGTAACAAATTTTGTCCACTTAGGACAAAATAAGCCCAATAGCAAGGGGTTTTTTAAAAATTCTAGGCGGTACTATCAAGCCATCCTCATGGTGGGACAGATTGGACATTGTATATCAGATTATCATCTTGATCTATTCTGTCTGACTGAAACCTCGGTTGTGTCAGGATGAGTATGTTAGCCTGAATGAATCCATCCCTCCAAGTCATATTAATACTAGGGATAGACTGATATAGTGGCATTATCAGTGCGATATTTGGCATTTTGATGCATATCGGCATCTGCCCTTTTTTTTTTTTTTTTTAAATCCGATGGCTGATAAGAGATCAATTTAAAACTTGGTTATTTTGGCTCTGATGCAGCCGTGCTTCTCTGTCTGCAGTCACTACTTCTGTCTCCAGCATTGTCCCACCCATAACACCATCTGCTTGGTTATATGCAGAGCCACGGCACAGGTAACAGCCCATCAGCGGTGAAAGCTGTGCATGGACAGTGCTCACACACACGGCGGAGAGGAGAAAAAGTTTTAGCCGGGTGGAGAAGCTCCAGAGAGCAGATATATGTTTCTTTATTTACTGTAGAAAACTTTAGGGAGCTATTTATTTGTTTAAGTTTTCATTTAACTTCATAAGACATGCTGCTGAGCCTGGGAGCTCCCTCCACTTTTTGTTAGAATTTTAAAACAAAGATGTCTATTGTCTAAGATAAAAAAACTTTAACATGTTGCAAATCTGAAAGCTGTTTAATAACATATGATTAAAGGCATTTAAAGTTAAGTGTTGGAGTTTGTATTATTAAAAATTTTGACGCCAATATTTTCACTTTTACTGCAAATGAATGTTAGCTCCAAATATCGGTTATCGACCTCCTTGACTACTAATAATCAGTATCAGTATCGACCTTGAAAAAACCATAATGGTCTATCCCTAATTTATACTCACATCCCCCACGACACCAGCTGCGGATTCCAGTGTACAAATCTAAACACTGAACCCAAACTCAATTATAATTCATTTGAAAACCTCGTTCTTAGCCTGTCACACCCAAGGTGGAAAACATTTAAAGCCAATCTTATTTGTTGTAGTGTACTGTCCTCCTGGCCCGTACTCTAATTTCTTATCTGAATTTCCGAGTTCCTGTTGAGTTTAGTACTTAGGACAGATAAAGTTATAATAGTAGGTGACTTCAATATTCATGTGGATGTCAACAATGACTGCCTTAGCTCTGCATTTTCCTCATTACTAGATTGCATTGGCTTCTCTCAGTGTGTTAATAAACCCACTGACTCATCTTGTTTTGGCCTATGGTATTGATACTGAATATGTAACAGTCTTCCCACACAATCCCCTTCTATCAGACCACTTTTGAATTCATAATGCTGGATTACGTACAAACAGGCAAAAATGTCCTAACTAGAAATCTATAGTACAGTAGTTAAATTCAAGGAAATGATTCCTGCTAATCTAAGTCCAGTGCCCTATATCAATTTAGCAGAAGCTACTCCCTCCCAGTTTGTTGGTGATCACAGCCTCCAGTTCAGTTCTTTTACTTGCTCACAACACCTTGGCACACCTCTACAGGGATCTTGGCCCATTCCTTTTTGACATAGGTCTCCAGGTCTTTGAGGTTGGAGGGCTTCTGGGCATGCGCTTTGGTCTTGAGTACTTTCCATAGATTCTCAATGGGGTTGAGATCTGGGCTTTGGCTAGGCCACTCTAGGACACCCACATTGTTGCACAAACCATTTCTTGACTGCCTTAGTAGTATGTTTTGGGTCATTGTCTTGTTGGTATGTCAGGTGCTGGCTGAGCTGAAGATTCTCTGCAGACTGCCTGAGATTTTCCTCAAGAATCTTGATGTACTGATGTACTCCTTTTTCATGATGCCATCCACTTTGACCAAGTTTCCAGGCCCACTTACTGAGAAACACCCCCATAGTGTGACGCTCCTACCTCCAAACTTCACAGTTGGAACAATATTCTTTGGGTTGAAGGCTTAGCCCTTTTTGCGCCAAACAAACTAAACATCCCTGTGGCCAAACAGCTCCATTTTCGCCTCATCCAACCATAGGACTGATGACCAGAAGCTTGGGTCCTTGTCCTGATACTTCTTGTGAATGCCAGTCAAGCTTCTCAATGCCTTTTTGTAAGGAGAGGGATTTTTCTCGGTCTACATCCATGAAGACCTTCCTTGTGCAGTGTGTACCGGATTGTCTGACCTGAAACCTCCATGCCCATCTTACCAAGGTTGTCCTGGAGAGCCTTTATGGTGATTCGAGGGTTGTTGAGGGCTTCACGGCACACTTTTCGAGCAAGACGAGGGGATATCTTGGGCTTCTGACCACGCTGAGGGTTGAGTATGATGCATAGGAGGATAAGCAGTGGCCAAAATGAAGCTGGTGACCTCCAGAATCAGTTGTGAGGGGAGGCTGGAGTTGAATGAAAAAGGAACATGTTGCTGTAATGGATGTTGAGGGAAATTTGGAGCTGGCATCCCTGGTGCCAAGGCCTCCAACTACTGTGAGCTGCTTTGACTGGGGTAAATGAGGCAACGTGGGGCCCTGACATCTTGGCACCAGAAGTTTCAACTGTCGCAAGCTGCTGCGTTTGGAACCAGGAAGTTGCAGGGGACAATGGCATTCTAGTGCCAATGGCTCTGGCTACTGTGAGCTGCCGCAGTTGGAAGAATGGAGTCAGCGAGGGGCACTGGTTGCATTAAGAAACTGAATTTGAATTGCATAATTTTTAATTAAAAGTAAAATTCATTTTTCTACATATTTTCACATTCAGTGCTCACATTTCATTCAGTTTCAAAGATTCATAAATAAAAACTTTGTTTTCTGTTGCACACTTCCAAGGCACTGAGGAAGACAAATCAAGTACAGAGTCCAGAACTTTTTCGGCCATTCATCACCATTCATCACCTACTGTATGTTTTATTTTTGACTATTTCCTTCACTTCCCATTGAGCCACAAACTTGTAGGTAATGATAATTTATCATTGGGAATTATACATATACATGACATAATAATATATATTATATATATTATATTTTAGTTTTATCAACATTTTGATTTTGTTATTTAAATTGTGTCCAAAGCTTTGCCTATTTTACAAAACTGCTTTGACTAAGAAACGTTAGCTATCGATATTCAATGCTGTTCTTGTTATCTAGCTGTGCTTAATCACATTTAATCTACTGGCAATAGTTCTGCATGTAATTTATCTTAGAAATAGATCTTCCCTGATCTGAACCTGAGTGGTGCTGGACTTCTGTATAGATTGCATAACAAACACCATGTTTGAGCATAAGGGTGCTCATAAATGTAGTTGGCACCAGAACATCTTAGGCCAAAGATTGATGAT
Source organism: Lates calcarifer (assembly GCF_001640805.2). Lineage (NCBI taxonomy): Eukaryota > Metazoa > Chordata > Actinopteri > Centropomidae > Lates > Lates calcarifer. Next base: position 490,117 of record NC_066846.1, read on the forward strand.
TGACTTTGTGGTTGTATCACCTGATCTGCAGCCAATATCTTGGGCACTCGAGGGGCCGAACTGTCTACTGATCAGCATCTGGTGGTGAGTTGGATCGAGGCTCTGGACATTGTGGGACTGTTTTGGTTGACACACCTCTTTGGTGTCACATTTTTAAAAAGAGGGACCGGAGGATGTGCTCCAATGATCAGAGTATCACACTGCTCAGCCACCCTGAGAAAATTTACTCCAGGATGCTGGAAAGGAGGCTCTGACCGATTGTCGAACCTCTGATTCAGGAGGAGCAATGCAGATTCCATCCAGGCCGTGGAACAGTGGACCAGCTTTTTACTGTTGCAGGAGTGCTGAGGGAGTCATGGGAACTTGACCATCTAGTCTACGTGTATTTTGTGGACTTATGACCCTGTCCCCCAAGGAACGCTGTGGGGGATACTGCAGGGTTATGGGGTACCAGGGCCACTGATTGTTCCCTCTGGGTGGGTGGATAGTTGCTGCCCCAAGTGAAAGAGTTTAAGTATCTCAGGGTCTTGCTCACTAGTGAGGGTGCAATGGAGCAAGACACGGACTAGACGGATTGGTGCGGTGTCAGCAATAATGTGGTTGCTGTACCAGAGAACTGTGGTGAAGAAGGAGCTGAGCCAGAAGGCGAAGTTTTCAATTTACCAGTCGATCTATTTTCCAACCTTCACCTATGGTCACAAGGTCTGGACTAGTGACCAAAAGAACGAGATTATGGATACAGGCGGCTGATATGAGTTTTCTCTGCAAGGTGTCTGGGCTTACCCTTAGAGATAGGATGAGGAACATGGACATCTGGAGGGAGCTTGGAGCAGAGCCACTGCTCTTTTCCTTTATTAAGTGTCAGGAAGCCCTATTGAATTGTAGCCTGCAGCACTGAGTTTGTCACTGTACATCTCCATGTGTTATAATTAAGATTTAAAAAACACCCAATGTAAGTGCACTCTGAATCTGTAAATACCATGGTTCTCTTTTACTACTTCCTTTCAATTGTCCTTTGCGTCTTTCCTTGACCTCATGATGTTTTCCATCGAGGTCAAGGAATAGTGGTTAGGAAAGGAGATTTTTTTGACTATTCAACCGCAGCACTGCATTCTGCACTCTACTGCTCTTTGTCAATGCCGCAAATGTGTGCGACAGAAGACTGAATTTTTATGAACTGAATTTTTGAGAACTGAAATTTAAATGTGAGAACATAATGTGAAAAATTAGGAGAACAGAATTTTACATTCAACTCCAAATTATGCAAATCAAATTCTGTTTCATAGTGTAATTATTCAAATTAAAAATACAATTTCAAATAATATGATTCAATTATTCAAATTAATAATACAGTTTCGAACTCTGTAGTTCAAATTCAGCACTAGGACAAATAATCATTTTTAACCTGATGATGGCATTAGATGAAAAATCACCAGGATCACTGATGACTGCAATTCATTTAAAGAGGAACATGAATGTGATGATGCCTCGATAACGAAGTTCTGAATCAATGAGAATCCGAATTTACCAGGATCACTTAAAGGCAACACAATACTCGTGTTACAAGATTTTTTTCTCTCTCTCTCTCAAGCTAGGGTGGGGTGGGAGGGGGTGGGTAGGCGTGACATCGGGCTGTCTGCTCTTATAGTCGGGAGGAATGAACGTTTCTCAGTCTCCGGTGAAACGTGAACGGAGAAGTGATGCTAATGCTCCAGAAGCCCTGCATTTCTTCCTCTTGTCCTCCTCCTCTTCTTCTTCCTTCTTCTTCTACTCTCCTGTTCTCCGTCTTCACGCTTACAAGACCTCACGGGGACTGACGGAACCCGCACGAACCCTCGCATCCAGGGGAGGAATTACACACAGACGCGAACCCGACCTCCATTGGCAAACATCAGCGGGTACAGGCCTGTTTATCTCATCTGTCCCATCCTCTATGTTTCTGATAGCTGCTTCATCCACAGCAGAGCAGGTGGCAGGAGCCGTCAGCTGGCCTGTTGTCTGCTCCTCTAGGGAGTGATGGAGGTGAAAGTCTCTATTTAATCTCTGGATGTTGACTTTACCTTTGTTCACGCTGACGTCAGTGTTTATCAGGTAAATTGATTGGTGAGTGATGCCCAGAGGATTTTATAGGATTTAGTTCTTATTAATCGCTGGAAGCCTTTTTGTTATTTACCTCTACATGACTGTGCGTGTGTGTGATAGGGAAACGTGTGTTTGTGCGTAAGGAGGGTGTGTGTGCGTGCTGATAGCTTCGTATATGTGGTGTGTGTTGTCTGTGCGGTGGTACCCCCTGAGTATAAACCCATCCAAAGGCACAATAGGCTGTTTATGTCTCCAGACACTGAGGAAGAGGAAGAAATAAAAAAAAATTGCACAGATGCTAATTTCTCCTCTCCCCTATTTCATGTGAATCATGTCTATGGCCAAATATGATCAGGCTGCTACCTCATCATGTCTTAACAGAGAGGAGGAGAAATACGTGTCCGTTCACACAGCATGGCCCTGGGAAAACGCAATCTGCTGCAATCCTCACAGACAGAGCAGGAATAATAATAGGAGAAAGAGGCCATGTTTGAATCATCCTGCATTTCTGTTGCATGTTTCCATGTATCATTTCCCAGCTTCTAGATTGTTCCAGGATGCTTAAAGGATGGGATTTGGTGGGATAGTTAGGAAAATGTGCACAGAATGGCTCACAAAACAAAAAGTAGAGCTTTTGTGTTATTCATGATCCACAGAGTGTGCTGAGTAATGACTCATGTTTGTAGTTTGCTGGGAGATGACAGTTTACTATGACAGTGGGCCTCAGACATGGTGGTGATAGTGTTTGTGGTAAACAGGATCATGACAGGTGCTTGCTGCACATATGTGAAGCCAAAATATGTAAATGCAGATGTCAGTCTCTGCATTAATGAATATGATGGACTTTGTTGTTTTTATTTAATGTAGAGATGCTCTGTGTGCTGTTGTCATTCTGTGGGACAGCTGTTAAAGATGATTGATAAGTCTGGGCTACATTACAGTTATTTAGAGCTTTATTCACAAATTGTGAGAATGAGCTCAAACAGACTCACTTTGAAGATGGTTACAGATGTTGGATTGAAGAGCCTGTTACTTATGAAAAAAATGACACTGTCTTCCTCTTATTAAGGAAAAGTTATTTCACCCACAATAAAACAAACCCTTGTTCAAGTCAATACATTCTGAGTTTTTGCTGCTACAGCTTTACCTGGTCTGGTATGACAATAGTGACCAGGTGAGAATGGATGAATTTCAGGACGGGGGGCGGGGGGGTTGTTGTCACGTGACCACAGGGGGCGTGTCCGCCACTATGTTACAGTCAGTGTCAACGAACAGTAACATAACATAACAGACCAAACTCAACAGTAAAATTTCTTATTTATGTTCATGAAGTTAGCTGTCTGTCATCAGGAAAAGGATACAACGTCATCAAAATGTTTTAGCTTCACCTTTGGGGAGTTGTCATGTAATCCATGTTTTTTACAGTCATTGGTATTAGCTTTTTCAGAGGAAACAAACAGTTCACCTGTCTCACATTGTTTAACGTCATACCTGGTTCAGTTGCTTTTTACAGCAGTCACATGCATTTTCATGTTGAAACAACTGAGCCAGTGACTCAAACAGAAGGCTTCATTTTCAATGTCAGACAGTTTAAATGACTAAAAACTCTCAGAATTTGTCGTTATGAAGATCATTTATAGATGGATAAAATATATAGACTGGCTCTGAGGATGATATGAAGCACAGTGTCCTGGCTGTGTGAACCATTACGCAGCAGTGACAGGTACATTACTGTCATTTTATATGTCTTCTCAGCAACTAAGCTTGTCATTAAGCTGCAGAAGCATACAAACACAGATATTTTTTCGCAAATTTGTCCAGTTTAAATAACAGCAACAATATTTATGGAAACACATCAATAATACATCAAAAATTTTAGAGAAATGTGAAGGATTTTTATTAATTACACTGATCAGCCATAACATTAAAACCACTGACCTGTGACGTGAATAATATTAATCATCTCTTTACAATACAAAGTTCTGCTGGGAAACCTTGGGGCCTGATATTCATCTGGATGTTACTTTGATACATGCCACCCATTTTAACATTGTTGTAGACCAAGCACAGCTCCCCATGGCAAACGCACTCCCCAGTGGCAGGGGCCTCCCCCAGCAGCACAATGCTCCAACCACACCATAAAAACTGCTCAGGAATGGCTCAAGGAACACGACAAAGAGCCCAAGGTGTTAACCTGGCCTCCAAATCCCCCAGATCCAAATCTGATTGAACATTTGTGGGATGCACCAGAACAAGTCAGATGTGTGAGGCCCCACCCTGCAACCAACAGGACCAAAAGGATCTGCTGCCAATATCCCAGTACCAGACACCACAGGACACCCTCAGAGGTCCTGTTTCCATGCCCTGATAGGTCAGAGCGGTTTTAGTGTATCAGTGTATATCTTATATATGTACATAAAAAGAAACTATACTAATTCTTGTAGGCTAACAGATAATTTAATGAAAGTGTTGTGTGTGTCTCTGTTATTAACTTTTCTTACAATTTGGCAGCACTGTAAAATATACGATATGTTCAAGATCAGCATTTTTCAGTATTGTATCACCAAGTCAGGTCTTCCCAGCATTTTTAGCTTCAAGTGTCAAGCCGAGTCTCACAGCATACAGACAACTTTGTTTTTTTGTTCATATTATATACTTAATAACTTCTCATAATTCCAGACTTTTCCAAATTTTTCAGGGCATCTGGTCACCATATTTAGTAGATATGATCAGTAGCCAATGTTGCTAATGTTAGCTAATGCTACAGAACTTAAGACGTATATAACGTGTTAGTTAGTGATGGTTTTAGAAACATCGATTGCAGTCATAACATTACTATTAGTAGATACAGTAACAGTATGTCACTGATACTGACATACTGATATCAGCAGCTGTAGCAGCAGCCGTTGCAGTATCTGTGGTTGAAGTAGCTGTAAGGCCTATAACATTAGCATCAGTAATAGAATAGTGGATGCAGTAGTAGTAATACAACTGACTGTAATAGATTTAGTAGTAATAGTGCCTGCAACAGTACAGTAGAATTTAAGTAGTATTAACTATAAATTAGGAATGTTCAGATTAAGTGTTTTTGGCCCCAATCCTTGCTGATACTGAGTCTGATCTGATTTTTATGTTACTTAAATCTCTAAATATGTATGTATATATATATATGTATATATGTATATCTGACACATTGAAGTAACACAGCTGTAGACTAGTTAATCTTACACACCTTATTTCTGTGAGCTTCATACAAATACTGAAGATCATGGTTCAAAAATAGAGTAGTTTATGAGCTTGGATTATTGATATGATATGAATTAAAAAATGCAACCCTTGACAGTAACCTCATATGATCTGCTAGAAACAAGACGTGTCACTGTCCGTTCACATGGTTTTACAGTGGTGTCACAGAGTGGAGGTTCTTCTCTCGCAATCTACATTTGACTGGTGCTGACAGTGGCCTGCAAAGAGCACACAGACCATCAACAGTGAAATTGAATTTAGTCTAAAATGAGAAGCTGCTGCTGAATGTTTTCTATGCTGCTTTGCAGCGTCTGAGCTTAGTGAACCTGTGTATTTTTGCAACCCCAGTGTCTGAACTCAGAGTCACTCAGTGCTGTGTCCAATTAATATTTCACGTTCACACACTAATTCTCACTGGCTTATGCAGCAGGAGGCTGGACTGTAGTGCTCTGCTAACTCAAGGGGTAGGAGCTGCAATACAAGCACGCTGAGGGAGACAGAACACAGCAGAGCACAGTAATGAAAGGATCATATTTTCATCTGCATTACTTTACCAGTACCGATCCATTGAAATATTCCTGGATCAGCTCCAATATTGATCCTTTAGATTGGATCAGGATATCCCTAACTTAGGTGACAGGACAGGCAGTAGTAGCATAGCTTCAATAATAGCAGCAAATGTCTTAGTTGTGGCAATACAAGAAGCATTTTCAACAACTAGTCAAATTAACAGGTAATTAGTGGTATTAGCTAATTGTCAGCAGCATAATAGCAGGGTTGCCAACTTTGGGTACCTGACTGGAGTGAGATTTAGATGCCATGGGCTTAATCACGTGTTACAGCCCTAGTGCCAGTGCCTGTGCCTGATTGTTTTCCTTTGCCCTGCACTGAAGACTGCATTGATAGCATCAGTCCAACATCCTTTATCACAAAGCTAGATCTTCTAAAAGGATATTGGCAGGTCCCTTTAACTCCCAGGTTCTCTGAAATCTCTGCTTTTGTGACCCCCAGCCACTTCATGCAGTACACCGTGATGGCATCTGGCTTGAAAAATGCTCCTGCTACCTTTCAGCATTTGATGCATGAAGTATTGTGTGGTGTTCCTTAGTGTAATGTATATCTTGATGATATATGTTTGAACAGCTTTCTGCAGAAACTTCTCTGTGCTTCTCTTGCCACCTCACCTCATTGTGTAGCTCAAATGTCCCCTTTGTGTGGACTACAGAGTGTCAGCGTGCTTTTGAAGCAGCAAAGTCCATCCTTTGTAGTGCCCCTGTTCTTGCTGCACCCAACTCCCTTCAAGTTAGAAGTTGACCCAAGTGCCTCTGGAGGTGGAGCCGGGTCGGTTGTTTGCTCTCTTTTTCCCCCCAGGACATTTTTATTTGTTTCCCCTCATCCCCTGGTTTTCACTCCAGGAACATAACACATGTATAGGCACATATTTGAATTCAGTTCACCATCATGGTTTTAAAAAGTATGCAGGAGCTAACACTTGTTGGGAGCAGGACCTTAGGTCTAAGATTTAAGGATATAGCCTGACCACACCACCCCAGGACTTCCACCAAACCAAATACTCACAATATTAGACATTCATTGACCCAATACAGGGCACAAAGTTCTATTCACACACTCTATGGTCTATGATGAAGAGATATAGATATTTAATTAGCTAATTGAATGTGTAGACCTGTGACGTAACATATTACATTAAAATCATAACTTACATCATAACTTACAAGCCCTCATTCTCACTCCTGCTGCCTCTGTCCCTGTCTTCCTCTGAACTGTTCTAATGCCGGGCCCTCATTTCTTTCTCTCTCTTTTGCCTCCTTAAAGTATCTCAATAAACTTGTCATCTGTAATAACAAAGTTTGTAATTCTCATTCTTGGTAACATTCATAGTACTAGAAAAACTGAGTATCACTGCAACATGTTGCTTTCATTTTTCCCTCTGCTGTGCACATAACATTAGATAGCTACCGTAAGCTAGCTAGCTGTCAACTCAGCTTAAGCAATTTCAAACTTACTCTGTACCTTACAGAGCATTTATTCATAAAAATATATTGTTAGTTTGTAAGCCCTGGGTTCGTTCATGAATTAATCCATAATCGATATCTGTCGTGGTAGAAGTCCTCTGTATGAGCACTGTCAGGAGCTAGTTAAAAACATATCAGAGTCAGATACAGCTAACTGCCCAATATGGAAAGAATTTGATTCCAAAACCACAGTTAGTACACCCTGCTCATAACAAAATGTATTAAGGTCTCTTAGATCACAATCTTCCACAGCTTCAAATAGGACATTTTGTGTATATGTGTGTTTTTGTGTGGCAGCTAACAAAGGAAGCCATGATGGTGACACATTGGTGTGAGTGGTATGTTTGCTTTTCTGTCAGCTGTTTGTGTGTCTCTTGTCTGTTGTTGACTGCTTTTTTGAAGTGCAGTGACTAATGCGTAATGATGAGGGAGGAGAACAAAGGTCCACAAACACAAACATTTCCTTTCACTCTCCTCTCCATTCTCAGGGTAGACCTGTTTGGAAGCATGGTCATGTGACTCCTGTGATATTCAGATAGAGCTGATGAGTGAGGTGCACATATGCATTCTCTGTGTCTCTCTCTGTCTGAGAATTTACCATTCTTGTTGGTTCTTTCTCTTTTTCAAGGAAACCAGGCTATTTAGGAGGAGACAGGACTGGAGCACCACTCCATCATAGCACATCAGACATACACAAACACACACACACACACACACACACACACACACACACACAGACTATCACCATTGTTAGCTAGATAACACTAGATGTGTTTGTCATCACATAGTGTCTAATTTACACAATCCAGAAGTTTCACTGTTTGTAATACCAGAGCTGTACCATGAAAGAGTGGAAAGACTGTAATGAACCATCAGTCACATTATCAACAGTATAACTAACCATAAGCTTAGTGCTACGTAATATTTAAGACTACACATCAAGTTACTACAATCAAAACCTTTGTCTGGGCCAGTCACTTATGATGTACATGTTGGTTAGTCATGTGACACAACATACCCACACCTGTACCTTGGAATCTAATTTCCACAGTGCCAGAATCCCACTGGACATGTACTGTGAAGTAGGGCTGAATGTTTTTTGGAAAAAATCTAATTGTGCTTTTTCTATCAGATATTGCGATTTGCGATATAATTTTGAAAATCAAGCTTCAGTCCAGGATTCACTATTTACATGTAAAACGTGATGGAGCATTACCATTTAATATATTGATATGTTAACTGCTCTGTGAACTAATCCAAGGAGGAGAATGAAAATATATGAATCCATGTATTTATTCTAACAAAAAATGGTATTGAACATACACATAATGAACCAAAGAACAATTCTCACAGAACAAACAGTAGCACTACATTCACCTGCCTTCTTTGCAGTAACTTTATATCAGTCATACTGCTGCCTGTGGTGATTTTTCAGATGCTGATACACTGAAGGGGAAATGACAGGAGACAGACAGGCACGCAGAGAGTCGGTACAGACAGACACAGCTGATTAAAACTCTACAGGATTTGTCCTGGAAGAAAATACTAAATACAAAATACAAATACAAACGTAATGTGAGCTAGTTCATTGTACCATTTTCTCTCATATTCTGTTCGTTCCCTCTCTCCTTCTTGGCTCAACTGGGTATTTTGCAACTTTATAATATCAGCTGCAATAATTTTCCCGCAGCAGGCGGCCACTACAAAATATGTAAAGCAGACACACTGCAGACAAAGTTGGCGTCTTGGTTACAGCTCAGTTATTTCTCGTGCTGGCCTGTTGACACTGTCAGCCACTTTTAACTTGTCCTATCTGTAGTTCATGCTTTAGCTGCGTCCGTTCTCAGGACGGGCATGCAGGTAGAACTTACCTGACACCAGAGCAGAGAGAATTGAAGCGACTCACACTGCCTGTGTTGCGCTGTCACTTCATCGCTCTGTCGCTCTTCTCCTTCATTTTCATCAAGTATCTAACTCTACAGTTAATTTTGTGGTTTGGTCATTTTTCAAGATAAGTTTACAGCCTGTTGCTCTGTTGCTCCTGCAGTGCTCTGTGTGTGAACTATGAGGCAGCTGGAAAAAAGTGTGATGACCCATCCTCTGACTCTCTGGTGTAAAAATAATGGCAGTCTTTGCAGTTTGCAAATCGCATTAAATCAAATCATGTTAGCGGTTCAGTTTCGATAAGTCGTTCAGCCCTACTGTGAAGGTAAGTGTATTTGGAGTAAAAAGTTAGATTAAGTTCAACTTTGGCTGCAAGACTTTATGGAAAATCAGGATCATTTAGCCACATGGCTGCATCCACTGTCTGCTTTGGAAATAATAGCTTTGCCCTGTGCAGTATCAAACTTAGGATCAAGCTGGAAACTATTTTATTTCACATCAACCAAACAGTAGTCACTGATATATCCATCTCCCCAACCTAATTTCCAGTTGACACAAGCTGTAGCAACTGGTCTATTTATCTTTTGATACTACACCGTGGTGGGAAGCTGCTCACTAAAATGTTGTTGTACAATAACAATAAAGATTCAGATTTTGGTAGTAGCAGTTGACTTCTTCTATAACAAGTGAAGAATAATATCAGTTTACAGGCACACTTTGTGGACTGTACACATGTTCAGTTTTGTTAGACATGGGGAGTACTGTACAGTCTGTGAAAACTGTTGCATAAGGTCTTCTGTGTCACTGGAAGGGGCACAAGCACATCAAAACAAAATTCACGGAGGTACAAACAACAGATAAGACAGCTTGTATTGTAGCAGGTACCACTGGTTTCCTTTAGTGAATTGTGACGTAAAGCATTATTTCACGACACGTTTTCTCTCTAACTTGTAAAATGTAAAAGGGTTACTTTTAAAATGTAATTTACCACAGAGCACAGAATACATGACCTTAAGTGTATTTTAATGTATTCCATTAGATTACTCAAAGTGAGTAACATCTTTTAAATACTTTGCATTACTTCCTCATTGTGTTACAGTAACAGGTAATGGAGGTAAATGTTCTAGGCTCTGGGTAAGTTCTGGGTCCAGTTCTCCCAGGACTTTGCCTGTGTGGGTTCTCTTGGGGTACTCCAGCTTCCTCCCACAGTCCAAAGACATATAGGTTAATTGGTGACTCTAAATGAATGTGAATGTGAGTGTGAATGGTTATACGTCAGCCCTGTGATGAACTGGCGATCTGTCTAGGATGTACCCCACCTCTAAACACAGTGTCAGCTGGGACAACCAGCCCCCGCGACCTAACAGATTAGTGGTATAGATAATGGATGGATGGATGAACAGAAATAATTGGCCAGAAATATAGTACTCATCATCATGTTATAAATTGGCTGTTCTTCATTCGGTGGTTTGTTTGTAAGCTAGACCTGCTTAGCAAGCTAGCTGCTATGCTAACAGGCTGATCTGAAGTAGGTAGCTCGCTAGGTAGGCGATTTGATCAGCGAGCATAAAGCTAAACTGCAACTGCTTACTACATTTCAGAGTGAATAATGCAGACTAAATTATTAAATAAATTATCCCTTTAGGTAATCTATTGACTTTAAAAGTGTAACTGTAAATTACAGTTAATTAAATACAGTTGCATGTATTCTGTTACTCCCCAATTGCTCACTGTACATTTGTGATGCAGAAACACATGCACATCAGCATGACATGGCTGCATGCAGCAGGCTGTCCAGGTCTGCTTTACGACACATGAGGCCTCCTGCATCCTACCAAGCAGACCTACAGGCTGTCCATAGTACCTGTATGAGCTTCAGTCCTTATAACCATAAATTAACCTACTACAATATTACAGTTGGTTTTAACAGTGAATTTTTGTGTTTCCATTTTTCATAGATATAGATAGGAAACCTGAGCTAGTTACAGTATGGAGGACTGTAGGAAAAATAAACACAAGTTAAAGGCTTAAAAACACCACAAGTGATAAAAGAAAAAACAGAAAAAAATGAATGAAACCAAACTAAGCAGACAGAGAAAAATGAAAGACGTGGAAAGAGTGGAGGCTGGATTATGTCGTGGGGGAGGGTTACATGACTGTTGAGAACACTGGCCTGTAAGATTCTACAGTAACGTGTTACATAATGTGGAGCAGACGTGTTCACTGGCTCTCTGATGCTTTCAAATTTAAAGACACACAAACTATCTGTGTATAAATTACTGTTTCATACTGTTAAATGTTTGATTAATATTACATAATGCTCTTCTTCTTACTAGTAGTAATAGTAATAATAATAATTTGAGATGTATACATTACTAATACATCAGACAATCATATCTTCTATATGACTTACCAACTAAAAGCACTATGCCAGTTTCAGTGACCAAGAACACATGCAGAGACAGTGAAAAATCTTAATTAAAATGTCTTGCAAATGAGACAGTGTGATGAGTTTTGTCATGAGGTCATAACTCACAGCAGAGATCATTTGTCAGTTGTAGTATATATTTAGCTCTCTGTTCACTTGTATCTGGAACAGACAAATTTGACTGTTCTTTCATTTAATCTCTTTCCTCTTTCTTTCTCTCCCACCCACTCCACACACTTGCACTTCCTCTGCTCTGGAGTAGGCAGTTAGAAAGTGAATGCTGGAAGTGGAGGAGAGGGAAACCAGAAAAAGAAAAGAGACCACAAATGAGAAACAAAACAGAGGGGGTAATGTTGAGCTACAATATCAAAACCATTGATAGTATGGGTACAGTTTGTCAGACAAAACATTCATTTGTTGTTTGACAGATGAGATAACCACACAAGAAAATGTGAAGAAGTTGTGTGTAATGATTCCCTGTTCCCTGTTATTCTGTCACTTACTTGTTTGATTAAGCAATTCATCCTCAACTAACAAATAGAAAAGCAGCAAATCCTACAGTATAATAGAACAAAAGAATGACACAGAGAAATAATGAAAATAAGACCCATACTGTAGTGATGTGTATAGTTGTGATGTATTGATGATAGTGATAGAGTATGTTTGGTTGCGTGATCTTCTATTGCTTTGTAATACATTGCAGCAGCTGCTGTATGATGTGTACAGTGGTGCTGTGTGGTCATGATGTGGTTCAGTGTGTTGTGTTGCTTGGTTTTGGTTGGCTGGTTTTGTGGATTTTGCAGGGCAGCGCTATTTGCAGCGTGTCGTGTTGTGTAATACTGTGTGTGAGAGTGTGTTTAGCTTGAGCATCAGCAGTAGCAGCACCTGGTTTTCCTACCACAGACCCTCCAGCCACTCTGCTCTGCTCCTATGGACTGCACTCCCTTCATCTATTTCTCTCTATTATTCTCTCCTTCCTTTGTCTTCCTTTGTCAGATGGCTTTTCTTTGTTTCACTCCTCTGTCTCTCTTTCTTGCCCTCTCTCTCTCTCTCTCTCTCTCTCTCTCTCTCTCTCTCTCTCTCTCCACCCCCAGGATGTGGCTGTGGGTTGATTAGAAAATGTGTGGTACAGAGCAGGCAATCCATCACTGCCAAAGCCCGCCACTTCCGCACATGCGCTTGCTGACACATACTCTTGAACACACACACACTCCACCTCCCTCCTCTCCTCATCATACACACAGCACACATACATTCAACATTTGGTGTATTTCCTTCCTTCACCTCTCCCTACCCTTCAAACCCACTCCTCCCCCTCTGACTCCCGCCTCCCACTCCTCCTCTTCCCTCTTAGCTGTATTCACTCATTAACCCATGGCAGCCGTGCCTCTTTTGCTGTTATATATTTTCCTCATGGGAAGTTTTCTTAGATCATTTACAGTGGAGAGACTGTGAAAAGTAGAAAATAAGAGCGGGTCCACATTTGTCATAAAATATTTATTAACCTCTCAGAGACATTGACCATTGGACCGAGGCTTTTCATCCACTCTGCACCTGAGAAGTGGAAGATAATGAAAATCTGTGCCAGCATGAAGGAGACAGCTCTGGGTTTCAGGGCGTTCTCAGTGCTTTTTCTTTATATCTGGATGGATCTTTTGGTTTAATATTTACATGTCTTTTCCTCTGTTGCCTTAGTTGTCACAAGGTTTGTTCAGTTGTCATCATGAGACAGAGGTATGGAGCTGTGCAACAACAGGTTGAAGGCAACAACTCTATTTGCTGATGAATACCATGAAATAGAGATGAAAGCTCTGTGAAATACTGAACAGTTACTGCACCTCAAATTAATATTAGTTAGTACTAGTTAGTAACACTATTAACATTATTTGGACAAGAATGAAATTTCATTCTTGGTTAGTTTTAATATCACTCCAGGGTGTAGTTTTGTTTACTAGCAAGGCCATCTAGAAGACCTTGACCTTTTTGTGCATATATAGTAACTTCCAAGGATCTGATAGGAGGGGACACAGGGGTATTTTTTAATGACTTCCTAGAGAAGCACCGGTCCGATATGAAGATTGATTCTGGGGGTCAGTACGTTTTTCTGTCACTTACTTGTACGTGGATTGGATTTGTGACCAGTCTTAATTAAATACAGTTTTTTCATTAATGGTATCTGCATGAAGCCCTGGCTTCATGTTACTGTACAAAAAATTATTCAAGGAGTAAAGATCTATTTTTACTAATTTTCAACCAATTTTTAATTGACTAATTTTTTTAGGTGGAGGTGGGAGGAGGTTAATGTTTTACTTCATAGAGACGCAGAACTAATGTTTATGGTTCTGTTTCTGCTGAGCACTGCATCTCTGCTGCATCTTGCTCTGTATGGCACAAGCAAAAAGACTGGAACAGATGCTTAATGGTGTTCGCAGGAGTTATTGTTTTAGTAGTTTAACATTCAAAATGTTTTTAATGTTTCTAGATGCTCAGCTTGTTAGGGCCTGAGCATGAAGCATGCAAAGGCCCTATTGGAACTGCTCGATTATGCCTGTGCACAGTCGCTTTTTGAGGGCCTAAACATGCTCAAAAACTTCATGAAATTTTGCACATGTCAGGCCTGGCAAAACTTTACGTATTTTAAGGGTCTCGTGCACAGGCGCTGCAAAATGGCTCTATAGCACCCACCTCGAAAATTTTCAAAATCCCCTTGGCATTGGGGTTACTTTGTTGTAGGTGGAGAAATTCGCAACACATTTGTACATGCTGAGATGTACAAAAAAGTCTTTTGACATCATGGCCTAAAACCTCCAGGAAGTCGACCATTTTCAATTAAAATTTGAAAATGTGCTCATTTTTTGCTATTTCGAGGCATTGTATTTGATCAAACCTGTCGTACAGATTTATCATATCTCATGAAACTTTGCACACGCGTCAGAACTGCCGAAAATTGACATCTGATATGGGTCTCGTTCATTGGTGCTGTAAAATGGCTCCATAGTGCTCCCTGGAAATTTTCAAAACCCCCTTGCCATTGGGCTTAGTTTGTCCGGAAATTGGAGGTATTACGTAGCATGCCGAGATGCACGAAAAAATCTCTTCCTACAGGAAGTTGGCCATTTTAATTTGAAAATTTTGCTCAATTTGGCCATTTTTTGGCATTTGGGAACGTTGTATTTTTCAAACTCCTTACAGATTGTATCATATCAACCAATGTGATCCACTTCAGACTTTGTAGGAAAGCCTTAAGGCCTTCATGATGCCTAATTGCGAAAATTTTGATGTTCCTTTGAAGGGTGCAGGTTTTATCTAAGTGGGTTGATCTGATTCACCTCAAATGTGGTCGGACAAGCATTAAGATGATAATGGTGACTGTGAGTCTTCATGGGACGCCCTTGCTGTGCCGCCATGACGAATTTCGATCCTTCGCCATTAAACAGGAAGTTGTTGTAACTCCTGCATGCACTGTCCAATCTGCCCCAGACTTGACATGTTTGCTAACTGTCATGGCCTGAACACATCAACATGCCAATATTCAGGTATAGTCATATGAGTCATAGCCATATAGTCATCTCCAGACAAGCATTAAGATCCAACTGCCGCCATGGGGTGGGTAGTGCGAGGGCCTGTTCAGTGCTGCTTGCAGCTTTCATTTTTAGGTTAAGATTCCTTCAGTGTTCATTGCCGAAGAGGTTTTTACTGGGAGCTGAATTATCCACCAAGGTATCACTGAATAAAACAGTTTCACATAAAAAAAAATCTGTGTTTCTCTGTGACGCAGACACAGGACATTGAGCGGCTTTTTCTCAGCTTGTTTCTCTGATAACTGAAGATCCAGACGAAAGACAAAAATCCCTCATCTGGTTTAAAACACGAGTGACGGTGACATGACTTGAAACATTAAGAAAGTAGCTGACTAAAAATGTTTTAGTGGCCAGCCATCCAGCTGAAACCTTACGGAAAACACTGTGGATTTATAGGACTGAAAAGCTCAAGTGACAGCAAACGACCGGAACAGATAGCAAATAGCTTTGGTGACTTAAATGATTTCAGACGATATGCAGCTACAGCTCAGTGAAAGAACTTGATGGAAGCCAACAAAGTAGCAACCGATGCAGGGACACGTCAGATTTTTTTGGTCACTTTCACCTGCCATTACATCGATGACTGGAACACTTCAGGATGTGTGCCGTACACTCGCTAGCACGTGTAGATGAGTGACACACTGCTGAGGACATTGCTGCTAGTCTGATGTCCATTGTTGATGAGTAGGGCTTGGGAGGTAAAGTTAGTTCATCTGTACACAACAGTGACTCGACATGACAACATATTTTTATTTTGGTTTGGGTGGAAGGCATGTGTTAATTATGACATCACAACTAATCAACTTAAATTAGGCTTAATTAATCGACTTCAAAAAGTAATTAAAAAGCCCATCCCAACCTTTACATTTAAGAGAGATAGAGGTCACTGGTATTGGATAGGTGAATAGGTACTGGAAGAGAAAGGTTCAGACAGGCAGCTCCTATCTTTTTCAAAACAGACCAAGTTGCAGTGGTGATGGAATTTTAACTTTTAGATTTTATGAAAAAATATAAATACAATACAAATATTAAAAAAACTATAAATATGTCAGGACTAAGAGAACATTTAAAGTTCCCACAGACAGCACAGCATCCTGCACCCTGAGCAGCTCTCCTCCACTTGTCATTTCTTCTTTTTATCTTATTCTCTCACCACATTTGCTTCTGTCCATGCAGCTCCCTGAGTCCACTCTGCCTCCACCTTTATATCACTACCACCTCTCAATATCCAGTCAGGGCAACAGAGAGCCTGGGTAATGAAATGACCACAACTAGCTGGTTCTGCTTACTGCCATACATCATCTGATTATGAGGAGGTATTCTCCTCATTGGGCCGCTTTTTATGGCCAACATATGATCATGTCTAATGATGACTATGCAGTTCACTTATGGGTAGTGTCGTCTGTAGGGGTTAGTTTTCTATGGATGATGATCTGAGAGGACTTTTCCTTAATGCTGATGATTCAAATCAAATAGGAAGGAAGAGGTCCAAACCTGGGATAGTGTTTTCAGTATTATTACATTTACATTCCCAGGATGATTATCTAATCTGCTCAAAGGGAGAACAAAGCTTGTAGGGCTTTGTCATGCTTTTGCACTGCTAGTTTTCCACTGTGTAGGTGGTCTCGCCCACTTTCGATTAATAATAGGCTTGAGCAGCAAGAACTGGTTCAGAACGTGTGTGCAGAGACAGGGATCAAGCTTTGTTTGACTTTGTTTGACTTGTGTAAAATGAATGTCAAAATATCCATAGTGACTCAGATCCCACTCTTTTGAGCACAGTCATCATATTTCATCTACTCTCTTGCCAGTTTCTTAAATGCTTGTCACTGGACATTTTGTTGGTGTGTTGTGTATTTGTAATATCAGGTGCATGTTGAGTTCAGTGTGTTTGAATACAGGTCCTTAATTTGACAGGGTTCCAGTGGAAAGCTTTAAGATGGCATTGTAAGCTCTTGTAGAAATGAATGGCAGTAACAGTGAACCTGCTCCAGCCTCTCTGTTTGGCTGCTGCTCAGGCAAAGGTTGCTTGCCTCCGGGCTTTGTTAAGAATCTCAGATATGGCAGTTTGTCAGTTGATGGCTATCTGGTTGTTGACTGTAAGAGCCTGTGAAGAGGAGATTCTTTCTTGTTTCCACTTCTTCTCTCTGGGCTCCATATCACTTTCCATCAAGAAGTGGAATTCATAACTGTGAGTAAAATGGCACAACATATCACACACATCACAAAGTGTCAACAGGGTTTATAGACGCAGGTATCAGTTTATCTCCCTTTGTGGAAAAAGCTTGATCACTTGTGCCCATCCAATCCTATTAGGAGGGGTGAGCTGTTCAGTAAAGGCCCGGGTCAGCAAACAGAAAGCACTTCATTTGCATAAAGAGGATGAATGAATGAATGTCATTGCATTACAACCTGATATATCAGGATGGTCAGTGTCAGCATCTTTGGAGCATTGACCGCCATCACTGTGACCTTCCTGTGCCCAAATTAAAATCATGTTAAATTAATGTAGTCAGGAGGCTTGTCATTTTTAATGAAACAACAAAATGAATCAGATAAACATATCGGTCAACATTTTTATGCTGTATAGTTTCGATATTTTAAAAAACACAGTATGAATTGTGTCTTTTTTACAATTCAGAAAGACCAGCAGAAGAGGCAGTCTGTCAGCCAGTTAACAGTCATGTAGCGTCTGCATGTCAGTCTGCGTGGTAGTGACACTCTAGCAGGGCAGCAGTAGAGTACTGACTGCCAGCTAAGCAGATAGTAAGTTACTAATAGATAGTAACAGTGGCAGTTAGCAGTAAAAATATCTCAAGATTTCAACATGTGGCTATTATTCCTTTAAACTAACAGTAAACATATTAAATGTGCAGTATAGAGTAGAAATATCCAAAAATCACTTCTGTGGTAATTTTCATATATTGCAATTAACTGACTATGACATGCTACAGTGATAATACAGAATCCTGTATTTTCCTGCCTCAATCTCAAACTTCTCAAACTTATTACAGATGTTGTGTATAGGACCCTACACCATGACTAACAGAAAAAAGATGATATTACCCTGAGAACTAAAAAACAGAGTTAAAGGTGTTGATATTATGTTACATGGGTTAACTGTATATATGTAATTTGAATAATTATAAAATATTAGGTACAAGGTTGTGTAATACAGTGCTTAACAAATTTATTAGACCACCTGTCATAAAAACGAGAAAACACAAATATTTATAGTTATTTATTTGGCAAATTAACAAACTGAAAAACTAAATATTTTCAACATAATAACAAAAACATAATATGTTAGGCTTCTTGCTTGCATTGTTTTTATACTTTCGACAGTCTTTTGTTATTGAGTTCAATAGTTCTGTTCCTACAGACTTGCTTTAGATTAAACTTTTGTGCGATCAATCTTTGAATCTACTAAATCCAAATTTGTTCAATAGGATTCAAATCCAGGACTTTGACTTGGCCAGCCCATCAGTTCCAGTACTCCAGATTCCTTTTTCTTGGTCAAATAGTCTCTGCACAACTTTGAAGAATGCTTGGGGTCATTGTCTTGTTGGTATATGAACCCACGAGAAATCAGATTCAGTCCAGAAGGGATTCCATGATGCACTAAGATGTTGTGGTTTGTTCATGATACTGTTGATTTTCACTAATTTGCCCATGGCTTTTCCACAAATGGAACCCCATACCATAACTGTGTTTTACTGTGGGTGCAATGCATCTGGCATCAAAACGTTCCCCAGTTTTTCTGTGGACATAAACACGACGATGCTGACCGAAGAGTTCAAACTTGGACTCGTCTGTCCAGAGTACCTTCTTCCAGTCATAAGCAGTCCAGTGTTTGTGCTCCTTGGCAAATCTGAGGCGTTTCTGGATGTTTGCAGGCCTCAATAATGGCTTCTTAGCAGCTATTCTTCCCTTAAAGCCTTGTTCTGTCAGTCGTCGTACTTATGGTCACTTTCTCAGACTCTGAGGAATAGTGAAGAGAACAACATAGCATAACACGGGTTCCATATAAAATGTGAGGTGATGCCAATAATACAGTCAGTAGCAATGATAATAGTAATAATTAAAGTATTAGCTGCTAACATAGCACTAAAACTAATAGCAGTATAAATCATTTCTAATTCTAGCAGCAGGTGTTGAGTGGAGTTGTAGGAGCAGCAGGAGACTTGTCATCACAGATCAGACTCTACAGCTCCAGAGGAAGAAATACCTGCAGAAAGAGACAGAAGAGGAGAGAGACGAAGAGCACAATACTACAGAAAGGGAAGATACTGAGTTAGTAACATGTTTATGGGATATGAATCCTTACTGGGGGGCGGGGGAGAGGCATTCATCTCTGCCTGAGGATCAGCAGTGGTCTTCTTTCTGTCTCCAGTACTTAAAATCTTGAGGTGTCTGACATCTGCCTCAGATAACTTTGTTTCCTTCTTCTTCCTCTTCTAAGTCTTCCCTGGGCACATTTTGTAAGTACTAGTCTTGGCAATTGACTCCAAAGCATACTTGACCACACTGTGAGAACACTTAATGTCCTAAAAATCCCTTTTTGTCTCACAGACCATCCAGCATCATGATGTGCTTTAATGCAGACTCTTTCATTTTCAGTGAACTCTCAACATTTTACCATTTTGAACAGGCATGAGGAATTTCAAACTGAATTCACCTTTTTATACCCAAATTTGAGCTGGCTCACTGGGCTTCTCTGAGAAGTCAGAAATAAATCAAGCATAACATTCAACCACTAAAACTAATTTTTCTGTTCAGGAATGCAAGTAAATAACTATAATTTGACATCTCAATCAAGAAATAATGTGATAATGATAATGTGCTTTACTATTTTTTTCTGTTTTTTGTAAAACAGTAAATTTGAAATTCATGGATAACAATAATAATTATACTTTAGCATTAAATATATCATTTCGGTTAAAGAGCTTCTACATTCTGGTGTATTAACCATTACAGACACATAAATAATTATTTTGGTAATTACCAGTGCTGTTAATTTAGGGCAGATGTGGTATAAACCTTACATTGGGTGGTGGTCTAATAGATTTGTTAAGTACTGTATATAAGTTAAGGTTTCTGGCAAAAAGAGTTATTAAAATTAGCTCCATTATACACTCTAATTCCTTGTCGTCATACAGGTCTCATTTACTTGGTCGTTTACTTGCCACTGCTACCACTTAATGGTCAGAAAGTTGAAGTAATTTTCTGATTCACAGTTCCCACCTGCATTTGTGTGTGTGTATAATCAGTGTTTTCCCAGGGTTGACAGCTTTTCCTAATAAACAAACTAGCGGGAGATTTTTGGGGTTGATGTGTGTCCATCTTTGGTTTTAGAGACATTTATAACACTTGCTGGAGGTTTTATTGCATTTAAAGTAATGAGTTCTCCATCTGTCTCTGCTCTGATCCATGTGTGTGAGAAGACACATGTGAAACGAGAGGAGAGAAAAGCGACAGTAAATGACAAGAGAGTGAACATAAATTTGGTGAATAAACTAAATAATCATTTTGTTTATTTATTATATTTTTTTTTTTCTTTTTTTTTTATTTATTTATTTATTTTTTTAGGTTTTTTGCCTGCAATATTCCATTATGTGACCACATACCAAAATCTTGGTGTATGTCTTTCACTTGTCATCCTAGGTTTTATTGCATGTTATTTTGTTGCATTGAAATTCAGCTTCATTGTCTGCAACACAAGATTTTGTGGTTCTCTCTTTTTCTGAACACCTATCCTCCCCTCCCCAGCAGCGAGCCCCAGTTGTGGCAGGTGGGCATGGTTTTGGAGGGTAGCTCAGAGGCGCTGTGTCCCCCCCCATCTCTGGAGCTGCGCCCATCCTGCAACAAGAGCCAGTCCTCACCTCCTCTGAGCACAAGCTCACAACCCCATGACGGAGTCTTCCCTGAGGACAAGGAGCCTGTCAAGTATGGTGAACTCATCGTCTTAGGGTGAGATACTGGAGTGTCTCTGTTGCTGTACATTGTCTTCATACTGTGTATCTTCTGTGATATACATGTCTGAGTTATAGATCTTCACCCTAATCTCTAAGACCTGACCTAGGACCCCATTCAAGCTGGGTGCAAATTATATCCAGTGTGATTAGATAGGGTCCCATTGTATGTCTCTGGGTCTCAGGTCTATATCTGTGTTTAAATTAAATTATGCACTTGATTGCAGGTAGGTTTTCCACACTTCATTTTTAGATCAGATCCAAAGACTTGACATTGGAGGGTGCCTTTAAATTCATTGTAGAACTAGTTTCATAAGAGCTTGCAGTCTCAATTGTTGCATTGCTGCATCACTTGATTCCTAGCACCTATTTCCTAGTGAGTATGTGTGTATGTGTGTCCTTGCATCTTTCCCAGATCAGGTCTCTTTTGGTGAAAAAATGTTTGAAATGAGAATCCTCTAGCACCCCCATGAAGGCCAATTAAAACGAGTGGCAAGCAAGGTTTCTGTAAAATCAGACTGATGCCAATCATCTGAATCCACTCTGCAAATAGACAGATCTAACATCCGGGTGGGTTAGTGAACAGGCCAACCACAGAGATGCTCAAGGGGTCAGAGGGCCTCTAAAAGCCTCAGCAAGCCTTCTGTACCTGTCCCGTACACCATCTCTAACTGCTGTATCAACACTTTCATGGATGTGCTGGAAAGGTCTTGATAGTTTTTTTGTATCCAGTAACAAATTCGATCTAGCACTCACTAATTAACATGCTGTTTGATTAATCTGTACAAAGACCAAAGTGTAAAAACCTCAATATGTGATTTTACAGGGGACCTGAGTGTGGGACTTTACACTTTGGGTTGCGTAAAGTATAACACGTTAGGTTTTGTTACCTGTAAACTAGCTATTTTTTTAGTCTTTATGCTAAGCTAGGCTAACCAGCTCCTGGCTGTAGCTTTACATTTACTGCACAGATAAAAGGGTGATATCAATTGTTTTATACATCTAGTAGCACAAAATCAAATAAGCTTATTTCCCAAACTGTTTAACTACTTATGTCCCAAAGATCAAGATGGCTTCTTAGTTGTGAATATTTAGTATTAATATGAAGTTTATTGAAGCATATAACTCACAAACTGTCATTTTTTAATTGTTATGATGAGATTAATTAAACGAGATATGACACAAGATATGATACAACATCCATCCAATCATAGCTTCACTGTGGCCAGCAGAAAATGGCTGGATTAAGTGTGTTTATTACAAATGCAGCATAATATGAAATACTCATGGTAATACTAGATAAATCACCTAATCTGAAATTAACCATGGAAGAGACGAAGGATCTTTTATCTGAACTCAGTGTGGTGACCAGTGTGGTGCCTTTTAAACGCTATATTATGAGGTACCAATCTGGGTTCAGAAAATTATATTCCTCAGAGTCAGCCCTTGTTGACCTGACTGATTGAATCAGGTTCAATACAGGTACATAAGAATAGCGAGAGAAGAACATAGTATAACCCCAGCACTTTATAAAATTTGTCTTTGGCACAGAAAGTATTACCATGGTCTTTTAAACAAGAACAGGCCCACTTAAAAATGGTACAAAATAAGATATATCTCTGTGCTTATAATATAAGAACTCATTAAGTATAGGACATTTTAAGTGATCACAATTGTTAGCACACACTGTATATGATAGACTTTGCCAATAGATTTCAGTATCTAGCAGCAGACCATGTTAATGTAGAAGAGTAGACTTGTAGACTTAACAACAGAGATGAGGATTTTAACAGTTAAAACAGACAGATTTATTAATGCAACAGAAAAATGACAGTTCTAATGGATATAAGAGCTTCACAGAGTACCGACAGTTTCATGGGATCTCTAAGTTTTAGCCACGAATGATAAGGGTTTTGGATACAGCAAAGCCGGAACGGGACCAGGAGAGAGGAGGCCAGGGTCTGACTGCAGGGATATACAACCACCCCAAACACACATAACACAGTCACAGCAAACTTAACAAGGGCAAATTTGCATACACCACTGTGCAGAGGGGAAACAGGAAGCCACCCACCCAACAGGCTATCACTGCCGTGCTAGAATTAAAAAACACACATAGTTAAAATAAGCTAAGCAATTAATAAAAACTAAAACACAGTTAAGTTAAAACCTAGAGACAACCAGTAAAAGAAGGCACTAAACACAGCACAAGAATAAAACCTAGGCAACAGCTTAAAAAACAAAACAAAAAAAACAATCATAAAGGAGTCAATAATTAAAAGAACTAAACCAGGAGAACAAAGAAAGAAAGAAGTCAGGCAAAACAGCAGTGGCCAAGAAAATAAGACAAAATAATATTGTTATGTAAACAATTATATGCATTCAAATTACTGAGTGCTACATTGTTTCTTTTTTTGTGTTTTACCTTTTGCTGAGTTGTGGCTTTACACCAGGTGAAGCAGGACCACTCTAGGACTCCTCTGCCTCAACGATTACAGCAACTTTAGTAACACAACACATTAAAGCAACAATTAAGAAATGTGACCTAAAATGCCTTTCTTTGTTGCTCAGTTGGCACCCAATCAAAGCTGCTTCACCTGGAATACAAGAAAATATGTCCATTACATGAAACCCAGATATAATACAAGGCGAAGACAATGCAACATACCTTTAGTGACTTCTTACCCCACAATTCTTTTGTGTGTTTGAACATGTGGCCCTTATATGTAGTTTGCTGCCAAGTCCCTTTCAGGTGAAAGTGCAACCAGACCAGAGGTGTGCTCAAGATCGAATACTGCTGACTGCGCCTGACTTGATGGTCGACATGAACTGCCGCTGACTGCTGGGGAGGAGTATAAAACGACTGCAGTCAAGTCAGACGTATTCAAGGCGCTTCCCGCGACAGACTAAGCGTTTGATTTTTACCAGTTGTTCTCACAGTTTATCAACTGTATGGAACTCATTGTGGAAAACCTGCACAGCTGTTCTGTAGCTTTTTTTATTTTAAAAAATATGACTGTTCTCCTCAACATGTCAGACTATTTTAAACCTATATACACAGTGTTTACTCAACCAAAGATATGTTGCTCTAAACATTTCAGGCCAGAAAAGTATGAAGAAGAAAAATAAAAGTATGAAAACAGCTGGGGCGATTTGTTCAGGTGTATGGGATAGAAGTTACACTTTGCAGGAGATCATATTTCTTAAAATCTTTGTTTTATTGAGAACCACAGACTGAGAATAAAAGGCATGGACTACCATATCACCAGGAGAGCGAAAAGAGGTAAAACACAAAGGATAAAAAATATGATCTATAAGGGCTATACTTTGTCTACAATAACAAACTGAGTATCTGGAAATTAAAACTGTGTTGGTGCACAGATGTAAAACATGAACTGTTAGAAGGAGATCAAATAAATTACATTAATTTTGGAAGAGATAATCACAGGAGATAACTGATCTGAAGTCGTTGGAATAAAAACGTACTACACGTCATGCATGTCAGTGAAGGCTTTGAGCCAATCAGGACAAAGTGCTGTTGTCACAGAGGTGGCTCCAAGTCGTTGAGAGAAAAGCAACTGCAGAAAACTAAGCAGAAAACTGCAGGTGCATAGATTGTTTTAAATTCAACATACATCACATCAAGTCAGTGCACAGCACTGCATAAAGTTGAATGCACCTAAGGGAAGAAAAGGGGTGTGGCTAGGTGCCTATGGACAGGGGTGCATTCAAGAGTAGCTGGGAGTCTATCACACTGAGAAATACCCAAATGGCCACTATACTATTTACAGGTCCACAGACCAGCATAATTAGTAAGTACTGTAAATAAGTAAAACTTTACATAGCACATATCACCTATTTAACATAGGTTACAAACTGTTTTGCATCAACATCACATTCAAAAATACATACAGATATAACATATATGCAAATACCAGAAAACATACCGCAACCAGTCATTAGTCAGCACCCAGAGCACACCCCTGAAGTTATCAAATGTTATAAAACACCATCCTAAAAAGTGGGTTTTTAAGTAAATGTTTGGTAGTCTAAAGGCATTATTAGCTCAGAGATGTAGGCAGGAGCTAAGGTAAGTGATAAGGTCATTACTGTAGTTGAGGTGGGAAAAATGAGGCCATGACGCATACATTCTTAGTCAGTGGCAGATAGTAGTGGTTTGATTTTTGTAGTGTTCCTGAGCTAAAGAAAACAGGATAGAACCATTATGTTGACATAGTGTTTGGATTTCAGTTTGGGGTCAAATGTAACTTTAAGGTTCCTAGTGTCAGTTTGACATAATGGGGCAAGAAGGCCAGCATACTGAAAAATGCAATTTGAAGTATTTTCAGGGACAGTGATGGAGGGGCTCATTTTTGTCAGAATTAAGCTGAAGAAAGTTGAGAGACCCCAGTTCTATATGACAGCTGAACAGTACTGGAGAGTGTGTAGGTTGCTGGTTGGTTTTACTGAAAAATATATCGAGTGTCGTCAACATTACAATGATAGGATATACAACTAAAGTTCAAGCCACGATAACATGAGGAGTCAGCCAGAAGGTTTTTTTCTTCTAAACTCAGGAATTGTCATTGCTCTGTCTGCATAGCAGCTTCCATGTTTACTACTGACACCAGTAAACTAGCATTCTGGGATTCTTGTGGGATTGTAGGGAACTATAAGATCTTCAAGATAGGATGGAGCCTGACCATTAAGGGCTTTATAGCTGAGGAGGAGGATTTTAAATTCTAATCTGGATTTGACCAGGAGCCAGTGTAGACAAGCTAACACAGGAGAAATATGATCTCTTTTTCTAGATCCTGTCAGTAATAGTGCTAATAGTATATACATAATAGTGATAGTGTTCACCCATTCACACACACAATCATACAGCGCTTGCTCTACACACAAAGCGCTTTAATGCATTCACACACCGATGATAGGGGCAATGTGGATATCGTGCCCAAGGATACTTCGGCACAGACTGGAGAAGCCAGGGATCCAACTGCTGACCCTTCCAATTACTGGGCAACCCGCTCTACCTCCTGAGCCACGGCTGCCTCAAGAAGGCAGTCCTACAAATTTTTTTATGTGGGCTAAAGGACATATCCTGATGAAAGATAACTCCAAGGTTCTTTACAGTGGAACTGGAGACCAGGACAATGTCATCTAGCATAACTGCGTCATTGAAAAATGTATTACTGAGGTGTGTTGAGCCAAATACAATAATTTTGTTTTTTTCTGAGTTCAGTAGTAGGAAATTGCTCGTCATCCAAGTCTTAATGTCCCTAAGGCATTAAGACATTTAGCTAACTGATTGGTTTCCATTAGGCTTCATTGACAAATATAGTTTTGGATCAGCTGCTATAACAATGGAAGTTTATGGAGTGATTCCTGATAATGTTGCCCAAAGGAAGTATATAGACACCTGGACATAGGCTGTTATGATCAACATAACAAAATAATATATACATAAATGTTGTTTCACTAAACCCCCTGTGGGCCCCTGGACCACTCTCCCCTGGAAGTGAAGGACAGGGCCGGGCCCATTCTCTCTCCAGGTGGCAGTCTCTCCACGCCCCCACTGACAAATTCACTGCACAAAAACACCTGATTACTAGATTACATGAGACACTAAGAATGTAAAAAGGAGAGCTGGTGAAAGTATTTGATATTTTAATAAATATGTACAATTTGCATAATGATTAATACTATATCCATATCACAAGCGGCTGTGGAGGTTGAGCCTACCAATGGGGAGGTAGGTGGTTCAATCCCTGGCTCCTCCAGTCCATGTGCTGAAGTATCCTTGGGCAAGATATTGAACCCCAAACTGCCTCCGACATGTCATCAGTGTCTGAGTGTGTGTGTGTGTGTGTGTATTAGAGAGCACTTAAATGTATAGAACAAGTGCTATCTGGATGAATGCGACCTGTAGTGTGAAGCGCTTTGAGTGGTTGATATAACTAGAAAAGCGCTCTATAAGTACAGTCCATTTACTATAATTAAATCTGCATGTCACAACTTTGATGTAAAGCACATAAGTCTGTGTTCTTGTCCTGATTTGTGGCAGACCAGAACCACTATGGAAATAAGA
Source organism: Lates calcarifer (assembly GCF_001640805.2). NCBI lineage: Eukaryota > Metazoa > Chordata > Actinopteri > Centropomidae > Lates > Lates calcarifer. The sequence goes on from NC_066846.1 coordinate 517,437, forward strand.
CATTTTGTGTCATGCTTCAATTTAGTGCATAAAACTAATAGAATATAATAATACATTAACTCAATTTAATTTGATTTGTACTGAACCTTTATTTTATCTGTGTCCAAAAATCACAGTAAATTCATTAAGTAGTTTATTCCATATTGCGTTTATGTACACAAATCATCACAATATAAGTCATTTTCCACCATCACTGACAGAGTAGTGTTGAATAACAGTATTTAACACAATCTAGTAAAGGGAAAGTGTTGTATTATGATAGATTTAGTAAATCATAGTAAATCACACTGTACACTGTTGATACCATAGTTTTAGTCCTATGGTTGGAATTTTGAGGCCATGATAAGAAATTTTACTTGTACAATTCAGACACTTTAATGAAATAGAGAAAATACCAAGGCTAAGTAGCAACAGGGAGTGATTTCAGTGATTCTTACTACCCATATTTCATGAAAAAAACTCAGCTTAGCTGCTCTTTATGGCCAACTAGTGTCTGAATATACAACCAGTCAGGAAAGCTGTGTCATTTCCTGTTTTAAAACCAGGAAATCCAATAAATCCAAGTAACAAAGTAGAAACAACTGAAATGAATCAGTTAATAATATTTCTGTTGAAATTAATTAATGTTACAATTAAGTACACTTTATTCTTGTGCTTCACAGACACAATGGGTCACTGGCCAATGGAGACAAGGGTCGCAGAAGAAGTCGTCTGGCCCTTTACAAGAGACCCAAAGCCAATGGGGTCAAACCTGATGTTATCCACAATGTCTCAACACCTCTGGTGTCAAAGGTGAGTAGTTGTAGCACTGGTCTTATAAAGCCGGATGTCATTCAAACTGAAGGGGTGTCAACTGTTTCAGCCTGTGTCAGAAGTACCAGCTGTTATACCAGTTATTGACAGTTTGAATATCAAAATGTTTCCAATCAGCCTTGTCACACTGCCTTGTCATTGTGAGCATCTTAGCATGCTGACTTTAGAATTTACGCCAAGTCATAGCTGTGCCTCCTTGCTATATGACCTGAATAATGTCTTTTCCATTGGCAGGCACTCAGCAACAAAAGCCAACACAGCATCTCCTACACACTGTCACGGAGCCATTCTGTCATTGTGGAGTACACCCATGACACCAACACTGACATGTTTCAGGTCAGTGTCTGCACACACACACACTGGCCTATTGTAGAAATGCATACTGGAAGTCACATCTCTCATTGGAATTCGGAAGGCTGTAGATAACAGTAAACTGTAACCTGTGATTGTGAGGATTTGTAGTGATAAAAAGTATCTAATGTTCTAGACACAGTCAATAACCCTGGAGGTGGTTTCTTAAAGCGGGATGGGCTGTAGACAGTGAAAAGGGTGCTACAGTGTCCACAGTAGTAGCACATCATTGCAAAGATTTAGAGGCCAGCTCCTCCTTAGAAGAAGAGAGATCAAGCTGCTGAGAAGGTTGATAGGTGTTGCAGAAATTCTCAATGGTCTGAGAAGTGATGGGTCTGAAGTGTCAAGACAAGATAGAGACTGCAGGGACATTAATACAGAAAGCAAAATGGTTGGAAAATCTAAATCTAAATCCTTTGTAAAGATCTCAACTTTTCTGCCCTGTAAGACAGCTGGATATGCACTGCCTCTCAGCCTGGCTTCCAGTTTGTTCCAGTGGCCACTTGTGATATTACTATGAAAAAAATCCTCTGCAATCCTAAGAGCGTTTTCCCTATAGAGCCCCATTATATTAGAGACATCTGTAAAATTGATGTCAGGGCTCCAACTGCAAACAAGGTTGGTTATCACTCTTTCTAGATGACAGAGCTTCTGTTTTTCCCTGTAGCTATTGGTTGCTCTTCCCAGGTAGAGGAAATGGAATAACTATGGGAAAGCAACCCAGCAAAAGAAAGAGAGCCGAGTTGTCAGAGGCGCCAAAGAAGGCGTGAGAGAGAGTGATAACAACTATAGTAAAACAGGAGTGAACCTCAGACAGGTGTTTACTGGATGTAGACAGTTGTGTTTGGACTGGGAGTGAAATTCAGATATGGCTCAGACCAACTTTATGGATTTTTCTACCAACCCATCAGGATTTGTCCCTGTATTCCCTATAGCCTGTCTGACCATGGAGAGAGCTCCAGAATTTAAGAGGGTTTAAACCAACCGTCAGTTGTCATTATGTCATTACTTCAAAACTGTGACTCTTACTGTGCTTCTTGCATTGGACCACGTTGCTAATTCCAATGCTAGCAGCCAGAAACAAACTGATGATTCATTGTCTGTTTGATGATCTTAACAAATAACACATTTCCTGGTGGTGACCTTTTGAAAATGTGCAATGTTGAAACTTATTATGTTGTTCTTTGCAACAGTGATACCAGCATTAATACCACCTGGGAACACCAACATCAAAATTATTTGTTGCCACTTTTTTTTTAGAAAGCCTTAGAATTATTGGCAGCTCTATGTTTAAACTTTGGGCAGAGCCAGGATAGCTCTTTCTCTCAGTCTAAGCAAGGCTGTAAGTTCTGAACTAAACACATTAGCATGAGGTTGATATCCAACTACTTATTTCAGTCATACTCTCATTTCCTGTATCTCACTTCCTAAAATGTTTAACTAATCCATTAAGGTGTTTGTCAGATTTTAATATGGGGTCAGTGAACCAGTTAGTCCTGTGGAGTCACTGAAGACACACACACCTCTCAGGGAGTGCAGAAGTTTCAGATGACTCGAGAATGCAGCGTCTTGAGACAGTGGTGAGGACATCAGAGAGAAACAGAGGGATGGGATGATCAAGAGGAAGCAAAGGAAATAGAGTAACAACCAGATGGAAGGAACACAAAAACTGAGGAGATAAAATATCCAAGAGAGGATGAGTCAGACCTGTCTGTTCTCAGCAGCTCACAGTTGTTTTCCAACCACCTTCTCTCATCATCAAGGAGATCCCAGCAAAGCTGAGACAGAGTCAACAGGATTCCAGTTTGTGCTGCTCACAGTGTTAAAAAATGACATTAAAAAAATGAGATGCAGCTACATCTCTTTTCACACACAGCCTACCTGTTTCGATGACGACATTTTTTTTCTGTTGTAACCATAAACTAAGCAAGGCCCCAAACCTCAGAACTTCAGCTTTTCCATAACACTATTTAAAGGGGAGGGACACTAACACTACTCATGAGGGGAACAACCTTTGATATAGGAATGTGTATTGTTGTCACTTCAGTAGTAATTATATTACTTGTTCAACACCATTTATTAAAGCACCATTTATAAGGTTAAAGGAAAACTATGATTTATTACAACTTGTCTTGTAGTTTTCTAACTCTGTAGGAATCCTATCCATGATGTTGTCAGACACTTAAATAAAAATCTGAGTCTGTCAGTGACAAAAACAAGAACTTTAGTTGACAGATTTTGACGTGGAGAATTGTCCATTCGATTACTTTGCAGGTGTTAGCAGTGGTTGGGTACACTGTTCTTGATCAGTACTGCACCAATTCCAAAGATCTTGTCCCTATCAATTATTTACACCCAGGTTCCAAACTACCCAAGTTATCCTTTTACAGCAACTTCAAAGCAAACCATTCAGACCAGTGTCATATGTATACGCATAGTGTTGTTTGTATTGTGTTCACTGTCTCGGTTGTGATTAACATACTGTATATCACATCAGAGCTCACAATGGCGCTGTGAGTCTCCAGTGAGGGCAGCTCACTGATTTTGTTCATTATACTGAGGAGTCAGTCCACTGAGTTCATCATGAGGATCCAGTTTTAAAGATATTGCTGACCATTCACTGAACACCTACGGAAAGTAAACTCAAAACCTGGGCAAATAAAATTAAAACTATCTAAACGGACAGGTCCCACTAGAGATATGGGATATGTTTAATGCTTTAGATGAACCAACTCTTTGAGCACAAACCAATGAAACATATTGCACTGTTAATGCATCTCCTTGACAATTCTTCAGAGTCAGACTTGTGTGCTGTTCATCTTTTATTCTTGTTTTATGATATCAGTGTTGCTGTCTTGGTTTTTGTAGATTGGCCGGTCCACGGAGAGCATGATCGATTTTGTGGTGACAGACGCGGCAAGCAGTGGCAGCAGTCAGGGTGGGGGTGTGGCGGGGGAGGGTGGTGGTGGAGGACAGTCAGCTCAGAGCACCATCTCTCGTTACGCCTGTCGCATTATGTGTGAACGCAGCGCTCCCTACACGGCCCGGATCTATGCCGCAGGTTTCGACTCCTCCAAGAACATCTTCCTGGGGGTGAGTGTTCTGCTCCCGTGGGTGTTAGGCCTCTCCAGGTAAACTACACAAGGATCATGGTAACCGTGACAACCACAGTGAGAGCGACAGCAGGGACATGGCTGTGCCACCCACGGTTGACATCATAAGTGTGAGCATTGGTGTCAGTGCATGTGACCTGGACTGAGGAAGCATTTTGCATTCACTCTTTGTGTGTGTATGTGTGTGTGTGTGTGTGTGAGTGTATTTGTAAATGCTACATAGAGGACCAAATAATTAATTTTCCCTACAGAGTGAGGACATTTTGGCCATAGTTTATGTTGGTTATGATAATATTCTACTGACCAAACTGAATGTTGAGATCTGCATTGAGTCATATTGACATGTTCACAGGTATAATTTTTAACATGATTTTTCATGTTATAATAATGATATGGGGATGTGGTGATGTGTTCATGTAATGACACCATACAGGAACTGAAGGATAACATTCTGTTGCTGTTAGGGCTGCTGGGGGTTAGTTCCAAAAGTGTTTATTAGTGAAGAAGTGGTTTGGATATAAAAAGTCAGATTTCCAGCAGACACAGTTATAAGTGTCAATGAAACAAACTTATTTCACCATCTGAGGCAGAAGTGCAAAGATGAACTACACTGGTGCAACCTAACTATATGCACACCAAGATAACTTTGATCAGTGCAATACTGTCACAACCAGTGGCCAAAGCTCCAAACCTTTTATTTGGTGGTTACAGTTTCATCATTCCTGGTAGAAAAGACTGCTAAAACTACAAAACAAAGGACCTAACTTTACCTGTATTTTATTTTTTCCTCAGTTAGTAGACTCTACTTAGATTCTACTAAGATGTGAAAGCATCTATACCATCTATTGTTATACAGCCTTTGCTATTGTAGAATACTGAAGCGTTACTTCTTAACAAACAACATGACATGATTACTGCTCTCAGCCCATGATTTGTTTGGCTAAGATAAGAACTCCAAATCCTGCATGTGGTTTTAAAGTCGTAGTAAAATGGTAGTGTAATTCCTAGTAGAACTGAATATGTAGGCAGGGTATAATTTTAAAGCCTGTGGCAAATCATTGAGTTATTTCAGGACAGTGGCCTTCAGGGTGGGAGTGATAAAAACTAACTGAAAAAATGGAAGTGATGAACTGTATGTGAAACAGTGTGATACATTGTCAATTGATTTGATAACTTGATTGACATTTGAAACAGTATTGCTCTGACCAGGCTGGCCAGGACAGCTGTGGCTCAGGAGGTCATGGAGGGACATGATGAAACATGGCTATTCATTATATCATGTCTGTTTAAATCAAATCAGCTTTGAATTCATCTAATTTATTGTTCCACATCTGTCACATCCATTCTGACTCCTCAGATTTTTTGGTCATTTGGGCTGAATGCTGAAAACAACACTGATATTATCACCTCCTAAACTGGATATAGCTAACATGTTTACACATCCAGCAGACACAGAGCAACATTAGCATTCATTAGGATTTGTGTTTGTGTCCACCCGATGAATGTTCCACCAGTGTTCACCAGCTGCTCTCGGACTGTGTCTGTCTGCTGCTGCTCAGGTAGTGGACAGTGCAAACAGCTGTTGGAGGGTTGATACTGAACCAAAACAATGAAGACGTGGACTGTAAAACCAAAACAATGGACTGAAAGATGCTAAAAAGCTGAGCTATAAAATTGGTAATAATGCTCTGTGGAGTGAGCCCTTTAACATTACACATTGCTAATATGAAAACACTGATTAGTACAGCTTTAAGTTTGTCCATTGGCTAATTTGTGTTATAAAAAAAGAATAATTATTTCCTGCAGAGCAGCACTAGCCTCAGAGAAATGTTTACAGAGCTAAATCTCCAATCTGCATTTTGCAATATCCCAGCTATTTAAAAGCTTTTTGTAAAAATGAGGCTAAACATGCCAGAAATTAGCTGTTTCATTCCATGAAAGCTAACTTGTATTTATAACACATCCTCTCTTTCTCTCAGTAATGAGTTTATCCTTATGTGTGGGTGCATCTCTGTGCATTAGTCAGTACAGTAGTCATTCTTTACTGAGCTAAATATAGCAGCAGAACAAAAGCAACATTGGCTGTATTTTTTTTGCCAGCCACCTCTGACACTCACCTCCACTATATCCCTCTGTGCCTCCCCATCATTCCCCTAACCTTTACGTCTGCCTGTTGTGTTATTACGTGTGGTGTGTGTGTGTGTGTGTGTGTGTGTGTGTGTTTGGGGTGGGGGGTGGGATGTCTCGTAGGAGCGGGCTGCCAAATGGAGGACATCAGATGGCTTGATGGATGGCCTGACCACCAATGGGGTGCTGGTGATGCACCCAGCAGGGGAGTTTGTGTCTGAGCCGGCTCCGGGTGTCTGGAGGGAAATCTCTGTTTGTGGCAACGTCTTTGCCCTGAGGGAGACCCGCTCAGCTCAGCAGAGAGGAAAACTGGTAAGGTGAAGCAGGGCTGATGGGATAATGTTCACTTCAGTATAGTCACAAGGGTTGAGGTTACTGACCTTGACTTGACCCAAGAACTTGAAACCCACCTCTGTGAAAACTGGTTAGTCACCATAGTACAGTCCTAAGATAAATTAATATGTGGGCATACAGAAAAGACTGCAGATTCAAGGATGTACTGTTTTGTTTGCAGCATTACAGAGACGTAAAGAGAGGAAGTGAACACACACTTAATATGTGCTGTTACAGAACTTTTAAGTCTTTTAGAAAAAGCGAGGAAAGTAGTCCTGTATCATGCTGTAGTATATTGTGTCCCTTTTGGTAGCTCCTAGCCTCTGATTTTTGAATCTGTTGGTACCACTCTGTCCAGGCATTTCCTGTCTTGACCTGAGGTGCTGCCAACCACCCAGTTAGCACAGATGTGTGGACGCCCTCAATACAAGCGCGATAAAAATCATACCTCCCCATGAAATAGAAAACTGTTTAGCTATCTTAAAAAGAAAAGTCCTCACTGAACTTTCTTTAGTACTGTTGATCTTTGTATCCAAGAACTGGTAGGCCTCTGTCACTTGATTATCCTGACCATTTACATTATAGCCAGGAGTAAATGGTCACTGTGGCTCTTAGGTTCCACCATTACTTCGCTTCTTTTGGAAACAAGTTATTGGCAAATATTGCAAAATGTTCTAATGTTTGGCTGAGGTAGAGAAGTTGGCGTATTGAAAAAGCGATGTGATAAGAGTGTTATTTTTCTTCATCCATATCTGCTTCTAGGAGACAAAGCAGCATCTATTCATCTTTGCAGGGCTCCACTTCAACAGAGAGACCAAATTAAAGAATAAAAAGAGTCTGGGATCAGGGGAGTGTGTAATACAACATCCCTGGTTAAACTGAGGGCTTTGTTCTCAGGTTAACAAAACCCACCAGTATGCTTCAAAACAAAACATCAGTTCTAGTGATGCACTGATCCAATCAGCTGAATGGGAATCTTAAGAGAAAAGGTAGGATCAGCGATGTCAGCAATGAAACCTGATATACCTTCCCTTCTTATCTTTCTTCTGTACCTCTCTTAAGGTTGAAAATGAGTCCAATACCCTACAGGACGGTTCTTTGATTGATCTGTGTGGGGCTACCCTGCTGTGGAGGACCCCAGCCGGGCTGCGTCACACCCCCACCCTCAAACAGCTGGAGTCCCTTCGCCAGGAGCTAAATGCTGCCCGGCCACAGTGTCCTGTGGGCTTCAACACCTTGGCTTTCCCCAGCCTGGCTCAGCGTGAGATTGTCGACAAGAAGCAGCCCTGGGTCTATGTCAACTGTGGCCATGTGCATGGCTACCACAACTGGGGCTACCGCAAGGAGAAGGGTCCTGCTGGCCCAGGGGGCACAGCACCAGCCAGCACCGGGGAAAGGGAGTGCCCCATGTGCCGGCGAGTGGGCCCCTATGTGCCACTGTGGCTGGGCTGTGAGGGAGGATTGTACCTGGACGCCGGGCCACCCACTCATGCTTTCTGCCCCTGTGGTCATGTATGCTCAGAAAAGACAGTGGTGGGGTGGAGCCAGATCCCATTACCCCACGGCACCCATGCCTTCCATGCTGCCTGCCCCTTCTGTGGTACCTGGTTGACAGGGGAGCAGGGCCACATCAAACTCATCTTCCAGGGCCCCGTCGACTGAAGCCCAACCTGGAAACCACTCAGAGGAAAGTGATGGTGGACTGGACAGAGGTGGACCTGCGCAATAAAGACGGTGTGCTGGAGCAAAAACTGGAATACTTGAGTGTGGGTCCAAAGAGAAAGCACTGATGACAAGTACAGGGAATGGAATGTTGATATGATGAACTGAAAGCAACATGCAATAGTAGATGCCAAGGCTTCACATGGACTATGAGGTGTATGGAGAAGATGTAAATAAACTGTGTTGAAATGAACATGTGTTCAGTTATCTTCTGTTTTCCTTTAAGTACCTGCTCAGTCGCAGCATTCTGGGCTGGGCTGCTTTCATCTGTTCACATCTACTGTAGGTTTACATGACTGGATGAACATAAACATGCACTATTTTCATAGGTCTAAAGCAAACCTTGTTAAATAACATTATTCTCACCAGTCTTGCAGTTCGTTTACTGGGAGCATTACAGTATCTCTACAAAGAAGGGGCAAAAAACAAGATGAGCACACAGGTTGGAAGTTTGAAGTTTGTCAGACTTAAGCTTGGTTTAAACTTTCCTGTAGGATCGATACAGAGCCTACACTGTATCCCTAGGTGTAGACTACACTCTAGCCTACGCAAGTGGCCAAAGCTGAGCATTTTTATTTGTGTGCTGGTGTGTCTGCATCACTCTAAGCTTTTAAACGCAAAAGTCAATTTATGAAACAACACACAGCCCTGTTTCGTTGTGAACATGGCTTCATCTGGATGAGAAAATGCAGGGGAATAGTAACATCATATCCAATCTGTCCACTGTAAACATCCATCACTGTTTACAACTCTGTCAACATTTGCTTGGCTGTTGCTTGCATGCAAATGGATAAGCACATTCCAGCCCTAACACACCAACTACCTGGATTCAGTACCTGCAAAGCCTCAGCATTGTATTGTGTGGGCTGCTCTATATGTGTCTATAAACTGCAGGTTTGCTTTTTGCTGTATGAACACTAAGGTCTCTCCCCATGAGAAGCTCTATCTCTGTAAGTATTGCCAGCACACAGTCTGCAGCTTACCAGTGCATAGTGCATTAGTAAGCTGCAGACTCCACACAGTCTTTAAGCCATGCTCCCAGTTTGCAGTGCCCCCAATGTGCTAAAAATAACACAAGGTCACCAGCAGCCCGACGCATCCCTGCCAGGAAAGAGAGGGAGAGAGAGAGAGGGAGAGAGAGAGAGGGAGAGAGAAAGAGGGAGAGGGGCGGCTTTGTGATCAGAGAAGCTGCACACTACCCATTCATCACCTAAGGAAAACTTATTCCAACACTGATGAAGCCTTCAGTTTTTACAGATTCAACAACTGCACAAGGATGATCCACAGCTGCCAGACAGAGATAAACATGGGATTTTAGATTGGATACATGCAGATAATGTTTGTATCTTATGATGTAATATCACTGCTGAAAAGGTCTTACTGCAGAGTGGATACAGGGCAGCTGCAGTCCCACCACACATGGTTCTTATGTCAAGTATCTCTTCATTTGTCTTTACAACATTTCCATCTGACACAGTGATGGATGGAGCAGAGTGGCCTGCACCTACAGATTATCTGCTTGGTGTGCAGTTATTTAAAGGTCCAGAGGAAGAGGCATGGGTACAAATCAAGGACGTCCGCCATGTGGATGACAGACAGCAGAAGAACGCCATGGTGTGAGCCAGGGTACAGTGTTTCGTGTGTCTCCAACAGAGAGTAACAGTGCAATCCCATGGAGAACATGTACTGTATGTGCGTGTCCCTTAAAACTATCAAGAAAATGATTGGGATTTCATCACAATTATTAAGTCAATGTGCCAGAGACAATGAATAATAATCTATAGTATATTTGGTATATTTTGAAGGGCTTAATGTTGTCATATCCATTCAGTGCTGTAGTCCAGAGCTAGATATCTCAACAACTACTGGCCATATTAAAATGAAACCTGATAAGCATATTTATGGTCCTTTCCAAAATCTTTTAGTGGCCAACCTGACCTCTCCCCCAGGCCCACCATCAGGATAAAAATAAATAAATAAATAAATAAAATAAATAAATAAAAAAAATCCTAAGAGATCAGAGTTTCTTAGTTCATTCATATGAGGCATCCTGTTTTCTGCCACAGTGTATTTTTTGATGTTACCACTAGGAGGAGCCAACATTTTCCAATACATCCACACCTGGAAGCTTTACAGGTCTAACCATGTTCCAAAAGTTTCAAAAACATGGATTTAATTGATTGAACAGTTCAATTGTGATAATTGACTCACTAAACAAAGAAAGTGTTTTGTTATAACATAAGGCTGTACCAAAAGCCATTTTACAACAGTTCCCCACACCCACCACAGATAACCAAGATAGAAACTACCAAAGGGTTTCAGCCTGTCACTGAGCCCCTCCAGTTTGTAAAGACATTTGACATCATCAAATCATAAATGGTCACAATTACTATATGAAATGATATTCTTGTTCAATAAATCACAGGTATTCATTTTGACTGTCTTTGAAGTGATTTGGTGATTTTACTTCCATAGAGTTGAAGGACTTTTAAGAGACAGATGAAATAGTCTGTGCAGCAGAGGCTAAAAACACTGGGTCCTACATTACTCCATTAATGCAGCTGGATAGGGTCTTTGATTAGACCCTTCATATCTGGTAAACATGCACATCTTTGTGTACAGGGTTTCTGTTGTAAATGTGTAGTCTTTTCACAGCTCAAAGACGCTGCAGTCATCCATTCATACAGCATTTTGTTATCATGTCATACAGCTGTTAACACAGGTTTAGTTAATTTACACAGGATCAGTTTAGTAAAATTATGTTGTGTTTCTATTTTTTAAATTTTTTTTCACATAACAAAGGTTAAGATTTTATTGGTTGCTTGCTATAGGAGCTGCTGGGAGACGATTTCTTTTGTAGAAGGTAGCTCTTCCATTGGCCTGAGTGCACAAATATGAGTGTGTGTGCATAGCCAGAAACCGCTAGGATTAGGTGGAAAAATATGGTTTGTGATTTGGTTGAACTTTTCCTTTAACTTCAGACCCTCTCTCTCCTGTGCCACAGCAGCATACCTCAGTGAGTCTCACTGAGGAGATGGTGCCGAGCTTCCAAGTTAGCACTGCCCAGGTGCTCACATGTAGCTGCTGTAATGGAGTAGATACCGGGGTATTTGCATGTTACACAGTGTATGCGTATGTGTATGTGTGTGTCACCTGTTGTAGGTGTACCACAGGAGGGAAAAAACAGGAGGTCACTCAAACAAGGATGACATGAAGAAGCTGCAGTACAGGCCTGACAGGGAAGATGTCAGTCTACTGACATCTGAGGGTTACAGACCTCAGGCTGTCACTGACCACAAACTGTCCTTAACCAAACATAAGGAATGAATTATTATAAACTGCTCATTCATCTCCCTGTTACTGTGATCTGACAAATCATTAACAAAATAAAGTGTTTTATCCAGTTTTGTAATCAGGTAGAAATTTAGATCTAATTCTGTCATCACTTTTTAATGTTTCATTGTGACCAACCATTATTAAAGGGGAATTCCATGTATTTTGCACATACAGGTCAGTTTACTGTCCTGAAGAGTACTCTACTTCTGTTTGTGACAACAGTCAAATGTCTTCTGTTGCTCTAACACACTCTGTCAAACCTGAGCAAATAATCTCGGCCTGGGCTTTAGACCTTTGAGCAGAGAGTGTGGGTGTGAACCAGGCAGAAAGCTCTGATGAAAGATGCTACTGAGTTGCATCTGCAGAAAAGTAGGATCTAGTCAGGATATCTCTGGCTCCTGTGAATCACCCAACTTTAACAAAGCAAAATACTGAATTGCATCAACATCATTCACATCATACTGATGTGTTTGATCATAGTTGTTTCTATAATTGATTAGCACCAAACCAGTTGTGTAAGAGAACACATTTACAGTCTCTGACCTAAACAGATTTTTCCACACTAATGATATATGTCCATTCTGTTCTTTTTTTCCTCTCAGTTTCATCTTCAGTGTAACTTTGACAGCTGATTCAGATACTTTTACACTCTGAGAAGAACAACACAAACACATACAGTTACAGAGCTTACACCTAATATTGAATCTCAGCATAAAAAGTTCTCTATGTCTGTCCCAGTTAGGAAATATAGTGTGGTCTAAAGTTCTGGGGAGAACAGGGGAGGCTATATAAACTTTTTCTCATCCCATATTTGTATTATTTAATATTTGATTTTATTTTTTTCCCCTGTGAGATTAAAAGTTCCATGGAAAACACTGCCTTTGTGAACAGAACACAGGTCACACATTCATTATCAACTCAGGACTATTGGACTATTTCAGATACTGGGGAGTAGGGGGGTGGGGGTGAGGGGTTAGTGGTTAGTGTCCCCTCCATAACCCACCAGGTAAGGATAAATAAAAATACCACATTCTCATGTTGACAGTGATCTTTTTTCATCATTGTGTGGGTATATGTACAGAAGAACATGATCAAACTCTGCAGGGAGACAGCACCGAGGTGAACAAGCCAAACAGAAGGAAGACAGAAGGTGACGGACAGGCAAACTCCTGCCCACTGCTTTTTATTAACAAACACCTAGTGAGTGCCTTTATTAAGCCATTGAACAGCAGTAAACAAGTGTGCAAATGACAAACAAACCCAAATACAAATAGAGAACTAAAGAAAAAAAGTCAAGCATTATTTCATCAGAATCACATTCAGAAGCAAAAGCCTCACCCTATATCTGTTAAACCCCACCCACATCAGACTTCCCACCCTCCCCAGTGACCCCTCATACTTTGATGGACTAGACAACACAGTATAGTATTCAATGAATTCATTAAAATCAGTAGAATATCAAGACTTTTTGAAAGAAAGATTAAAAAAAAGGAAATCAGTCATCAAAGCGCTAAATATCCAGTACATGTGTGAGAGACGAGTGTTCATTTCAAATGATCACTTGTTCTGCATCTACTCAAGTGAGACTGGCGTGATGCTGGGATACCAACATGTGTCCAGACAGCTGGGGAATGTTACACACCACCCTGCCCCGCTCTACACACACATACACACACACTGCCACTTCCTTCCCTCCCTCTTAATGTGAGATTCCTGCACAGAAAACTGCACCATTCCACTTTATCTCCACAATGATAAAAATATTTGTGTAACCTGATGATGACACACTCCACTCAGCTCCAGGTGATGGCAACATGATCACAACTCATCACATCTGATTCACTCTGACCGCTCCAGAACTAATCACAGAAATCAGTGATGAGGCTTCACAAATGGAAGGCTGTTGTTGTCAACATAACATGGACTCATCTATATGTTCAGGAGCTGAAATTGCACTTCTGCAGTTGCATTTTATTTGTGACACATTGCCAAAGCCAAAGGCAGCACTGTACCTGAAATGCTGACAAGTAATTCTTGAGACCCAGGAGAGCAACCAAAGCCTGGCTGAGATTCCCTTATCGGAGTACAGGGGCTGATCAGAGACAAATTCTTCAAGCTGCAGTGACGTGGTTGGCTGGATGGGAGAGTAGGGAGTTCATATCCGGTCAGCAAACCAAGACCAGTCAGTCCCTGATCCTCCGGACGCCGACAAACACAACGTGCATGATCAAACTGCCTATGGCCTGGACCTGAATCTAGATCTCCCTGCTGGTTACAACTAGACCACAGGTTATCGAGGGAACTACAAGAGGGAGTTTTCTGAAGGACCTGATGTTACTCGAACACAGTATGTTCAGTATTTATAGCGGAACCAGCTTTCTACAACACCACCACCACATTTTCCAGCTCTTTTTAGAGGGGGTAAAAGGTTTCATGTCAGATGCTGAGCTGTCACTGAAGGGTAGAGGCCCCTCTTTTCCTCACATTCCTTCCAGTTTCCCTGAATACCACTGAGACCTAACACAGCCCTGAGAGGCAGGGAGCTGCTCAGAGCTCCAGGCATGTAAACAGCCTTATACCTGTCTCTGATTTCAGCATTGCTATGCCAACCATTGGCAGCCATGGCAAACAGCCTATGTCTGATGCAAACAGGTAATTAAATCTGTATATGAATGTCTCATACAGTGAGGAGAAACTGCTAGCGCCAGTTTGTTGCTCTACTGTAATAAAGGTACTGGGCATTTTGGTACTGACCAGATGTGTCTGTGTGTCAAGTATTGAAAAGTGCCAAGCACTGAAAGTTGGTATTGAAGGAGTAATGAAATGTATACTCTACTTGACTCATTTTTCATCAGTTACTAATTTAAATCATCATTTAGCCAGCTTGACAAAAACATCTTATCTTGAGGTCAAGGCTGCCCTTCCAGAACTTTCTACCACACTGTACAGTCTTTATGAGCTAATGGAGTTTGCTCAGCTGTTGTTACATGACTGAAGCGCCACACTTAGGTTGTATATGAGGGGAGAAAGCTCTGGAAAACAAACAAACAAACAAACAAAAAAACAGGAAGTGGACTTCTGAGATAAGTTTTTTTTTGCAAACTACTTTTTCAATATCTACACTTTATGCTCATTACTTTGCCAGTTTTAGACTATTTAGGAAAAGTATTGTATCAGTGCTGGTATCTAAAATCTTCCACTTCCACCCAGCTCTACATGTGATCATCATATTTTACTTTTGAGGCTTTGACATGGACGATGATTGCATTTAATTTAGAGAACTAAGCCACTGTTTTCATTAGAAATAAATATGCTTACTGTGACAAAAAACTTAACTCAAGGTCCACTTACCGGCTTCTACAGAGTGTGAGCTGAGAGGGACGGTGGGAGCTCTGGAAAAAATGGTAAATGGGCCTTGAGTTAAGATTATCCTGACATCAAGAAACTACTTTCGTGCTCAAATACAAGTAAAAAATGGTAACTGGTCCAAAAATCTCACCTGAAACACATTTGAAAACATTCCTACAATTCTCAAAGGACAAGGAAAGTCTTCCAGTGTCCATGTCTCTATGGATATTTCTTCAAACAATAGAGTAAAAACAGTAAAGTCCTGAGTTTAAAGGCATCAGTATGCTTCAAACAAAGAGCTTGTTGAGTCATTTAACAGCATCTGAATCCTCCTTTACATCACAAGAATCAAGACAGGATGCATCTGTCAAATTCTGTAACCTCACACAGGGATTGGTCAGATGTGTGAAGCTGTGAAAGCAGGTAGGTTTGAACTTCCCTCCAATCAACTACTTCACTCACATAAAATGTTCACACTGCTCTGGCCATGTGTAAGCTTTATCTCGCCCCTCTTTAAGATTGCTTTATGCCTCACCTTCAAGTGTGGCCATTCGGAACAGGTGTAAAAGTCTTTGCCTGTAGATGCTGTCATATGACATTCTGTATGACCTAGTTCATTTGAAGTATACTGAGGCCTTAATAATCAGTGTAAGAGGCTCAAATGTTAAAAGAACTACATGAGAGGCACAAACTGGAGCACTAGAGTGTCTGAAAAAGAACCAGAAATGCTCAGGGACATAAAAGACAAGTGTGGCCACGAGTGGGAGACAACTATGTTTGTCAAACATCTCAGGGAAGGAACAGCAGCATTTGTAAGCCCCACCCCCTTAGCCAACAGACACACCCACACCACATCTCCACCCCAGCTTCATCTGCAAACAAGCATGAATGAAACAACATCCTAGAACATACTCTGTCATGTACTGAATGAGACTTTAAGCAATCTGTACAAGTTGTCTCCATCAGATGTATCAATGGAAAAATAAACAATAAAACTACAACAATAATAAAACACTACTTATACGATCAATGCAGGATATTGCCAATTGCTTCTCTTTTACTCAGAGGCCCCTACACCACTTTTATCATGCCTGGTCATCTGTGTCTCAAGCCATCTGCCCTCTAACTGTAATATTTAGTGTCATTCAAGGAGGTCACTGTGCTAAATGTCACAGCACTCTGTCATAGTTCTTTCTGTAACGTGACATTATTCCTTTAAAGACTGAAGACTAAAAAGAAAAACTAACACTATATATTACACTTCGCACATCCAGCACCTCCATCCCAGCCCCAATGTTTACATGTGGAATTAGCTGAGTCTCCATGCTCCTCTACTACGTCAACTGTAGCGGAGGGGAGTTTGGTTAAGGAATTCCATGCTTAATGCTTATGTCAAACTACCTACAATCCGTCTGCATGTAGATCTTCCTCCAGTATGTGATCTCATTATTGGTTCAGACTTGGGTTTTGCGTGGATGCAGAAATTAATGTCACTCTCCCACTTTCTTTTGTGTCAAGGCACTAAAGGCCTCAGTACTGCTTCAAAAAGCTTGTACTACAGTCTGAATCCCCCTTTTCAGACACGAAGTCTGGGAGGCCCGTTGGACAATTTTTGTAACTTTAATCCCACAGTCATGTACTTTGGTGTAGGCAACAGGTCGTAGTGGTGTGAAGACTTTTCTCAGTCTTCACACCACTACTTCTGACTTTACATGGGCACAATCAAGTACAACACCATGAAGCCCATTGAGGAGAGACCTGGTTGGTTTGAAGCATAATGAGAACTTCAAAGTGTGTTCAGACAGAACATGATGCTAATTTTATAGACAATGTAATTGCATAAAAGGTCAATAGAAAAATGAGTAAGTGCAGTTAAATGAGAGCCTGCCAGGGGTGCTACAAACTGAGTAGAAGGCTTATCTATGCTGATGTTTCAGTTTGAGCTGGAGTTTGAGCTCTGCTTCAGACACACAGGCCAGAGGAAAAAGCTGAGAAACTGGAGGGAAATAACACAAAGAACCAGAGTTCCTATTGACTTCAAAAATCAGTCAGTGTGAACTCAACACAAAGAGGCACATTCCCATACACACATTCAGTGTGTCCATTTTGAGCTAGCTTACAGCTAATGTCTGTAAAGCTGATACACTGGCTGCTTGGAGCCAGTCAATATGGTCCAGTGTTCCAGTGATCAAATTAAAACAGATGAGGCAAAAATTTGCTTCACTTTCTATCTGAACACACCTTAGGAAAGTAAGAATTGAAAATGTGGAAGAGGACAAATGGAGGGAGAGGGGGCTCAACGAGCAGGCTCTCCCTGGCTCCTCCTCAATGAATGGAAATGATGAGTCACTGTTTGAAGGCTGCTGCTATTGAGGCACACTTCCTACTGCATGCAGAGCATATACACTGCCCAACTCAAACACTTTGCACCTGTGTGTGTGTGTGTTTGTGCAGGTAAGTCATGGCCAGGCCACTCTAAATCAATACCAATCTTCCCCCATACCTGTTTTCTTTCTAGCCTCTTGGCAAAAAGTATAAGTTGTTTTGGTGTGTGTTTTTGTTCCCCCCTCACACACTGGTTGCTTTCTTCTCTGTATCTGGTGAGTGTACAAGCCTGAATTAACCCTCACAAAGTTCCAATCTATTCTCCAATCTCTCCTGCAGTTTACTCCTCTGTTTGCCTAGCCATCGTGTATCTCCTGGCAAGCTGACAGAGGGGGGGTCAGAGAGCTGGGTGTGGATCATAGGATGTCATGGTGGAATGGTGGGGAGTGGGAGTGGCAGAGATGATGGGAGGGAACACAGAAGGAGAAGAAAGGGAAATGTCAGTGTGGAGATGCTGGGGGGGATGGTTGGTGTGGTGGAGACGAGGGGTCCTTTAACAGCAGCCGCCTCCAGACTGCCTGACAGGGGTGCTCTCAATTTTCAAGTTGGGCTTGTCACCGCTAGCTGTGGCCCCGGGGCCCATGCGTTTCTTGATCTCTGCAGCCATGGTCATGAAAGCTTGCTCTACATTGGTAGCGTTCTTAGCACTTGTCTCCAGGAAGGGGATAGCCAAAGAGTCAGCAAACTCCTGCCAGATAAGAAAAGAGGAAATTAATAGTAAAACATTTCACTCAAAACTTATCACAGACCAGACGCAGGCTGTGAAGTTTTAAGTCTCTGTTGTACTGACAGCAGGGCAGACAACAGACTCCACACGTGCAGTCAGTGCAAAGGAAAACACCACACATTATCTGGTTCCAACTCCTCATGTGTATTTGCCACTTACCTTTTTTATAACATTGAAAAGTAAATAGCTTTGGGATATGGACTGTTAATCAGATAAAACAAGACAGATGTCAACCTGGGGTTTCTGAAATTTGATGGGCACTTGGAACTATTCCTTGAAATTTTGACCTTGCGAGTGGATGCAGAAGTTATCATATAGGCTTCAGTGGCCCATAATGGTTGAAACTTGTTTGACAGAATTGAGGAGAATATACAATTTTCTCTGCTCAGTAGTCCTCTGTGCTATAGAGCCCTATTGTTGTAAGAAAACTAAACACATCATTGAGCCACATGTTCCTGCATCACCATGAACAAACACACTGTAATTTATGATGACTCAATCCCACACACACCGTCAGTAGAATTCACACACTGCCCCAAATACTCACTACCGCTCCAAATGTGGATTAATCTGCCTGTGAAAACAGTACTCAACAAATGAACTATTAATACTATATATCTGTGAGCCATTTCTTAATATTTACATCTTCAGTTGGAGCCGGTGGGCTTGAAGCTGTGGGCCACAGACAATCAGTCACAAGTCAGTAGTATTTAATGACACACTAATTCTTTAGTTAGCTTTGCTCTTTTAATGGGATTTGTTGAAAATATGGAATGACATCAGGCTGAGCTTTTAAAGTGATATTACACCAATTATCTGATTCTTTAGGTATCAAAGCCTAAACCTTCTGTAGGCCTGAAATGTCTGCTGTTAGAAGTCACTACTTCGTCCTTTTCCTTAGAGAATGGCTGAATTCATGTACGTTATAATGCATTCCAATGGTGACAGTTTAATTCAGTGGATCAAATGTCTAAACTCTTACACCATCTCTGCACACACCACCCTACACCATGTCCTGCAGCAGGACACTTTTCTGCTGTACATTTTAAAGTCTTCAGGACAGCTGAAGCTTTACCAACTGTGAAATGCACTGCTTCAGTTTGTAACTCCCAGTTAAGGCTATGGTATTCCCTTTACCATTGCTCCTGTTTTATTGGTACAATTACAATTTACCTACATGATTACTCCAATTTCTGAAGCTTTTATTTACCTCAATGTCCAACAGAACCAGGCCTTTACTTGGCTTATAGATTTATAAGGCTTATATTGAACAGAGGCCTTAATTTCTAAATGACCTTGTTCCCTGCTTCATAGAAACTCAACATTTCCTCCATGTGTCCTGGTTGTCTTGACAATATTCCACAGCAGTAAAATGTATCAGTACAGCAGCAGTCAAGTCATATTCAGCACTCTGCAGTGAGTTGCTGAGTGACTCAATGTACTGTTGTACAGCTGTACAATGTAATGACATTTTATACATTTGAAATAGTAAAAATTAGATTGGTGGGTGTGAGTTGAGTAGGAGGTCCATACAATGACTTCAGAATGTAGTCTGAGCCCATAATTCATCTATGATCTGTGCTGTGGAAATCTAGCATAAACTGATTTTACCAAGTGCGCCATACTACAACAAGTAATTCCACCAACCCTCACTGTTTTATGAGTCTTTATTCTATTAGACTATATATACTATATTATTAGACTGCAATTGAGTCAATTAAAGAGCTAAAAATGTGCTTATCTCCCTCTAAAAAGTCAACATTTATCACTTCATGTGGTTACTTCATGCACAGAAAGCAGCCGTACCTTGGCTGTTGTGTAGTCCACTACTTTCTTGGTGGTCAAATCACACTTGTTGCCCACCAGAAGCTTGTTGACATTTTCACTGGCATAGCGGTCAATTTCCTGAAGCCACTGCTTCACATTGTTATAGGACTCCTGCACAATGAGAACAAGAAAATCAGCATGACACTGGAGCTCACCACAGGGTGAGTTTACACATTTTCTAAACACCTTTATGAGTGGGCAGTGGTACTCAGGAGAACTATTCCTCTGAAAGTTACAGGAAACAGTGAAATATTATTCAAACCTGGACAATCTAATAAAATCCAACATTAAAGGCTCAAATGTTCACTATTTATTGAGATTGCGTCAAGGTGATTCAACTCTGGTCATTTTGGATTTTTTTCCCATTCATCCAGAAGAGCATTTGAGAGGTCAGTCACAGATGTTGGGTGAGAGGGCCTGGCCCGCAATCTCTGTGCTAGTTCATTCCAAAGGTGTTTGATAGGATTGAGGTCAGGGCTCTGTACGGGCCAGTCAAGTTCTTCCACACCTGACTCATCTAACCATGAGGTGTGTGTGCAGTAGTAGGATTTGTTGTTGTGCATGACATTCGTGATTCTGAAGCGGTTATCTTTTGTTTTTGAATAGTAAAAAGAAAAAAGTATACAGAATACGAAGGGCAAGGGGAGGGTTAATATAGTTCCTAAAAGCTGAAATCACATGTAAAATAATATATTTGTCAGTTACTAGCTGTATATTTTTCATGCTGGGACCAGAAACAGTGGAACGTTTGTTTGTGTGTTTAATCAAACATCTGTGCTGAGTAGCTATACTGAAAACAATTTCAGAGAATAAGTAAATGACTTCAACAAAGTAACAACACAAAATATTCTGGCTGATTTCCTGCTTTGAGGAATCAGTCCAGACTGACTCACCTGATCGGTCACATCATACACAACTATGATGCCATGGGCTCCACGGTAATAACTGGAGGTGATGGTACGAAACCTCTCCTGCCCTGCAGTGTCCCACTGAGACAGACACACAGAGACAGAGATAGAAAAAGAGGGAAAGAGAAAAGGGATTAGAAATCTGTTCATCAACTATTTCATCACAGGCAATAAAGAGTACCCCTCTCAATAATTTCCTCTGACAATTCTGACAGTGTTTGACAGTGATTAGCAGTAGAGGATAAAGCCTCCAGCGTCCTTCTGGAAGTTTCTCCCATCTCCACACAGGATCTCTAAAGATCAGCCAGAGTGACCATCAGGTTCTTGGTCACCTCTGTTGTCAAGGCCCTCTCCCTGATTGCTTACTTTGGCTGGGCAGCCAGCTCTAGGAAGAGTCCTGGTTGTTCCAGACTTCCATGTATCATGGAGGCCACTGAGCCCTTAGGAACCTTCAATGAAGCAGAAGTTTTCTCCTCCAGACCTGTGCCTCAGCATAATCCTGTCTCTGAGCTCTGCAGACAGTTCCCTTGACCTCTGTCTTGGTTTTTGCTCTGATATCATTGTCAGCTGCGAGACCTTATATAGACAAGTGTGTGTCTTTCTAAATCATGTCCAATCAGCTGAATTTACCACAATATACTTTCTGAATGGTTGGCAGTTGGCTGTGAGGCTGCATTATAGCCATCAGTGATTTGAGGTGAGCATCCTCTACTCGGCTTCCTTTGCACTTACGGGAAGGTGTAAATCATCTGACAGCACAAACCAAACTTGAATTGGTAAACCTATCCAAGCCAGAGAACCAAGTAATATTTATGAAGCCAGGCAAAGATTTTCTGATTAACTTTTTTTTTAAATTTGAATAATCCAATGATCTAATATCAATTCTCCTGATATCTATCTTTGCATTTGTGCCTTTTTTCAGTAAACATGTACATCTGTGCTAAATGTCACATGTATGCTGCACTACATGTTTATGTCTAATGGAGTTAAATGGTAAATGGACTGTATTTATATGGTGCCTTTCTAGTCATGCTGACCCACTGACCTTCCTATTAGTGGGTGACCTGCTCTACCTACTGAGCCACAGCCTCTGCCAGGTATTACAATGTACACAAAAGGGTAATTTTGAATTAAAAAGTACATGATAGATGCTATATGAGCTGCCTTGAGACATGACAGCTCCACAATAAACTGTGACATGAATAGATAGACTCTGTTTCTGTCCAGTTTTTGTGCTCACAGTGATCATTACAGTGGATGACTGTGGCTGAAGCATCTGCTGCTGACAGTCCCTGTGAAGATGTATTTTATTATTCTTGCTCAACTGTTTTGCACATGTAGCTCTAAAAATATAGACAGATATCATTTTTAGCTGTTTTGCACTTGCCAAGGAAAATAAATCCTTGGTCCAGTCCTCTAACTGGGAAATAGGTTTACTGTTTCACAAAACACAACTTGGTATTCATCTGATGAAATAGAATCATCAATAATTTAAATGAACTGAATCGAATCAAACTCAGTGCTGATATTCAGTCCTAAAAGTAATGTGTAATTATTGTCATAAATTCTGATTGTTAAAACTGTTCTCTGCCCTTTCTGAGGACAACTTTCTGAAAATAGATTTAAGCACAGCTCAGGAAGAGACTAAACCATAGTGCCCTGTACTCTCAGGGGTTGGAGGCAGTGCTGTCTCATGTGATTGGTCAAACAGATGTGATGTCACATGACAACAAGAACAGTAACAGTAACAGTAACTGTATAAGGAATAGGACACTGCATACTTTAAAAATGAATGACTGATGGACAAAATAACATGTCTCGCCTGTCATCAGTTTGTGGGGAGAGACCATTCTCTGAGGCCATTCAGAGGGAGCTGTAGTCAGGGGGTTATAGACTAAAATATTTCTCAGCATCTCACAGAGATAAGGATACAACACACTAACACCTGCAAGGGGAAAAAAATAAAAAAATGGGAAGATTATGAAACTTCTGAGGATCACAAGGCAGGTGGTGGAGCAAATCACCAAACTACAAAGTGGTCTGACATGCTGAACACTGTTTTGGGCAGCTGACAGCCTCCTGCCAGCCCAGTGTAGAAGAAAATCAACAATATCAACTTCACTTTCTCCACTGTTGTCCTCTGTGTTGCTTACTTCGCTAGCCTATCACATATATAAAAATGAGTGATAGTTGTGACATGGTATAGCAGCTGGGACCTGCTGTTGCCTTTTTATGACATACATCAGCCACAACAGTAAAACAGGTAAATGATAAATGATCTTTTGTTCAGTGCATACGTCCCAGTTTATAAATACAGTTGAAACACAAGGAAGAGCCTCGTGGCAAAGCCTTACAAGAACCTTTAATGTTCCAGCTATGGGAAGCTCCAGATTAGAGGTGTTATATTTCTGCAGTGAGAATGGGCTAAATGACTACAACAAAACACATACAGACTAATCTATAAACCACTTAAAAAAGAAGAACACTGTGTGCAGTGGAGGCAGAGCTACATCTGCTTAATAAACTGTATGTCTTTGAGGTGGCACAACCAGTTCCCTAAACTAAAACTGGATCCAATTACAGCTTGGTCTGAATGCAAAATGTATGCACACACACAGCAAACCTCTTGTGTTTTGATAACAACAGTTGGATCTACGCCTAACCCTCAGGTGTGGGTTACAGAGAGGGTTCTCTTTTTGTGGGGGCTGTAAACCTGAATACACACAAACCTATGGGGACTCAGTTATTGTGGAGACCAAAACTGAGGTCTCTATGGCTAAGGACTGCTTTATAAGGGTTAAAATTTGTTTTAGGGTTAGGGTTAAGGTTAGGCATTCAGTTGTTAAGGATAGGGCTAGGGTTATGGCAAGGGTAACCCTAACCCTTGCCATAACCCTTGCCATAACCCTAATGCGACATAATGCGGAATGCATTATGTCAATGAATTGCCCCCATTGTGATAGTGACATATGTGCGTGTATGAGTGTGTGAGTGTGCTCACAATCTGCAGTTTGATGGTCTTGCCATCCAGCTCAATGGTGCGTATCTTGAAGTCTACTCCAATGGTACTGATGTAGCTCTCTGTGTAGGTGTCGTCCTGTGAGTGGAGGGAGAAGAGAACAGGGTGGGAACAGATCAACAGCAGTATGAGGAAAGACCAAATGTTTCAGCTGGAACAGAAAGAGGCTAACAGGGATGGAAAACATGTCTTGAAGTGTGGGACAGAACTACTTACTGCAAAACGCAGCAGAAGACAGGACTTTCCTACTCCAGAGTCTCCAATGAGCAGCAGCTTGAACAGATAGTCACTGAAATAAAAACACACTAGGTCACCACAAGGAGGACATTTCTAAGTTTACTGCATGTACAATATCTCAGCTGATAAAAGCAATACAAGCTGACAGTGTCAAACTTTGAAGCAGTTCTTCTGACACCAACCTTTCTCATAGATCAGATTGATATGGATATTTACAAATTCTTTCCACCCTACTTTACTAAGAATAAATATGCTTTCATATTTAACACAATAAACCGCTTCCCAAATGTTAGATAGGGATATATCTGGTGTTTCTTATTGTCAACAAATCCCATTAAAACATAAAAACCAACATGTTAGTTCATATCTCTATACATCACTTCCCTATTCTGTGTGACAACAGGCTCAAAGTTTATTGGTTCCTTCATTTGTTAAAAAAGGCTCGATCATTTCCTAAAAAGGTGGTCACTGCAGTTTTTAGTAAATGTTACTCAAACAGGCAGAAATAGTGCAGATGTTGGAGCTATTTTCAGCTGTGGTTTCATCCACATTGTAATAACTTCTTCTGAAGCTTTCAACTGCATCATAGTGTCCTCATCAGCTGTGGTTGAAAGCTCTAAAAAACAAGCAAAACTCTGTCCATATATACATGTACCACCCTCCTAAACACTCCCAAGATCCCAAACAGATCCAGCATCTGTGGGATGCACTGGATCAAGCCAGATCCTTGGAGGTCCCACCCCACAACCCTCAACCCTGTGTCCATGCCCCGACGGGTCAAAGCTGTTTAGCAGCACAAGGAGGACCTCCAGGAAGGGCAGGTCCCACAGATTCTGGATCAGATTGGGATCTGGGGAGTTTGGAGGCTACCTTGGGCTCTTTGTTGTTTTCAATGTTGGAAACTTTCCATGGGAATTAATGTGAACTGGAAATTAGCTGAATTACCGGTTAGCCTATAACAGGGAATTTAAATGTAGTTGGGAAAAAAAACACCTTGCAGCATAATGTTGGGTGAAACAACCAGATTTAATGTAAATTGAGTTCAATTTCTTCCCCACACTGCGCATTCCTTCATTACTG
The DNA here is from genome assembly GCF_001640805.2 of Lates calcarifer. Classification (NCBI taxonomy): domain Eukaryota; kingdom Metazoa; phylum Chordata; class Actinopteri; family Centropomidae; genus Lates; species Lates calcarifer. Next base: position 542,763 of record NC_066846.1, read on the forward strand.
CACAGATAATTTCTAGAACACCTACTGAATTTAAGCCCACGGACTACATCCAGTCAACTTAGTTTGGATGATGTTACAGGCTAAATATATTTGATCTATATATATACACAAATACATCAAAATGTGTTTAAACAGTAGCTAGCTAGGCAGTAGGGTTGTCAAAAAAAATCAATTCTCAAATACTGTAAACTGTAAAAGAACCTTGAAGTTATCTTTGATCAAGATATGTCTTTTAACGTCTTTAGAGACTTGTTGGGGCAGCCTGATAATAATGAATTACAGTAGTCCAGCCTAGAAGTAACAAATGCATGAACTAGTTTTTCAGCATCCTTTTGAGACAGAAAATGTCTAATTTTGGCGATATTACGCAGGTGAAAGAAGGCAGTGTTAGAAGTTTGTTTTATGTGTGAGCTAAAGGACATATCCTGGTCAAAGATGACTCCAAGGTTCTTTACAGTGGAGCTGGAGGCCAGGGCAATGCCATCTAATGTAACTATGCTCAAAATGTATTTCTGAGGTGTTTGGGACCAAGTACAATAATTTCAGTTTTATCCGAGTTCAAAAGTAAGAAGTTGCTTGTCATCCAAGTTTTAATGTCTCTAAGGCATCCCCGAAGTTTGGCTAACTGATTGGTTTCATTAGGCTTCACTGACCGATAAAGCTGTGTATCATCTGCATAACAATGGAAATTTATGGGGTGATTCCTGATAATGTTGCCTAAAGGATGCATATACAAGGTGAAGAGAATCGGTCAAAACACTGACCCTTGTGGAACTCCATGTCTAACTTTTGTGTACATGGAGGAATTGTTGTTAACATGCAGGACATGAAGCCTGTCAGATAGATAGGACTTCAATCAGGTTAGTGTGGTACCTTTAATGCCAATAAAATGCTCCAGTCTCTGTAAAAGGATGTGATGGTCAATCATATCAAAAGCAGCACTGAGATCTAACAAGACAAGTACAGAAACAAGTCAGTTGTCAATATGGTACACTTTGTATAAATTACCCCAAGTTTCTAATTTCTACTTCAATATTTCCAAAATTTCCCCATCTTAACTTCCCATGGGAAGTTTCTGAAATGTATCTGGAAATTTACCAGAAATTTTCTGCCCCTTTGAAACCCTAGGTGGGTGGTATGTATCCAGTAACATCCAGATGAATGAATGACTTCAGGTTTCCCAGCAGAATAATTGGATTGTAACCAGATGATCAGTTTTATTCACTTCAATTGTCAGTGGTTTAATGTTATGGCTAATCAGTGTATATATACAGTATATGCATCTATCTATATATTATGTATGAATCTATACATATATGATCAGGACTGAGTTCATGTTTTTGTGTGGAAGTTTGATGCTCACTGCTACTTACAAGTTCTCTCAAAATAACAAAACAACATCCCCACCTGCCAGCTCACCCAATCACTGAGAGGAAAACAACCTCACAACAATTTCATACACAGCACAGACAGCTGTGGAGAATTACCTAATGTCAGTGCTATTCTTGTGTCACAGGAAACTGAGACCTGACAGCCTGACATTTGATCAATTGACATCTCAATAACACAGGATGCAGCAGAACTGTTGCCATTAGCCCAGGTCACATTTCAACATGGCTAAAGTCTCATGTAGTCTTATGTAGCCATGGCCACTGTCTTATGTATTCTTAAACTGAGTGGGTAGTTAATTGAACCTGCTGACAACAGTAACCATAGCAACATCAATATCTTTTTATGACAGATAATTTGGGCTGTGTATCATTAGAAAGGCTTTAATACTAGTGCTAGAACAATGCCTGAGTTTTGATTGTGATACAAAAAGTTAACTTTTTCTAGAACCTTACTTTGAGGAATATGATAAGGGTTTTCTGCAAAACCTTTTTTTCATTTAATAACAGAAGCAACATTTCAAGTGTTAAACAATATCCCACAACAAAAAACAGCACAAGAACTTTAATCTAAAATGGCAAAATTATGATTTAAGTCAGGATCTGACCACAGATTTGGAGCCAACTTTCAAACTTTCGGTAATTGGTATTATGGACAAATGTTTGTTTGTACCAAAAAGTCAATAAGCAGAACAATAGGGAATCCAGTGAAGGAGATCTGAACACTTTCTTTAACAGATTTGACGATTTGACCAGGCATCTGCCCCACCCACACCCAGCCCACCTCACCTCTCTCCTCTGTTTACTGTCCCACCAACATGAACACACTATCAAGCCCACAGGTACACTACCCCCTCCTGCCATGTACCACATCACTTGTGCATTGCCTCACTCCTCCAGACACAACAAGCAGTCCACAACAGAGGCTGGTCTTGGCCTACCTCTGCCCTGTGGTACACCCTCACATGGACGCACGGCAGTTCACGTACCACACATAGGTGTGGATGATGCAGCCATCCACCTTCTCCACATATCCCCCTCCCTCCTGGAAAAGCATGGATGTACTGAGAGAATCTATGATCTTTGATGTCTCTAGGGCATACGACCATCACTCCTGAGGGAGTAAATGGATTGCATGGAGGTGGATCACCACCTCACCTCCTCGATCCAGGACTAACAAGGGCGCAAGAGGAAGGACAGTCCTGCCCCCCTTAGTGTTTATCCTCTACAGCAGTGGTTCTCAACCTTTCTGCCAAGGCCCACCTGTGTCCAATGAAAAATTCCACGGCCCCCCTATATAAACAAAGACTTTTTTTTTTTTTTGCTACAATGATGACAAAAGTGCTTTCTTTCAAACTAACTTTTATTTTAGTACTCGCTTAACACAAATAGCATATTTGTTTGTCAGTTTCCCCCAAAAAATTATTAGTTGTGCTGAAGCTTAATTAAAGTGCAAAAACAGCAAATAATATGTATATATCTATATTTTTAAAACACAGAAAATAAAATGCACTGAGTTACCATTTCAAAAAAAACATTAAAAATAAATGCAGAAAATAAGCACAAATAAGCACAGGACATTTCTCATTCAGTGTAAGGTCTACTGCTTCTGGCTAAAAAGGTGGTCAATACGTGGGGAGATCTTTGACAATGCCACACGCATGTCATCCTGCAGGCTCAACTTGGCCCTGTATCTAGTTTTCAGTGCCGTCATGGCTGAAAAGCCAGTTTCACGCAGGTATGTGGTGCAAAATGGTATCAACAACTATGGTATCTACTATGGTATCAATGGCATCATGAGATACTTGGTACCCAGCAGCACCACATTCACACCAGAATGTTTCCAAGGGCACCTCACTGAAACAATCTCTCCAGGTGCTATCAGAGGAGATGTCAATAAGTTCCTCCAAGAGTTTGGATGATGATGTCTCAGGAAGCTTGTTCTCAATGTTCTCTGTAAAGAGGTTCTTTATCCAGAGGTAGGAAGCTGCTTCGCCCTTACTGAGTTCAGGGAAATAAATGTTACATTTGTCCAGGATCCCTGACAAATGTGGCATGACCTGGTGCGAGCACTGCAAGGAAATGTGTGTGATCTTGGTGTTAAAGTCTTTGCTCCAGCAGAGTTAGTCATTCTAAGCAGTTCACTACTTTTATCCACATTGGGGAAAAAATACCAAGGTCCGGACGACAGGGCCCATGCTACTGCCCCACACTGTAATTTGATCAGTTTATTCATATGTTATTATTGGGCTAGGCAGTTAGTTTATACACATGAAGCACTACAGATTGATACATTTGTTTAGTTAGATAGTTTCTCTTGTTATTTTGTCATTAGAATATTTTTTTGTATTTTTCTTAATAACATTCACAGCCATCTCAAGGCCCCCCTGTTGAGAACCACTGCTCTACAACATTTACCCACAACTCAGCTATTTCAGATGACTCGGCTACTGTTGGCTGGCTGGTGGCAGATTACCACAAACACCAACCACACCACATTCAGGATATTAACACAGAGATTGTACAATCATAAAAAAACTGGATGTGCACTTAAACAATAAACTGGACTGGATGGACAATATTATACAAGAAATGCAAGGTCTTTGGGGTTCAGGGGGCACATCCTTAAGACCTTTTATGACTCTGTGGTGGCATTAGCCACTTTGGCTGAACCACGATAGCAGGAGCAGCCCTGTAAATCCAAATCTCTGTCACTGACTGACGGATTTACTGTCCCAGTGATGAAGTTACTCCACTGGTCAGCCGGCCGACTACTGGAGTTTACCCACGGGCCATTGCTCTCTCAAAATGAATTGGTGCAAACAGCTTCTATTACATTATGAGAGGAGCAGTTACAAGCAAAGTTGTCACCTTATCATCTTTGTTGCTAAATTCACAGATCCCTTTGGACACATAGAAACAAATTTAGCAATGTTTTGGACAAACCGCAGCTACTCTCTGTAGAAAAAAGGCACCAGTATTGCACCATGAGCCCAAAGTTGGGCCTTCCCTCTGCAGGCACACCTCTCTGTAATGGCTGAATGGCAGCTGACACAGATGTGAATGAGCTTCTAACTTTCTCTCTGAGTCATCATTTTATAAGTAAATACAACCAAAATAACAGCACAGCTGCTGTCTTTAACTTATATGCCCAGTGATTTTGTGAGACAATGTCACTGTTATAAAATCAGGATTTTCTCAGTGCAGAGCAGCAGCTTAGAAATGACTTGGAAGTAACTGCCATCTTAATGGGCCCAATGTCAGTCATTATTTCATACTTGTTCCACTGTGTGACAAAAGAAACAGAGAAACATTTCAATGAGAGCAGCTTTACTGGGAATCTGTAAAGCTGCTGTTAAATACTGTACAGAGCACAGAGAGCAGGAGAGAAGCAAACAGATAGATGGCAGAACCAGCTGACACTAGGCAGAATGCAAATCCAACACAGTCCAGCCATAGTCTGGGTTTTGACTCAGTCTTGTTTATGGAGTGTTCTGTAGGGGCAGTAGTATCTCAATAGTAGACTGGAAGACACTGACTAAACTGGTCAAGAGGTCAGGATCTGTCCTGGGAAGCCCCCTGGATACAGTGGAAGTGGTGGAAGAGAGGGATGATGGCCAAGCTTTCATCCTTAAGGGAGAACATCTCCCACCCCCTGTATGATACTCTCTCAGCACTAGGCAGCTCCTTCAGTGATGGACTGCCCCATCTGTGATCTTCAAGTGAGCAAAACCACAGATGTTTTCTTCTCGCTGCTATCAGACAGTACAACAACACTGCTCCCCACAACCCACCAGGCACTCTACAAACACGTCTAGAAATATGTATAATACATTACTTTGGAATACACAACTTTTTCTCACCACTGCTCGACATATGTGCAACACTTCATGGAAAAATGTTCAATATTAATCCTGTCAACAGTGTGTATATAATTATAAACACCTCATGTAAATACACAGATGATGAAAAAAAATCTTTATGTAATTTTTTTTCTCTCTACTATGGTTGACTATACTTGACACATACTCTCCTCTATATCCTGCTACTGCTTTAACGATGCAGATTTCCCCTGGGATTAATTAAGTTCACCTCATCTAAAAACCTGGTGAATGACCAGCCCCAGTGAAGTGCATTTATCATGTCGAGATATAGTGCATACTACTAGGCGATATTAAGGCCTACTCAATCAGCAACTAGATCATACAGTATGTGTAAACATAGAGGAAAGTAAAGACTGTCAGCTAAGGGTGTGGGCTGTTAGCTAAGCTAGTTAGACAGGGTTCCATAAGAATTCAAAGCTGTCAGCCGCAGGACAGCCGCTGCAACAGTGTGCTTTTCAGCATCGACTGAGGGATTCGGTGACAGGCGGGTGTCCCCTCATTTAAGGGCTGCAGGTCAGCCGTCAAACATCTGCTACCTGCCGTATTTACGAAATGACACATCAGATACAGGAGTATACAGGATCAGCACCCTTCACGAATGGCTGATAACGTGTTTATATTCGTCTCCAAACAGGCAATTATACATATTCCTGTATATAGATAAATGTTCAAACAGTGCAAATAGTCCACTCTGTTCCTCCGTATGGCAGTAAAAGGAAACCATTCTGAAAGATGACATTTTACAACACAAACCGATATGTTACATTTATAGTAAATTTAGCGTACTGTAAGTCTGAATTTTAAAACTAAGCATGTATAGTTACAACTGTGCCCATAAAGAAGACGATTTAAATTAATATGTGCATAAGAAAAATCAACAGGCCAGTTTATTAATCCCTCATCTGTTACTTCACCACTTTATGTTTCGTCACTGTCAAGATAATGATTCGTTTCCATTCTATTTTCTAAAGTAATGTACGGCAGCGTTTCATCAGATGATCATGTCGCTTGTTCTTTTACTTGTCCCGTGAAAGGCCGCGTGTCATAGCCGACACCGTGAGGCACGAGCAAGCTGTCAGCTGACATTTAGACAAAACAGGTTCGCGAGACTGACACATTAAAGAAGCAGTCCGCGCCCTGTTCACCAGCGCAAGCTAGCTGATTTTTGCCAATAAATTCAACTGTACACTTAGCTTAGCATTATTTACATAAAATAACACCATAAACCATGTAACGTATTATTATGCTTTCTATCTGAACACAACTGAGACGGCGTCACAGTGGAGCGTTTGCATGTAAAACTCACTATTCGGGATTCATGGTTTCACTCTGGATATGTTTTGTCTGTCGGTGACTCGACTCTTCCTTCCTACTCCGGCTTGAAGGTCCGGTTATCCGAGGCACAGATGGCTGTTGTACTGTCTCCTTTACTGTCCCCTGGTCGTTCCACTGTGTTATTGTTCATATATCCTTAACTCTAGCGGACATATCCCTATTTCGGTCAGGTTAGGCTGGTATATTTAACTCCCCTTTTCTGCTTTTCTATGACCGTTGCTAGCGAGAGGTTCAAGATGGCCACGCAGGAGCGGTAGTGACGTAGATGACGTGGCACTACAGACAAATCAGAACAAAACTAAAATGACAGCAGTGCTGGGATTTGCAGTTTTTTTGTAATTACTAACTACAAACGGATAAATTGGTTCGCAAAATATGCCTGGGGGATTTATTCAGTCAACAACGACGAGCTCGAGCGAACCAGTTTATCCGACATAAATATGGGCATGGTCATATAAATAAAGGTTAGCTCAACATTGAAAAACTGTTTATTTTCTAATGTATTTGAAAATCACGTAAAGCCTTAGACCTGGGTTTGGGCTATCAAGTCTAATTGGAGGTGTTTTGCTAGGTCAAAAAATCATTTTCCTACAATATATATACTTTTATAGCTCAAATCTAATTTTATATGTTATTTATTTAATAAAATGTAACTTTTTTTTTTTATTATTTCTTAATATTACATGGAAACTATAAGTCATATTTACAGTCTCAAGAATGCAATTACATTTCTATGCACAGGTTTGAAAGTCCATTTCCACCAGAAAAAAACTGGTGGAAAGAATAACAAAAAGTACTGGTAGGTCAATATGGGTCAACATAACTATCAACTACAAATTTGTGATTAGAAAGATAGCAAGTCAAAAGTTTGAATTATTCAGTCAAAAATGATGAGATACTAACAGTTTAGAGTTATTTCAAAAATACGTTTCTCATACGTTTGACATTGAAAATTGCATTTTGACTACTCATAATTTGAATGTAGATGGTTTGTCTATATGTTTTGGCCCTGCAATGGAAAGAGTGTACCCTGCCTCTCGGCCAACGTCAGCTGGGCTAGGCTCCAGGTGGGTCATATAGAAGCTATCATTTACTTTATCATTTACTTTTTAACAGATGCACAGAACCATGGATGGATCTTAGAATTTAAGCTTCGATAATTGGATCATTTAAATAAAATAGCAATTTATCAGAAAACTTTCTTTTGTCCAGCCCTCGTACCTCATAATTTTGACATAAAATCTCAGATTTGATTCAGTATCTTATAATTCTGACTTAACAGAAGTATGGATATTTTAAGCTTCATCAATATGTGTTATGTTTGTGTTTTTCCTGACAGAAAAGGACTTACTTTTGTAGTAACAGATACTTCCAAGTAAAAGATACACGATACAGATACAAAATAAACAAAATTGTTCAAATCTGTGTCACTCAACTTTCAGATTAGCATGGAGACACACATGGTGGTCAGTCAGATTCCAGTGGGAACCTGTGCCACCCCTGGGAGTGCACACACACAACATCTCTATCTCTTTCATGTGCACAGTTCATGGGAAGTCCACTTTAATAAAGAATTAAGCTTTCTGGCAAAAATTAGTTTAGTGATTATCATTTGTCTAAACTGTTGACTTAAGGTAGCCATTCTCTTCTTCCACATATTCATCTCTGGCTGCAGCAGCAGCCACAGGAGCAGGCAGATAGACATTTTCCCATCGTCTCCCAGAGTCCGTCTGTGGCTCCAGAGAAGCAGCCACAGAAGAAACAGCCTCCAGGCCCTGGTTGATGTAGCTGGCCTCCAGGCTGGCCTCCAGTACCGGCAGCTCTGACAGAAGACCTTTCAGTGTCTCACCTAGTTCCCCGAAACCAGGCCTCCGGTTCGGCTCCTTATCCCAGCAGCTCTGCATGACCTTATAACTGTGCATTGAGAGAAATGAAGTGAGGAGAGGCAGGAAGTGTTTACAGGTTTCACTTGTCTGTAAATTGTGAACAGTTCGATCAAAATTAGATAAATTTTGGGCAGAAGAAATATATTTTTGATTCTCTCCTAAACCTTGCATGTCTATTTTCTAACCCCTTTGGAGGTCCTAAACTCAGAATGACCGGGTAAAACCTACAGAGGGTTGAAGTAGAACTCATTGTGTTTTTTTTTTTTTTTTTTAACACATTAAAACATTTGATAATCAGTCAAAAACTAAACTTAAAGAAATTTTAAAAATTAGAGGTAGTTGTAAAATTATTGGACTATGTTGTACTGCAATCACTGCTAATACATGATTAAAAAAATCACTGTAAATGAATTGAAACAACTGAAATGACTAACACCTCCCACTGTATTTCCCTGAAATGTTCACTTTTAGATTGAAAACATTACAAAGAGACAGTTCATTGGGTGTGATGATTAGTGATGATGTCTGTGCTATTCTGGATAACACACAGCACACAACATATTGTGAATAGTGTTCACTGGGATGACTAACCCAACCGGTCGAGGCAGATGGCCGCCCACCCTGAGTCTGGTTCTGCTCAAGGTTTCTGCCTTCTTAAAGGGAAGTTTTTCCTTGCCACTGTCTCCTAGTGCTGCTCATGGTGAAACTGTTGGGTCTCTCTTTATTTATATAAGATAAAGAGTATGGTTTGGATCTGCTCTATATGTACAGTGCCTTGAAATAACTTCTGTTGTGAATTGGCGCTATATAAATAAAACTGACTTGACTTGACTTTCTGTCTAAAATAGTCTGTAAAGACCCGTTGCTGTTGATTATTTCAAAGTCACTTTTACAGGGTGTGAGCACCATTAACACAATTACATTTAAGTCAGTTAAGTGTACAGTTTACTGACAAGACAAGCGTAGGTCTGGTTAGGCCCCTTCTCTTGCTTAGCTTCACCTCAGACTTAATCAGCATTACAGTCAGACTGTCAGACATTCAGATATTCAGTGTTCCTCTTTACAGGTGAATTGTGAGCACATGCCATCTCACAGTGGATGTAAAATTTGTTAGGTTTGGACATGGACATAGGCTGCATTTATTTTGTACTACTGTTTGTACTATTTTTAGTCTAAAGGTGGGTGAGATGTATGGTGAGAATTAAAAAAAAAGTATTCTTGCAGTAAGATAAATCACTTGGCTGACATCCCTTTTGATTCAATGTCATGTTGCAAATACTGTGTATATATTTTACATTCATTGTCAGCATAAATTCACATCATTCACAGGATTCTGTGTTTTTAATTTTGGTCATATTCATATTTCATATTTCACAAATACATGTGACTGTGACCATCATAGTTTGAACATGTTAACAGGTCTGTCAGGTCAGTCTGATCTCATCAACTCTGAGACACGTTCTGTAACAGCTTGATCGTGATTCACTCTGCTTCAGTGCTCCTTGGCACTGATTTTCTAAGTCTCTGAACTCTACTGGAGGGATGAATCTTTAAAAAGATATTCACTCATTTGATGTTTTGATGATGGTGGTGGAGAGAGCTATCTAACATGTTGTTCCAATATCTCCCACAGCTGTTCAGCTCGGTTGAGATCTGGTGACTGTGAGGGCTTTCATACTCATCAAACCATTCAGTGTCTCCTCCTGCCTGATGGAGGGGGGCACTGTCATCCTGTTTCTCCTCTCATTTATTCAGGTTTTTCCCTTGTCACTCATCTGTACAATCAACATCTTATATCAAAAGTAAACATATATCCTCTTTGGATATTTAAATCAAATAACACTGCATAAAACAGTAAAATGTGATATCTAAATGCAGATGATTTAAGATGTATTCAGAATACATTCTCTGACTTCATGGTTCTAGCCACTAGCTCCTATAGCTTTCTGTTCAGGTTTGGAAAACTCATTCAAATTGAGAAATGTCTCAGAAAGAGCACAGGAACTTACAGTTTCTGGTCACACTCTTCAGGTGGTGTGAGCCTATGCCCAGACAGCAGCAGGTCCAGCAGCTCATGGTTATGCACTCCAGGATAAGGAGTCCTCCCCCGGGACACAATCTCCCACATGGTCACCCCAAATGACCACTGAGAAGGCAAGGACATGAAATCATAGTTTTACACGTGTGTACAATGTACAAATTCAGTTACTCAGTAAATGTCACAATCAAGAAATCAGAATCTAATCTTTACTTTCAAAGCTGTTTATCATGTGACTGTCCTAACTTCTTAGTGGCAAAGTGCTGTTCCACAGAGAACTGAACTCACCACATCACTTTTGGTAGTGTACACAGACTCAGACAGACTCTCCACAGCCAGCCACTTGATTGGCACACGGATAGCTAGTTTCTGACGATAATAATTACTACTGTAGATTTTCTTGGACAAACCGAAGTCAGCCACAGACACTCTAAGGTCATCACCCAGCCTGTGGAATTAAAAAAAATCATTAAACACTGTATATGCATGACATGAAGCAAGTAACACAATGCTCTCTAGACTCAGATCAAAGAAGAAATGTGAGGTCTGATACACTATTTTGTATACTTTTGCCCCAAAACACAGTCTTCTCTGAGACCCTCAGTCTGTGTCACTGAAACTTTAAGCAGTTTCCTTATGAGAAACAAACCATGGATGAATACCAATTGCTGAGGACAGAGACACAGTTAGATATGAACAATGAAGCCTTGATTTCAATCTCCCCCTGCTCTAATGTGTCTTACTCTCAGTGTCTCCCTCTGATGGACTCACATGCAGTTGCGCGCAGCCAAGTCCCTGTGCAGAAAGCCTTGTGAGCTCAGATAGTTCATCCCTGCTGCAATGTCAATCATGAAGCACAGGAGACTCTGATGGGGCACAAACTGGAAGACAGTTTGCCAGAGTTTTAATTTTTAAGGTCACTTTCTATGAAGTTTTCATCTTTCACATGGAAAAAAACATCATCAACAAATACTTTCTGGTCATGGTTCATTAACATAATAAACATTGCAGGAAGAATTTTTTAATTTTTGGATTTGCATATGATTTCCAGAGAGAGTAGTATAAGTTTAAAGCACTGTCCAGGCATCCTCCAGGCTACAATATTAAGTACACTCAACAATGGTAAATGGAATGGACTTGTACTTATATAGCATTTTATCGACCACTCAAATCGCTTTTACACTGCGTGTCACATTCACCCATTCACAAACACATTCATACAACGATTGCTCTGCACACAAAGCGCTCTAACTCATTCATACCCATTCACACGCTGTTGACACACATCGGGGGCAACATGGGGTTCAGTATCTTGCCCAAGGATACGGCATGGACTGGAGAAAAACAATACAAATACAAGACTCTTACAGGCTACATTCAGACAAAATCTGTAATGTAACCAGAAAATCCCACTGTTTACCTCACAGTTGTCAGACACTGAATAAAATGATTGTAAAATGATTTATTAAGAGAGTTGTAAAATCTGTTATTAACTGCTGTGCAGTGTTTTGGTGTCTGATCAATCATAAACTTCACAGCCATGTGAAACTTAAATTGCTCATCTAGGCTGAACTTTATTGCTAGTCTTAGGGCCATAGCATTAGAATGTGCACAAAACCCCAACCTCCCTGAGTGCCTTAACAGATGGACGAAAATGGATGGATGGATAGATGCCTATGATTTTGATGATATGATATGAGATCTCTTAAATCTCTAAATTATATAATTTTGTCCAAAATGAAAAAGGTTCTTCTTCAGGGAAAAAATATATGTGTTACATGGGTCACCAAAACATTTTACCTTTAATATCAATACATTGACATAATATCAATATATAGATATTAAAGTCACATCACAGGAATATAAAATCCCACAGCCATCTGGTCAGAAGTTTTTCAGATATCTTATTTACAAGCCATTCAATTAACTGACCACTTGTGTTTCTTTCTTCTTTATTTTAGCAGTTACTTGAGTACAGTGTTATTATAACCCACAGAAAGGATAGCCAAAGCTATAAAAACAAGACCATAATAATAATATCTACATACATACATATTCGCAGCTGACCAGGCTGGGACTGGTCCAACTGGCCAGTCCCAGCCTGGTCAGCTGTGAACACGAACTGATGAAGCGTCTTGGATGAGAGGTGAAACGTCTTCTAGACTACAACTAAGTCCAGTTGTTTTCGATTAAAACTTTCCTTGAGATAACTATGACCTGGATGTATACAATACCTAAACTGGAATTATTATTATTATTATTATTAGCTGTCCAACATGAGAGCATGCACCAATCTTGTCTAGAGTGCATGCAAAAATAAGCCCCATCTATGCATGTGCTGACTGCATCTCACCATAGGAATATCACCATAGCGTGTAGCAATGAGGAAGCGGCGCAGGTCTCCATGTTTCATATAGGGCAAGATGACCATAGGAACAGGCAGACGAGAGTCCTGTTCTCTCTGTAAAGTGACCCCTGCAGGACAAACACAGACACATGTCTTTCATAGGCAGGAAAGCTCAACTGTAGCTGTGGGTAGAATAAATAACCTTCACAGAATTTCTAGAGCAAGACACAAACTTCATCTGATTTACTGGAGTTTCCCCCAAAAGTGAATAGTGGTCAGAAGATGAATTTGCTTTTAAGTGACTCAATAATGGCAAGGTTTTGCTGTTTTGAAATGTTTGAGGTTTCAAAAGAATTTAGTTCTGGCTTTAGAGGTCACACCAGAGGTCAAGACCTGAGCATAAGTGTCAGCTTGAGTTGCAGGTGAAGCAGTTTAGCCAATGGCTGATCTATGGGCTTTCCCAGCTAATTAAACAACATAATATGTTGTCCATGTCTTCTGTGTTTAGAACAACACAGAGAGGTATTTTCTGAGCTGACGACCCTATCAGCAGGTTGACATCATTTGTACATGTCTTTCAAAACTATTACAAATCACTGATTCAAAATAAGCCAGTTTTATGATGTGATAACACTGTTTATGGTTTGGTTAGGTTTAGACACAATATGATTTGGTTGGAGTTAGGGAAAGATCATAGATTGTGTTTAAATGAGTAACTAGTCAAGGTTAGCAGACCTTTGTCAGGAGACATGAGGTTAATGTGGAACAATCACGGTCAAACCTTGGAAAAAATAACAACATCAACTGTCAATTGGGAACAAGAATCAAGCAGCTGTCTCCCATGTTTAAGTCTGATGATTTGTTGACCCATCCATGCGCCTGACCTCCTCCCTATACTGACTTTCTCCTGTTATAATGTCACCTGCCCTTCTCCTTTACTCCCATTCTTCTTGGGAAGACGGTCTCAGTTTACCTGCTAATCTACTTTCTAAGTCTCAGCTACAGTCATAAAGGCTAAGCCTCAGAGACAGGGTGAGGGGTAGTATTTGGAGTAGTGGCTCCTTCAAACTGAGAAGAGTCACTTGAGCTGGTTCACGTATCCCACTTGGCTGGGAATGCTTAAGGATCCCCAAGAAGACCTGGAAAACAGCCTAGAAAAAAGAACACCTTGGATTCCCTGCTAATGCCTGCTATCACACAGACCCAAACAAATGAAAATGGACTGACTGATGCATCTCGTATTGTAGAGTTGACTGGTAGTTGCATGGTTGCTGTGCCTTTCTAAATTCTAACACTTGGCTGTATTGGTAATTGATGCATTGCTTGCAGGTAGGGGGTTCAAGCTGTGGCTGTTTTTACAGTGTGATTCTCCATCACACTGACAGTATTATGTTGGCATGTAATCTACTTTTCAGTGGGCTGCAGCATGCTTGCTGATGTCATACTGTATTGTTTGTATCTACAATGTTTACACTGACTAGTATTACACATGGTAAAGAGAATCTAAGCTTTGAGGCCCACTTACTAGCTGCTTACTTACTACTCTGGTGGTACACTTAAGAACAGGCCCTCCCAGGCCCTCTTGGAATGGAAAAATGGCATAGGGAAATGATGAGTAAGAAAAATCTGGATGGTCATAGCATCATCTGCGACAAAGTCACAGTCATCAAATATGAGTCGATGGAGAGCTGGAGGAAGATAAAGAATGACATCAAACAGCAGAGACCATCTTTGAACAGAGACAGGATTTACCATCTCTACCCATTTTCAACCACCTGTTATTGTGATGAACATCCACATCTGGATCATGTGATGACACGTGAACCACTTCTATTTGCTAGAATGAGATGCAATGAAAACCTCCTAAATCTAGTAAGTGGATCATTGGGCTTTGGTTTTCTTTACCATATATTGTAGAATCAGTCTGTTGTTGACTAGAAAGGACATAAAGCAATAGTTTTCACATTAGCATTGAATCAAATTACAGTACTGAGAGTACTGCAGTTTCCTACCCAACTAAACAAGTGACTAGCATGAAATGGATTGTGGGGTACTGCAGAGAGCAAAGGACACTGGTTGTGCTCTAAACATGTTTTAGGAAAATGTTCTTAGAGAGTACCTTGCCTCTTAACCAGTGTCAGTTGAAACTGACTCCAACCTCCAAAGGATACGCAGTACAGCTACAGGATTAATGGATGGATGTGTTTACAGTCTAATAGAAAGCACTGGACAAGTATCTGAGTAGTGAATTAGATGATATAGCTTACCAAGCAGTCTGACCACATTTTCATGATCAAAGTTCTTCATGATCTCTGCCTCTCTCAAAAACTCATGTAAGTCTTCTTGGCTATGGATTCCAACTAGGTGTGTGCAACAGAGAAAAATTACAAAAATAAGAAAAAGTTGAGTTGAGTTCTCATGAAGAGCATGGGCTATCATTTTATACACACCTCTCATGGTCTTCACAGCCACCTTGATGTCCATGCCTTCCACTGATGTAAAAATCCCTTCATAGACTGAGCCGAACTCTCCTGTAGAACAGGAGAGAAGACTGAATGTTATCACTCACTGTCACTTCCAAACAATTATCACCGGTGGAAAAATGATTTTGGTTGACAATCTGAGACTGTGTGAGAAATTATTCACTCATTCAACAGTCAGAGATTTCTAATACTCGTGAAAATTTGTAACAGGATACTCTATAGACTCTTTTAGTTGCCACAAAGGGTCACTACTAAGGTCATTCTGACAGTTATGCATGATTTTAAGTATTGGGGGTGTAATAATGCTCATTTGAGAAATTGTCAGACACACTACGTATTGGACTATACAGTGAGTATTGAATTATTTCTTTATACATGTGTTTCCAGAACAACAAATTTAGTTTGTTTGACATTTTATATGTTTAAATTACATATATGCACCCAACTGTCTATGATGTAAAAAAGATGATTGATTAGACAAGGCCACCCTTCATGGTCCACTTCTGACGCTCGTGTGCCAATTCTAGATGCTTCTGACTGTGGAGAGGGTCTGAGGCTACACAGCCCATAAGCAGCAAGCAGTGATGCACTGTGTGCTGTGATGGTATCATAGCCACCATTAAGGTTTTCAGCAATTTGTGCTTCAGTAGATCTTCTGTGGGGTTGGACCACACTGAGCAGCCCATGCTCTTGTTGTTTTATGGTTATGTAGCAAATATGCATAAATATTGTTTCGAAAGATCTTGTTGTCTGGCATCACCTCCAATGAGAACTCATCAATCTAAATTTTAATATCAATATTAATAAGTATATTAATATAGTAAATCCAATTAGCCTGTCATCTGAAGCTATAACTTCCGATTCAAGGGATCCTGTGCTTTACTGAAAAGGAGCATACACAACCACTGGGTCTGACTATAGATTATCAACTACTGTCTCCTAACATGGAATAAATGAAGATGTAAAGATAATCACACTAACATGATTACCTAACAGCAGGTAAAATGAACAATGTAATATGGCGGAAGAATGATCATATTATTTCTGAATCCTAGAATATCTATGAATGATATTTACAGATTAAATTAACTTATTTCAGCATCAACCCAGTAAGTAAGTAATGAAGCATGTGGAAGTCAGACTATTTTTTGGCACTTAATAGAGCTCTTAGGTGTTCTTTGGTAGACATGCAGACTGCCTGGTTTTAATTACTGTACTACACTTTAGCTGAATAACTTTTACTTTAAAAACAGCGTTGGCTAACTGGCACAATAATCTTCCAGGTGAAAATTGCATGGACAAAAAGAAAAGTGGACAAAGATAGAACAAAGACACGAGGACAAAACAACAACCAAAAGCAACCAAGAGCCTAGTGTATGATGTTATATTTGAAGGCACACTGTCTCTGCCAGTCAGGACTTGTTCCTCTTCCTTTCTCTGTCTCATATAAAAAATGATTTTTCTTATTAGTCTCTAAATTATTTAATTTGAAGTTCCTGCACACAAATCTTATTTACACCATCCATCATGTTAAATGAAAACATAAAACATGACAATATAATGAGACTTAGTGGCGCTCTTAGTGACAAGAACGAAACTAGAAAAATGTGTATATGTGTCAGCAGATCATTCACAAACCTTGAACTTAACAAAGGTGATTAATTGATCAAACAAAAGGATAAATTGTTTCTAACACTATTAATCAGTGGGTGGTGACACAGAACAATTCTTTAATCAATGAATAAGATAGAATAATGGGATAAGATGAATAAGACTGCCTGTCAGCCCATTTTGTGGGTGATGCTTAGATATGGTCACTAGATGGTAGTGTTGTCCCATGACAGATACCTGAATTAATTCTGAAAGCAAACTCTTTGGCCCTGGGGAGTCAGAGAGATCCTAGACTTTCATCTAATTACCTGCAAACATTTGCTCAATAAAAATTGTTTGGGTTGCAGAATGGTTGGACAAATATTTCATATGATTTCAGAAATGAATAAGTTCATGATTTATGTCACAAGGCCTATTTAGCTTTACGAAGAGAGATGAGGGGAGAACGCTAGTTTGTGTGTGTAAGAGTCCAGTCTCTGTTGTTTAGCATAGTTCTTTCCATGTTACTTTTCTTGATAAAGGTAACCGTCAAATATCCCATGCAGAAATAAAGTCTTGTCGTATATATTGAACTAATATTCATTCTGAAGATTTTCATTCGTTCATTCATTTTTATTCCTATGTTGACCTTGCGTCCATTAGAGCTGATCTTCCAGAGCTGACCATTTGACCTTTGAGTTGATCATATATTTCCTTGATGTGGTAATAGCTGGTCTAGAAAGACTCCTATTGTTTGTTTTGTATCTGGAGTGTCCTTACTGTGATCTATAACTTTTTGCCTCAACGGTAAATACTTTGGATATTGTTGTTGTGTCATGTTATTTCATTTTATTTCCTTTTTCTATATTTATATTACTTCTTAGCTTATATTGCATATTCTATTTTATACTTAGTTAGTTATTTATTCTGTAATTGGCTTGCACTGGGACCAGAGTATCCTATTTCGTTTCACCTTATGTTCACATGTGTTGGAATGACAATAAAGCTCCTTGAATCCTTGAATCCTTACCCCACTATAGACTCTTTGACAGCCTGTGAATGTTGCCAGGCCTGGTGTCGCTACAGTAATATTACATGGGTTTTAGATTAGTGTATTTATTTATATCATTTTAAAGTTTTGGAATAAATTATTTGCGTAGTCATCCTCTAGTCTCTGGCCTCTTGGTTGCTCAGTGTTTCTCTGATCCAAAGACCCTTTAAAACGCCAACCCCTTCTCCCTTCCCCTTTCATGGCAAGTAGAATATAGTTAAGGTTAGGCAATTGAAACACTATTTTGGTTGCAATTTTGGCTTGACTTGGACTGTGATATTGTACACTTGTATAGATATGATCTCATGTCTTTTGCATGAAATTTGAATCATTACTTGCTCACCCAGAGTTTGCAAAACTATGGGCCTTCATTGTGATGCTGACCCAAGATTATTGATGAGGCATCATCAACTGACCTTTGCCAAGCTCCTTGCCCAGGGTCAGTTTGTCTCTCTCTACCAGGACCTCCTTCAGACTGTCCAGCAGCCTGCCACTTAGGCCATCCAACAAATGTGCCACCCCCTCAGACACTGAAACAAAATGGAAATCCAAGGATTCACTGAGGATTAACCTGCATTCTGAAATCTCAGCTCCCTTACAAACAGGCTATATTGGCAACATTTCAGCTGAGGCTGGTTGTTGTCTAAACATGCAGGAAACATACAATTTAGAAATGTTTTACAATATCATTATGTAAAAATCCACTCATGCCTTAATATTTCAGGTAATATTATCACATTTTTTCATAAAAGCAGCAAACTTTGTACACTTGTACAGTTTGGGGTCCTGAACATTTTCAGAACATCACAAAAACACCTCATGGCAGCCATTGCACACATTTTACTTTCCACCATAATCCAGTAAGTATTTCGCAAAACAAACCAAACATGAACACAGAGAAAAGGTGATGTCTACCCCGTTGTTTAGATGATCAAGTATTATAACAATAACATATACAATATTATAAACTGTTCATTCAAAGGAAAATATGGAGGATAGGATATTGTTTAAACTTGAACTACTGTTCAGGAAATATGACTTACTGTTTTCCTGCTGGGGTGAAGCTTCTGCAACCTGTGGACGTCGGTAGGAAAATTCTGTACTCACTGGCAAAAGCTCTACTTCTTGGTCAGACCTGTGGGTATATTTAAATTTTCATATTATTAGTCATATGTGTCAACTTTGTTGGGAAAATATAAAATTCCAGTACAAATATGTAAAGAAAAAGAAAATTAGAGTGAAATTATCTTGGTGAACATTATTACTTTGGAAATTCCTGGAAATAGACTGAAATCATCACCCAACAGTAAAAAATGCCTAAATTAGATAGCGGCTCCTCAAAGTGAGACAAAACACAAAATCCTCTCATTGTGCCACTTTTTAGAACTGTTTCTTCTTCTTTTTTTCTTCTTTTGAGCAGAACACAGTTTTCTCCAGCCTCCTCCATGGCCAATATTTTCATGCCAGCATGCTGCTGTGTTCAGTCCGCACAGAGCAGAGCCCTTACCCTCTGCACTGTACACTGTCAGTCATTGCAATAGTAACGATAAAAACAAAGCATATTGTAAAAATAGTGGTCTCAAAAGGATATATATGAGAACTTCACCACTATCTCTCTC
The DNA here is from genome assembly GCF_001640805.2 of Lates calcarifer. Lineage (NCBI taxonomy): Eukaryota > Metazoa > Chordata > Actinopteri > Centropomidae > Lates > Lates calcarifer. The sequence goes on from NC_066846.1 coordinate 562,384, forward strand.
TCCCAGTTTCCTGTCTCTTCTCTCACTGTTCTATCAAATTCCCTCTATATCAGGCATGGGGAACTGGCGGCCCACGGTCTGCATGCGGCCCCGTCCTCAGTCCTTGTGGTCCTGTGATTTCCAAATATCAATAAACCGCAAAGACTGCTACAACAGAGAGTCGGTGGACGCATCGTTACACCCTTTTTACACTTTTTAACAGGCTGTAAACTTTACAACCAGATCTTGTCTTAAAATGACCAAACAACAAAACCTACTGTGGAGTTAGATACAGAGCGACAGGGCGATGCAGGCAGTGTGAGTCCCTCTCATTCTCTCCGCTCCCATGTCAGGTGAGAGCTGTATGCTAGTCGCGAGAACGGACACAGCTTAAACGGAAACTACCAGTGTTATGACGAGTTAAAACCATGCAGTCTATGGTTAAAAGCGACTGTGTCAGAGAGATAGCTGAGCTATGATCAAGACGTCAACTACGTCTTGCTCATAGCTTACTTACTGTAACTACAATATTATAAAGTTGCAAAATAGGCTACCCAGTTGAGACGAGAAGGAGAAAGAAGAGAAAAAGAGAGAACATTGTAGAATTAAATTAGATTTGTATTTTGTATTATCTACCGGGACAAATCCCACAGAGTTAATCAGCTGTGTCTGTCTGTACCGACTCTCTGCGTGCCTGTCTGTCTCCTGCCATTTCCCCTCAGTGTATCAGCATCTGAAAAATCACCACTGGCAGCAGTATGACCGATGTAAAGTTACTGCATAGAAGGCAGGTGAATGTAGTGCTACTGTTTGTTCTGTGAGAATTGTTCTATGGTTCATAATGTGTTTGTTTTGTTATAATAAATGCATTTTGGATTTATATATTTTTATTCTCCTCCTTGGATTAGTTCACAGAGCAGTTAATATTTCAATGATATGTTAAATGGTTATGCTCCATCACATGTTTTACATGTTACACATGTTTTATATTACTTTTTGTGTCTATGTTAAGTTCCTTACTCAATCAAACATGGTGCAGCCCTCTGGCAGTGAGGATAATTTTTTTTATCATCAAAGTTGCCTGTTCTATATTATACCTACTAAACTGTTAAAAGACCTTATTTGGAGTAGATCTGCCAGACTATAAACTCCTCTATTGCTCCTGACTTTGTTCCACTTTATTTCAAGCATGTCCTCCATCAGCTTCTTAAAACAATGACAAAAAAAAAAAAAAAAAACAAGTCTCATTCCTTCTTTTCCTGGTAACTATCAGCCAATCTGGGAACTCCTTTTCCTCTCTATGGTCATGGAAAAAAGTAACCAAATGTTCAGTCTGCTTAAGAAACTCCAATCTGGTTTTTGGTCTGACCCCTTGGAAAATGGACACATAGGAGAGAAACAAAGAAATGATCAGGTCAAAGAAGCAGAGAGGTCCTTTTACCTGCGTTTAGTGTAGTTTTGGCACAGGATGCACACAGCTATGGGGATTACAGCCATGAGCAGCAGGCTACCAAATAAAACACCAACTGTCAACCATATGTAGAAACGTCTCTGCTGCTGAGGAGCTGGTATTGTTTCATGCTGTGAGATGTTTAAGTCTGGGCTCACAGTGATCACCACAGGTGGAACTTTCCCTGTAAGAAACAGAGGTGTTTCATGGTGCAGAAATGAAAAACTGAACTGACTCAGGTGTGCCAACTACACAACACTATCTAGGAAGTTTGATAATATTAGCTATCATTAACTACTATAAGCTACTAGGACTGTAGGAACAAAACCCAGACTCAGGCTTACATACATCTGTGAATGGTAACAGTGGCAGTGGAAGCAAGTGGTGCCCCCTGCAGGCTGGATACATCATTCCAGGCCTGCACTGATAGTTTGTAGTCATGCAGTGGGTTCAGTCCTGTGATGCTGACCAGTGTGCTGTTTAGTCCTGATGAGTCTGGTAGGAAATTCACATTGTCGCCACATGCCTCCCATGGACTGCCAGCTACTGCTTTCTTTTCACACTTAACACTATATATCATTTCCTGACTGCCTCCCCAGTCAAGAGGAGGATCCCATGTTACTGTCAGTACTGAGTCATTATGATGAAGGGCTGTTAGATTCACAGGAGCAGAGGGTGGTTCTGTGGAGTATAGGACAGGGAAGAAAAAACATGCTCAGACTTAACAAAATCCCATCGATATGTGTAATTACATAGATGTACAGGTAGACAGCCAGTGTTGTATTTAACACTTTTACATAAACAATCTACACAGTATCTATGACAGCAGAAATGGACAACACTGAGAGAGCCCAAATCTAATATTGTATAATGATATAATCTAGTATATAGTGACAAATATATAATTTTATGTGATTACAGCATTTTCAATGCTGATAATACAATAAAATAAGAAAATCAGAGAAATTACAAGTGGTGTCCATTTCTGTCTGCTGCAGTGTCTCTTCTGATTCTATCAGTGACCATTTTCAAATTCACATAGGAGCTTTAATCTCTTCTTCAATAAACTACTTTTATAGTGGGATGACACCTGCTGGTTCCCAGTAAAGCCATTCATTGTCTTACTGGTGCAGCTGAGGTCATGAGAGTCGGTTGGCAGGCGGCTGAAACCCTGCAGGCAGTCACACCTCTCTGATCCCTCCCTGTGTGTCCTGGTATTGGCTGGGCACAGTCGGCATCCTGCACTGTCATTAGCTGGTCTGTAGTAACCCATCCTACATGCTGGTAAAATAAAAACAACAAAAGTCATTTTCTTTCACAGCACTGATACTGGTGGTGTTTGTAAAAGGTTTTTTGTTCCATGGGTAATGGGGTCCAGCCAAGTTGGTGCGTTTGTCTGTCCAACACTTCGGTCCAGACGTCCAGGTGAGAGTTTCCAAATGTCTTGAGAACTACTATATTGTGATTATATTCACTGGCTATGTTCATGGTCCTCAGGAGATAAATATTTTTAAGACCTCCCCAACTTTCCCTCGAGCATTGAGTTTCAGGACCTTTATTATCATAGGTTATATTGTTTGCACATGGTGTATTTTGCCAAATAAAGTTGCGTTTATGTCAGTTGGGATCGGCTCACAATCCTTAAAGGATAAGCAGGTAAATGGATGTGATAGGATGTTCTGCTCATTCAAAACACTACAAACACACCACAGAGAAAAGCTGTGGACAGGATTAGGTCAGAGAAGTGGGCTTGTGACTGGAAGGTCAAGAGTTAGATCCCCATGAGGGAAAGTGAAGCAGAAGTACTTTCCTCTCCTTATTAACAACTCTGAGGTGCCCTTGATCAAGGCACTGAACCCCAGGGCCTTACTGAAAAGGCAGCATGGCTATAAACGAGGTTCAAAATGAAAAGTAAAATTTGTCGAAATGATTGATGCTCATTGCTCCAGCACCAGAGTACTGATTAGGTTCTGATACATAAATGATGGAGGATTGTTGAATCCTGGTATCAATATTTGAGAGTTCAAATAATCTGATATTGATGTAGCTTTTTTAGATAAACAAATTTAGGCTGCATAACCCAGTAAGATGGCTTGGTTTTAAACAGAGGAAACATGGAACTGTGGTTGACATCTGTTTAGCAATGCACAGGAAACATGTCAAAAATAAAATAAAAGGAAAGAGGAGGATCATGGGGAAGAGGATGTGAAAGTCATGACTTGTGGTTCATTAAGCAGGAAAAGACCAAGATTATTCTGGTCAAGATACTGAGAAATATCTGTGTCAGTAGTTGACTTGTTACAAAACAAAATGAGTTGTCCAGTATCACTTCATCTCTCCACAGCAGGCTCATTTCAACTGCTAGCTGAAGCATAAACACTGGGTAAAAATAAACCGTTGTTGTTGCCATGTGGCAGTTGGTTTTCCAGGACAGCTCACTGTTTTATCATTCTGTTATCACAGCCTGTTATTAGTTGAGCCCCCTGCAGTCTTTAATGTCACTCAGCACACCACAACTGCCCAGCACACCAAGATAAAACCAATAATACACAGGTCTCCTCATTGTCAAAATTGAACATAATTTGGTATGACACAACAGGTGAGACATTTACCTGTTGTGAGACCAAACATTCACTGATGTTGGTTTACCAACTTGACCATCAGGTGTTTTACTGGGGTGTATACATTCATATCCAGTTTATAGGAGTGGAAGCCATGCCTTGTTACACACAGATGTGAAATAGTGATTAAGGAACAGCTTTGTCCAACTGTCTCAGGACCAGCAGGACACAGCACACAGTTCTCCTTGATGGAGATATCTTGTGCTTATCTGAGGGTTATATGTTGAACTGACTTTTTAATGAGGTGATTTACACTACTCACAATAAGTTAGGGATATTGTGAGAGACTCAGTGGATGTCATACATACAGTGTTTGTTTCACTTCAGGGATTTTTGGGATAGGGAGGCAATTGTATTGGGGTGATAGACACACCTCATTTTGTGTTTTCCTCGTAATGGTCTCACTGTGTACAGTGTATACAGGAGTGGAGCCCCACGAGTGACAACAACAACAATGACCTGTACCTAAGGACCTATGCACTCAGACATCGTTAAGCAACTGCCACACAGCTGCAGGCCCGTTTACGAGATGTGAGGGGTACTAGGGTTTCCAGACAAACCATTCGCAACCGACTCCACCGCTTTGGCTTGAATGCCAGACGACTGTTGCAGGTGACTCCACTGACACCAAGACACCGCCGTGAACGTTTGCAGTGGGCACAAGACCATGTGACCTGGACAATGCAGCAGTGGTCTACCGTCCTGTTCACTGATGAGTGTCGGGTCACCTTGCACAGAAATGATGGTCGTCAGCGTTGCTGGCGAGGTGAGCGATACGCCGAGGTCAACATGGTCCCCAGGGTTCGCTTTGGTGGAGGTGGTGCAACAGTCTGGGCAGGCATCACCAGTCAGCCCAAAAAAGATTTGATTATTGTAGATGGCTCAGTCACTGCACGTTCTTACCTCAGAGACATCATAGAACCCATCATCATCCCCCAATTCCGCCAGCACACCCCCAACTTTCTGTTCGTGGATGATGATGCTCCACCACATCATGCCAGAATTGTCACAGCTCGACTTCAGGAAGTCGGAGTGCCTCATATGGTATGGCCAGCAATGTCCCCTGACCTGAACCCCATAGAGCACGTCTGGGACCAGCTGAAGCAGAGACTGGATGATCGTACCCCACCCCCACGTGACCTGGCAGAACTGCGTGTAGCACTTGTTGAAGAGTGGAATGCATTGCCTCAGAACAACATCATGAGGCTAGTGAGGAGCATGAGACATCACTGTCAAGCTGTCATTGCGGCAAATGGTGGAAACACTCACTACTGACATTGTCAGTTTTTGTTATTTGGGGCTATCCTTGTCATTGTCTAAATTTTTGGGGTAATACATATTAAACAAATGAAAATGGTGTTTCTTCTCATTCATTATTAGTAATATCAAAGGGAACTTTTACATATTTCATTAAAATTCAGACCAAATAGGAAAAGCACTCATGTAAATAACAATATTCCTAACTTATTGTGAGTAGTGTAAGTAATGGAGAGATTTATGAAAATGCTGAACAGTGTAATTTTCACAACAGGACTTGAGTATACTTGGCTTATATTACCATAGACTGTATGTAAAATATATATTGATATACAGTCTGTGACAGGTACACAGAAAAGTCCAAGTGTATCTTGTCTGTACTTGTCCTTAAGTATACTTGACTTCAGTGTTGGGGGTAATGTGATACAAAGTAATGTGTTCAAGTACTATGATTACTTTTTTGTTGAAATTAGTAACGTAATCGGCTAGTTTTCAATTAATTAAATTAATCATCAGTTACTTAAGCAACAAGCTGTTACAACAAAATCAATATGACAACACATTCACACAGTCTGTTTCTTTTCTACAGCCAGTGTACAAGTGGAAGGTTTCCCATCCTACAGTGTCAGTGTGCAGGTGTAGCTCAGTAAGTTACATTGTGGAAACATTCACATTATTTTGAATGTGTGGGTGAAAAAAATATCACAGTGAAATGAAATGCTAAGTGTAAGTGTCAGCTGTGAAGAACACTTCACCTCAGATTTGAAGACTCACCTATCAAGCTAAGCTAACAGCTCCACAACACTGGTAGTGAGGCCCAGTGAGGGGGAGGAGAACGATGCCAGTGTTACAGCTCTGAAACACCAATGGTTATCTCTCAGTTGTTCAGCTAAAGCTGTCAGTCTGATGGTAATGCAAAAGCACTATAACTATATCTGGCTTCATAGTAACAAGTTAGCTATGAGGTGGAATAGCTTAGAGTAAATAGTACGTGGGTGGAACGGAACCTCATCTTTTATGTTCACAGTGTGAACCCACACAGAAACAGACTAATATTTGGCTGATTTTACTGACAGTTTTTCCAAGGTGTGTGAGGGTATTGGAACAGGCTTGATTTACTGACTGCTTATAAACTATTACTATACATATAACCTACATTATCTCTCCCTCTGTCTCTTTTTTTATTTTAATTTTTAAGTGAGTTTTATGAACTATTTGAACCCCACCACCACCACTACCCCACCTTTAACCTGGGGAACAATCAGCAAGAAGGTTCTGGGTTTGAACCCGGATTTTCTGTGTGGAGTTTACATGTTTTTCGTGTGCCTGCATGGGTTCTCTCCGGGTACTCCAGCTTCCTCCCACAGTCCAAAGACATGCAAGTTTGGTTAATTGGTGACTCTAAATTGCCTGTAGTGTGAATGTGAGTGTGAATGGTTGTCTGTCTTTATGTGTTGACTGGCTATCTGTACTGACACAGTACACTTAGTAAGTATACCACTGGTACACTGATACAAGTATACTTACTACATTAAATATATTTGGGAAATCTGAACTTGAACTTCACTTAGTTTACTTAATGAAATAAACTTGAAGTGTCTTTTTTGTAAGGAAATGGTATGTATGTGAAATGTAAAGAAATACTGAATATGTATTGGTCTATGTATGAAGTTACTGTGAAAAGTGAAACAACTGAAAAATCATCATGTCTCCCATACCTTGACAGGTGTCATCCATGAGTTGATAACCAGGTCCACAGGTACATTCCCCCTGCAGTGGCCCCCACACTCCATCCACAGTGCACTCTCTAACCAGGGGAGAAACCTCCACAGCTCCCTTCACACAGGAACCTGTCAGGGGCCCAGACCCGGCCCCTGTCTTTCCAAATGAGGCCAAGTGAGCCATGATGTCAGGGCACCTCCTGTAGTACAGTCTGATGGAGGTTATGAACACACACGTTCCTGTGTAGGAGAAGGCGAGTTGGAAGCCTCTGCGGCTGACTGAGCCCAGGCTCAGAGCCAGGCTGCGGTTTAGGTAGCTGGATATTTGGCTCGGAGTGACTGTGGCAGGAAAGAGCTTAGAGGTCTGCAGTTCCAGAACTGTCCAGCTGTTCTGAAATGTTGTGATGGGTGTGTCTGTGTCAAAAAGGTGAACTCGCAGTGAGCTGAGCTGACCAGGTGGCTCCTCTTCTTGGGCAAATACAATATCCATCAGCAGATAGTGGGCCTGTTTACGCCCCATCCACTGGCTTAAAAGAGTTCTTGCTACTTTTCTTCCACAGGCTTGGAGCAAATGAACTGGATTCTGTGTACCAACTCTCAACCAAATTTCAGTCCACTGAAGTGAGAGGAAAGAAACAAAATTACACAATGGAAGGTCACATGGAAAAGAACAGGTGTATATAAAAATCCTGATGACACACAGCAACCTTTGTACAACACCAAACTTATGGAAGATACCAGTGGAATATTAAAAACCTTAATGTCATAATATACTGTGAAAGTCAGAGCCACTTTAATCACCTGGGGGGACAAGGGCTGAACTAAGCAGTGGTTCTCTCCTGTCACCTCAACAGTGTGTGGGGTGTGCAGCGCAACAGTGCAGTGTGTGTATATTACTTGGCAGTTACAGGCACAGGGAAGTGAAACATAGAAAGAGAACAGATCAGGGAGGCAGCAATAGAATGTATCAATCAGATCAGATTCTATGTCATAAAATACATGAAGAACAGAACAAACTGAAATGCATCTGGAAGGTGGAGCTGAATGGATCGCTGAAGCAGTGCTGGAAATGGCTGAAATCATTGTTGAAATGAAGAAGAAAAGCACAGAAGTTGGAGTCAGTTGGAAATCAAAAGTAATTTCTGAAGCAATGATTAAAGTGGTGGAAATTAGCAGAGAGAGAGGGTAGATGCAGAAGCTGAAAGTTAAAACCAACAGCTGAACTATTCAGTTGAATAGCAAAATTGCAATAGCAAAATGTAAAGAGTTGTAGAAAGCTGAATAAGCACAAATGTAAAAAGGGTAATAGTTTAAGCCTCTTGATAATTGAATGGTTTCTATAGCAGAAAGTATGCAGGATGTGTGTGTACGCGAGTGAGAGAGTGATAGAGAGAAAGAAAGAGCAAGAGAGAGAGGAGGTGAGGGACAAACAGTTCAAAGGAAAGGTGTGTGTTAGGGTAAATCACCAATCAAAATGACCAATGTGTTAATGTGCAGGTGTCAGTTGTGTGTACATGTGTGTGCATGTATATGTGTGTGTTAAAACAGGTTAAAGTTGATATGTGTGTAGGGGAAGTCCACCAATAAAATGTCAATGAAATGAGGTGACTACCAGCACCAGGAGACTTTACTGAACACAGACATGTGTCATTTGTCTAGATAAAGTGAAAAATGACCACAGGATGGCAGTTTAAAAACTGGCCTGGTTTGGCTGAACAGAGAGAGAGAGCCAGATAATATGGAGATCAATGGAGCAGGTGAGGGTTCCTCTTGGTGATCAGAGGCTGCTACCTCAAAAACCGTAAATCCTATGGCTTAGGGAGTCACACTGTGTGACAGAGCACAAAAATATCTACAATCTGAGGTATAAACTGTGTGTGAGAAGTGAGAGGTGTGGGCAGGAGAAGAGGTGAAGCACAAACATTTCTGAAGAAGTTGAAGGACTGAATGGCTAGCGAGCGCAATACACACCCATTATAAACTCAGAAATTGCCAGAAATGAGCATGAAATATAAACTGCTGTCATTCAAAAGCTGTACAAGATATCAACAAGTTGAATGGAAGCTTAAGAGCTGAACTTCTTGAGACCAGATTAAAGTTTAAATGAAGTTTCTAGGTGAAAGTATGCTGAAGTAGTAAAGGTTTAAAGAGGCTGAAGTTTTGGAGAATTTGAACATTCCGTCCATTCATTTGAATGAGAAGAATTTTGCAGAAAAAGTTAAATATTACAAAAATTATAAATAGTACAAAAAAGTTGTATACAAGCAGGAATGTCCTGAATGAGCTGAGCATTGATCATTTGATACCTGAATGGTTTTAATAGCACAAAGTATGCGGGACTAGTTAGATGCCAAAAAACGTATGGAAGAATGAGAACTAGAAAATGCATTTTCCACAGGAAATGCATTTTCTATGCTTTCATTCCATACGAAGAGCAATAGTGTGAATGCTTTGCAAATCATTATTCATATTAGTAATACTATTTTTTTAAAAAATCTATAATCACCTGCTGCTGGACTTGAACAGCAACCTTGTGACCAAGAGGTAACTGCTCTACCAGTTGCACCACTGAAGACCACAGAATACTAGGTGGTGGGAAAATTAGCTGTAGTAGTAATAAAATTGCAAACTTGCATAAATAGCAAAATTGCAAAAAGCATAAAATATTCATAATGATCTCTATTATTATCATTGTGTAGATAAAGTGAATACCGACCACAGTATGGCAGTTTAAAAACTGGCCTGGTTTGTGTGTTTTATGAACAGAGAGAGAGAACCAGATAATATGGAGATGAATAAAGCAGGTGAGGGCTCCTCTTGGTGATCAGAGGCTGCTACGACAAAAAAACGTGAATCCTATGGTCGCACTATTGCTCTTCAAATCTTTATTCTTATTCTTCTGTACGTTTTTTGGCATCTAACTAGTCCCGCATACTTTGTGCTATTAAAACCATTCAGGTATCAAAATGTTCAGATCATTCAGGGCATTCCTGCTTGTATACAACTTTTTGATCATATGCTAATGTGAGTGCTCAGCATTCACACTAAATATATAATATATAATATAAATAGAATACAATATTGTACAGTATGGCTGAGATCTACTCAGCATATTGCAGTTTCGTAGTGTGTGTCATGTGGTGTTCGATTTCTAAGGTTTTATAGTGTTCAGTAGTCTGATAGCGGTTGGATAGGAGCTGACAGGTAATGTGACCCCAATAATCCTTTCAGCTGTCCTCACCACTCTTCTCAGTGCCTTTTTGTCTGAGGACCTGCTGCTCTCATGCCACAGAGAGATGTTGCTGGTTAGCACACTCTCAATGGTGCCTCTGTAGAAAGTGGTGAAGATTGGTAGGCTGGGGTGTGCTCTCTTTAGCCTCTGCAGGGAGTGCAGGCGCTGGTGAGCCTTTTTGACAGTGGAGGAGGTGTGCAGGGACCAGGTGAGCTTGTCGGCTACATGAACCCCAGGAACTTAATGTGTGGGACGATCTCCACAGCAGTGTCCTCGCTGTTTTCTCCTGAAGTCAATCACAACTTCTTTGGTTTTCTCCACATTCAGGATCAGGTTGTTTTTGCTGCACCAGTCTGCAAAAAGTTTCACCTCCTCTCTGTAGTGCTTCTCTTTGCCGTCCTGGATGAGACCCACCGACAGATATAATCCTTTCCTGTAGTCTCTTGGTGTTCCTGTGGTCCTGAAAATGGTCTTGTATTTTATGTTCATGGGCCCTTTTAGCTAGTCTGATTGCTTTCTTCAGCCTGGCTCTTGGTCAGGCAGCGGTGTCTCCAGATTTGAAAGCAGAGTCTCTTGATCTCAGCAGGGCTCGCACCCTGTATAGTAATAAATGTAGAACTAATACTAGTATCAGTGTGTGTGGAACAGGATTATGGGGGCAGGGGGTGGTTTGCAGCCACAGAGCCAGACTGCAGCTGCAGAGGCAGAGATACCTGCCTCCAGCAGTAACAGCTGTAAAGGTTGAAATGACATTCTGTCTTAATCCTTTTTATAAGATTGTGAAATCCTACATTCATACACAAAAGAAGAGCTACAAGCAGTTTCCATTTAAAAGTCTTCACCTTGTATGACCATCCATCCATTATCTATACCACTTATCTGCTAAGGGTCGCAGGGGTGCTGGAGCCTATCCCAACTGAGATTGGCTGAGAGGGGGGTACACCCTGTACGGATCGCCAGTCAATTGCAGGGCATACATATATGGATAAACAACCATTCACACCTACGGGCAATTTAGAGTCACCACTTAACCTAATGAAATTCTTTGGACTGTGGGAGGAAGCTGGAGTACCCAGAGGCACAGGCACAGGGAGTGAACCACTACACCACTGTGCCACCTTCCTTGTATGAGCATAAAATATTATTCATTTAAAGTGATGAATTAAACAGTATTTTCCATGTACACAATGCAGACATTATAATGAAATGAAAACTTGTCACACCAGAGTTACCTCTGTGTTAGGGTCAGAGGTCCATCCCAGTCTGTCCAGTTTTTCAGAATTGAAAATCTCCACTGAGGAGAGGAGACAAAAGAAAGTCAACACTCCACTGAATTATGCTTCACTTTCTATAATAAATATTTTCCTCTCTGACTGAACAGTGAACTGGTGTCAGAGTCAAATCATTTAGCATAGGAAAAGTAGACATATAAATCAGAGATTCCACACACAATTATTATTTTTTTAACTAATATTTTGAATTCTTTTATAATCAGTATTTCCATCAATGCATGACAAACTGTCAAAATGAGCTTTTTACAACAGCAGTTTATCAGCCCATACAGTCACCATGATGTGTGCATATATATATACATATATATACACACACACACAAATATTATTTTATATATATATATATATATATATATATATATATATATATATATATATATATAGAGAGAGAGAGAGAGAGAGAGAGACCCTTCCTAACACTTCCTGGAATGTGCCTCAGAGTTCAGATAATAATAATAATAATAATATTGAACTCTTATTCAATAAAGAACACATGAGCTTCTCACATTTTTGCATTGTAACTGCAAAGCACCTTTATTTTCATCCTGACTGCAAAACACCTGCATACTCACCCTCTTCTGCCGGGTACTGTGTGTGACAGCCAGCTTCCCAGATCCACAGAAAGATTATCATGGGCCAGGCAGGCCACAGTATTCTGTTATATAGAGCCATGTTTTCAGTCTGTATCAAAATCCACTGTCCCCAGTGTTTCCTCCCGACCTGTCAGTCAGCTCTGTCTACTAATGACAGGCTCACAGGAATGTTGTAATTACACTGCTAACAGTGGACCTTCCTCCTCTGGAAAACTTTTCCACACCCCTCTGATTTCCTGTAATTGTGCTATGTGTAACCAGTGTTACTACTCCTTTCAAGTACATGAAACATAAGCTGTAGTCTAGAGTCTAGAGTCTAGAAATTATGTTTCTATAGGTACAACAGCAAACATTTCGTAGGAAACATGATCAAGACTGGATTCTTTTTTTTTTTCTTTTTTTTTTATACTTAATGATGATTGCTGTGACTTCAGACACAACCTGAACCATCATCTTTTCTGATCTTCACCATAGAGCTTTAGGTGCCTAAACCTCTGATGGGACTGTGGATGTGGACCTGGTCTGTGCTGTGACAGTCCTCAATATGTGTGTCCACTGATCATAATTCAGCCAGAGATTATTATGTTACCTGTAGTTTAGGTGTACAGAGGCAGAAGTAGTAGTTCTCAGAACACAGGCAACTCAGTGAACAAAACAAAGGTATTAACAATTATATTATACAAAATCCTAGATATATGTCTGAACACCACATCTGTCAATAATTTTCTCAACTTTCTACCTTTAGAAAGGAAGGTCAAAGTAACTACTGGCATATTCATACACAGTATTAGTTTTTTTCAAATTGAAAAATCCTGTCAGTCCAGTATTGGGCAAGAATTTCTCACTTCCTCTCTATCATTTCTTTCTTTAGAAATGTTGACATTTAAGAATTTTTGCTTTCAACATCTATTTTTAAGGGGCTGTTATTCACCCATCATCAAAAATAAAAGCTGACACTTTGTATAACCATTAGGAATAAGAGGAAAATAGACATTTCATCTCGTGACGAGATTTATAGAAAGTTATTGGTGTCTTTGTCTGCAGCAGTTTGAACTGGTGGTCTCAGCAGAGAGAGAACACTGCTGCCAGGATAACTGAACACATGTTTAATGGTTTTCAGTCAGTAATAGTATTTCATTAGTTGTAGTAATACTTAGTAATACATGCTGCTGATACTTAACACTACAGCATCAGGCCAAAATACATTTCTGAACTACCTGTCAATTTTTAATGGGCTCCTAAAATCAACATCCCAGTACCTGAAAACTGTGCTGTTCTACTGTGTCTCAGTATCAGCCATTTCCTTCAGTGGTTTTTTAGTCAGTGATGGGGGTGGGGAAAAAAGTAAGTAGTCCCAAAGTGTCACAGAGAAAAAAAGTTGATGCAGATGCAAGGCAGTTTAATGAGAGATGGGAAAGTGAATACATGTTGCTACGAGGCAGTGGCAGTGCCCAAGGAATACAATTTACATTGACACTTAGACACCAAGGGTTAGGGTTAGGGTTAGGGTTATTGTGGCTGAAGAAATCGCCTCAGCTTCAGTGTGTTTTTCAGAAGGTACATTTTTAAAGCAGTGTATGCTAAGGTCCAGATGATTTTTTATTATGTCCTGATACATAAGACCATAGAATTCCAAGTGGGTGCACTCTGGAGGGAGGATGGGAGGTGGTAGGGCTGCTAGATTGTTGTTTGGGTTAAAATGGTTAGCCCACTCTGTTATGGGTAGGAAAAGATTGTTGTGCCTGATGTAATTGTCAAAATGTCCCATACAAATGTACTGATGTGACAGTAAAAATATCTGGTTACTGGTATTGAACACTACTCTCCTGCTGCTTATGTAACGTCACTGTTTGAAAGCAGAGTGCCATGCTATCTACCCACGAACTGATGTATTACCTGCATGCGAAATTAGACATGTTACATGTACACTGCACACATTTTGAGAGTGTAAACTTGTATCTTGTATCTTGTATAGCTAATACCTGTGGCATCCGTGCATTGAATTCACTAGAGGTGCTGGATTTGTGCTGCGATGAACAGTAAAAATCAGCAACAGACACATCTGACAGGTTGTTGATGAATTCAGTGATGTTGGTAAAGACTTCCTTGAGGTGGGGGGTTGGGGGGAGTCAGGATCTCACAACTCAGATTTATAGATTTGTATACACACATTTTTCAGTCACTCTAGGGTTTGTCCTCATGAACTGAAGGAAGAAGTGATGTAGTCCCAGCCAGCCCAAAGATGGTGCTCACATCAACGCAGTGTACCAGTATTTCTTTAAATTAGAAAACTGTTTTGTTTTACTCCTGCCACCGTGTTGAAGCTACAGTCAGTAGGTGGATATAAGAGTCAACACCACCTCTCCTGCGTACCCATCGTCATTAAATTCCAGAAGACCCACGAGCCTTCTCTGAATATATCTGCTATGATGGAGTACTGTGTGTACTGTATGTTCCAGTTCCATACAACATGCTTATGCTAAAGTCTGTTCTGATTTAATGTTGCAAGTGCTCTGCTTCTGCAGGTCATATAAAAGAAATGAATGTATATATGACTAACAGGAAATCACAGGTAGCACACATCATAGAACCCATCGGCTTCATCCCTGTGTTTGATTTGGCCTTCCACAGATCATCCATAAAAACCACACTGTCTGTCCTATACTGAAAATCTGATTTGATCATATAATGATCAGAATCAGTGCAGAAATCAGGCATTTAAATACAGCATACTTTATGTTGCTGTTATGACCATTGATTGCTGCCCATTGTGATCAACATTCAATTCAGTTCAATTCAATTCAATTCAATTTTATTTATATAGCGCCATATCACAACAACAGTCATCTCAAGGCACTTTTCATATAGAGCAGGTCTAGACTGTACTCTTTAAAATAGGTATTTACAGAGAGAGACCCAACAAATCCCACCATGAGCAGCACTAGGCAGAGCAGTGGCAAGGAAAAACTTCCTTTTAAGAGGCAGAAACCTCGAGCAGAACCGGAGGGTGGGCAGCCATCTGCCTCGACCGGTTGGGTTAAGAAGGAGAGAGAGAGGGGGAGAGGGGGAAGAGGGGGTAGAGAACAGCGAAAGAAGAACATAGCATAACACAGGTTCCATATCAGATGTAAGGTGAGGCCAGTAATACAGCAGTAGTAATGATGGTAGTGATAATTAAAGTATTAGCTGCTAACACAGCAATACAACTAATAGCAGTGTAAGTAATTTCTAATTCTAGCAGCAGGTGTTGAATGGAGTTGTAGGAGCAGCAGGAGACTTGTCATCACAGATCAGACTCTACAGCTCCAGAGGAAGAAATACCTGCAGAAAGAGACAGAAGAGGAGACAGAGACAGGAAGAGCACAATACTACAGGAAAGGGGACATACTGTTAGAGTTAGTAACATGTAACATGGGATAAGAATCCATACTGTAGAGAGAGAGAGAGCGAGAGAGAGAGAGAGAGAGAGAGAGAGAAAGGAGCTCAGTGCACCATGGGAGATCTCCCGGCAGTCTAGGCCTATAGCAGCATAACTAAGAGATGGTTCAAGCCTGAGCAAACCCTAACTATAAGCTTTATCAAAGAGGAAGGTTTTAAGCCTACTCTTAAAGGTGCAGAGGGTGTCTGCCTCCCGGACCGAAAACTGGGAGAAGGTTCCACAGTAGAGGAGCCTGATAACTGAAGGCTCTGCCTCCCATTCTACTCTTGGAAACTCTGGGAACCACCAGTAAACCAGCATTTTGGGAGGCACAGAGTCCTAGGTGGGATTGTAGGGGACTATGAGATCTTTAAGGTAAGATGGAGCCTGACCATTAAGGGCTTTGTATGTGAGGAGGAGGATTTTGAATTCTGACTCTGGATTTGACTGGGAGTCAATGTAGAGAGGCTAACACAGGTGAAATGTGGTCTCTGTTTCTAGTTCCTGTCAGTAATGGTGCTGCAGCATTTTGAATCAGCTGCAGAGTCTTTAGAGACTTGTTGGGGCAGCCTGATAATAATGAATTACAGTAGTCCAGCCTAGAAGTAACAAATGCATTGGCTAGTTTTTCTGCATCTTTTTGGACAGAAAATGTCTAATTTTGGAGATGTTACGCAGATAAAAAAGCAGTCCTAGAAATTTGTTTTATGTGTGAGTTAAAGGACATATCCTGATCAAAGATGACTCCCAGATTCTTTACAGTGGAGCTGGGAGCCAGGCCAATGCTGTCTAATGGAACTACATCATTAGAAAGTTTGTTTCTGATGTGTTCAGGACCAATTATAATGATTTCAGTTTTATCTGAGTTTAGTAGTAAGAAGTTGATTGTCATCCAGATTTTAATGTTCCTAAGACAAGCTTGGAGTTTGGCTAGATGATTGGTTTCATCAGGTTCCATTGACAGATAAAGCTGTGTATCATCTGCATAACAATGGAAATTTATAGAGTGTTTTCTGATAATATTGCCCAAGGGAAGCATATACAAGGTGAAGAGGATTGGTCCAAGCACTGACCCTTGTGGAACTCCATGTCTAACTTTTGTGTGTATGGAGGAGTAGTTGTTAACATGTACAAACTGAAGCCTATCAGATAGATAGGACTTAAACCAGTTTAGTGCAGTTCCTTTAATACCAATAAAGTGCTCCAATCTCTGTAAAAGGATGTGATCGTATCAAAAGCAGCACTGAGATCTAACAAGACAAGTACAGAAACAAGTCCGTTGTTTGATGCTATCAGGAGGTTGTTCATAACTTTTACAAGTGCTGTCTCTGTGCTGTGATACAACCTAAATCCTGACTAAAAATCCTCAAATAAACTATTATCCTGTAGAAAGTCACACAACTGTTTTGCAACTGCTTTCTCCAGGATCTTAGAAAGAAAGGGGAGGTTAGATATAGGTCTGTAATTGGTTAATACATCTGGATCTAGAGTGGGCTTTTTTAGAAGAGGTTTGATTATAGCTGTTTTATACGACTGCGGAACATAACCTGTTAACAAGGACAGATTTACCATATCTAATACAGGACTGCAAATTAAGGGCAGAGCTTCCTTAAGCAGCCTAGTTGGGATGGGGTCTAAGAGACAGGTTGAAGGTTTAGATGCTGAGATAATTGATGTGAGCTGGGCTAGGTCAATGGGAGAAAAGGAGTCAAGGTTAGGTTTTGCAGCTGACTCTATGGATTCCTGTGTTATGACATAAATCAGTACTGATTGAAGGCAGGATGTGATTAATTTTATCTCTAATGGTAGAGATTTTATCATTAAAGAAGTTCATAAAATCATTGCTACTGAGGGTTACAGGGATGCGTGGATCTATAGAGCTGTGACTCTCTGTCAACCTGGCTACAGTGCTGAAGAGAAACCTGGGGTTGTTCTTATTATCCTCTATTAATGATGAAGCACTTCTTGCATTACAGAGGGCCTTTTTATATCTTTTGACACTATCCTGCCAGGCTAAGTGGGATTCTTCCAGTTTGGTGGAATGCCACACTCTTTCAAGCCTACGTGCTGTTTGTTTCAGTGTACGGGTACTGGAGTTGAACCATGGAGCTTGCTTCTTTCTCTAGTGTATTCGTTTCATATTATTTAGTGACCCCGATGGATCTAAGTCGGTACGTAATGAGTCTGCACGACTGTCTACAATGTTATTGTATCTAAGCTATCCTTAGGCAGCAGCTTTAATAAGATTCATGTCGCCGCTCTGGCCGAAACATTTAAGCTATGGTCGCTGGATCCTATCTTCAGTTCGAAGATGGAGTCGCAATCACATTGTCCTCAGCAGATGTGTACAGCTGAGCGGAGTATCTGTTTGAAACGTGAACTGGTCTAGTCAGGCAGTGGGTTTCTGCTTACGATACTGTCTTACATACAGTCACCAGCCAGACTGCATTTCCGCTAGCTCGGAAATGCTGGAATGTTAACAGAAGCTATGCTAGCTGCTCGCACGGCTACAGGGGCTGTTTAGTACTAGCTGCTGAATTAGATTCCATGGTGCGGAGCAGGACTCTAATTCACTAAGCTCGCTGAGTACAGAAACAGACTACATTTATTACACATACCATTATCATTAAGAGAAGAGAAGGCAGGAGAGGAGAAGGAGAGCGAGAGGCATGCCAGAGTTCAGCTAAATCAGTAGCAGAAGATAGCGTGATCGATAAAGTACCACACAGAAGTGGAGAAGTTGTGATTTAGCAACTAATGTACTGTGAAGTGCAGATAATTGGTGATAGAGTCAGAGAGTAATGTCGTAAAAAAAGAAAGTATCTAGTCTGAGACAGGTATACACAAACAATGATCACCAAACACCGTACCGAAGTGACGAATACACAGCTCGTCATCCTCCTGGTATGTGGTTAATCACCAGCAAACACCAGATTATTTTCTGGATTATAAAAAGTTGAAGTTGATGAATGTAGTGAATGTGCTGCTGAAATGAACACTCAGAAACACAACACAAACAAATCAAGATCTTGATTGCATCTTTTCTGTCACCATCCGGAGACCTTTCAGCCACGGCTCCATTGTTTACACCGGGATCAGCTGTTAGCACTGAGCAACACAAAGCACTCCAGGAACAAGATTGGAGATCCCTGTCGACTAAGGAGAGAAACGGGCTGCAGAGCTGGAGTATGCGCCGGGACAAGAAAGAAGGTATAAACCTTGTATATCTTCTGTCATCATGGGAACGTGAGATCTCTCCGCGAAGAGATCTCAGAAGGTCATTGGACTTGCTGTATACAAACATCAAGGATGCATACAGCTCTTCACACCTCCCCCCACTGGGCTGATCTGACCACAACCTGGTGCATCAGGTCCCTCCCTACCTACCAAGAGGTATGTGAGGAGATGGACTGAGGAGGCAGTATGGCTCTGCGGGGGTGGGGGTTGATTCATTCAGGCTAACATAATCATCCTGACACAGCCAGGTTTCAGTCAGACAGAATAGATCCAGATGGTAACCTGATATCAAATCATTAACTAGTACAGCTTTGGATGAGAGAGATCTGATATTGAGTAATCCACAGCTGCCTCCATCCTCAAGGATTCTAGCGACCCCCAGCATGGACTGTGTATGTGTGTGACTTAAATAGCTGACAGGAGTTTATAATCATGGACTACCTCATGCAATTGTACTTGACTGTTTACATTTTCAGTTTGCACATGTATAATTGCACACTCATTGCTGTCTTTTGCACATACAGCTGATGCAGCACTCTAATTTGCACAAATATGTACATATTTTATTGGAGATCTGTTTTTATCTCCATAGTTATAGTTTTGCACAGTTTATATTTATATTGTATTTTCATATTCTGTCTTTATGCTTGCGTTTATTGTGTAATTATTACTTATCTTTTTTACTATCTTTTATTATTACTTACCTATTTTATACATAGATTTTATATTGTTTGGCATTCATTGTGGGCAGCAAAGGAAGAAGGGTAGGCAATGGGTAGGCCTTAGTGTTTTGTCTTTTAAGTTGTCAAGTTTGAATGAGAGTCTGATAATTATTTTTTGTTTCACAGTGTCAGACCTGTTTCACCTGTGGGGTGGGAAATGATCAGTCCTCAGTAGCACAGTAGATAGATTGACGACTCAGGTATTTTAAGTTTAGTTTTAATATTTTATCATTGTGCATTTTAAAGTTGTATTAATAAAAGTGTTTTAAGATATGTAATATTTTTGTTTTTTGCAGAGCAACTGGGGTCCATTAGCTGCCCTTGCCATGGTTAATTAATGGTTCTGGTTTGATTTAGTTTTTTTGTCTAGTCCGCCCTGGCAAGTGAGCCGGTGACTTGGGCTAAAAGAGATGGGAGATGCCCCTCAGGCGGACAAGTTTTCTTTCTTTGTTTTTAAGTCATCTGCTCGCTTCCCCATTTTTATTAATTTCACCCAGTGAACCCCAACTAAGCTTCCAGACAGGCCTAAGGTGTGATTTGGTTTGCAGTGAAGTTAAATCATGAGTGCAAGTTGGAGTGTATTAACGCACAAGTACAAGACTTTACTAATACAGTGTGTTTCGGTGTGTGGTGGAACTCAGCCCCTGTTCTGGTGGTGATAGCGGGGACGTACCTGGGAAGAGACCGCAATTGGGGGTGAATATGAATTGTAAAATTGAACGATTGTAATAAATTGCATTATTCTTTGGTATCCGTTCCTTTTGCTACTAGTTTGTGGTTGGTGTAACACTTACTGTGCATATGACAATAAACTTTGAATCTGAATCTGTTACAATCAGTTCTTCCATTTATTTGATTAAAGGTTTATTTTCAAGATGACTACCATGGTTCTAAATACATAAAAAACTGTAAATCATCTTGTCCAAACAAAATCAAAATCCAGTATTTAAATCATGAATATTCACATAAAGTACCATAAAAAAACATCTCAAATATTAATTATCCAAACACTTAATTCACAATAGAAATAAAACATATCATTCTCAAATCTCAATGAGAAAATACTACTTACAAGGTAATTCAAAAGTCAGTAAGAGAGGAGGGTTTGGAGACAAAGTGGAGGAAGTCCTGATCCTGACCTCTGTTTGTAAAGTGGGAGACGGTACTCTCTGGCTAAATCATTAATTGGTGCCTCCTTGTGGAAAGAAGGGGATGTAAACTTGCAGTTTCTAACAGCCACCCCTGGATTTGTTTTTTCCATTTTTTTTCATTCGTGATTTCAAGGAGTGGGATTAATTTGAAAACAGGACATATTAATTCTCAACCCTGAATAATGACCTTAGCACTGTGGACCTTTCTATCCTTTCCAAGATAAGTTTCAGTTATCCTTCCAATAGGCCATGATGCTCGAGGATATTGGGAGTCATCCAACAGTTTCATTACAAGGGCCTGCACTGATTGGATAAAAGCTCTAACTGAATTGGAAGCAGCACAACCAGAGGAAAGCTATGAGATAAAGATTGTACAATTTAATACATATAGTATTTATGAAAAAAAAAATAGACATACAGATTGATTCTCAGAGGGAGGAGTTAAAAAGGTTGATGGCCATGGGCAGGAATAATTTCCTGCGGTACTCCATGGTGCATCGTGGGGGAATGAGTCATTGAGTGAACATGTTTTTGTGGCTGACCAGCACATCATGGAGAGGGTATGAGAGTTGTCCAATATTGTCCTTCTCTTGGACAACATTCTCCTCTCTGACACTGCTGTCAGAGACTCCAACTCCACTCCCACTACATAGGTGGCCTTGGCCTAGCTGTTGAGTCTCTTGGTGTCCTTCACCCCCAGTCTGCTGCCCCTGCACACAAAAGCATAGAGGATGGTACTACAACCACTAACTCATAAAACATCCGCAGCATCATCCAGCAGATGTTGAAGCCACCTCAGAAAATATAGATGGCTCTGGCCCTGCCCGTGGAGAGCGTCAATATTTTTGGCCCAGTCCAGTCTATTGTCCAAGGACACCCCTAAGTACTTGTACTCCTCCATAGTTTCCACACTAACCCCAGGGATAGAAACAGGAGTCACCAGAGCCCTAGTCCTCCTCATGTCCACCACCAGTTCCTCTGTCTTTGTCATGGTGAGCTGCAGATGGTGCTGCTCACACTAAGTGACAAACAATGTGGTGAAAAGTATTTGCCTCCCCTTACATTTGTCGCACTTAAATGTTTTGGATGATCAAACAAATATTAATATGAGACAAAGATAACATGAGTAAATACAAAAAGCTATTTTTAAATGATGATTTCACTTATTAAGGGAAAAAGCTATGCAAACCAACCTGGTGCTATGTGAAAAAGTGATTGGAAAGCTGAGTTCAGTTTCACTAGCCACACCCAGGCCTGATTAATGCCAGACCTGTAGAATCAAGAAATCACTTTGTAGGTTCCTAACTAATGAAGCCTTAGCTTGATGCTCTATTAATTCCCTCTTGTAATCCACATCATCGATGGAAAAAATTCCACAGGATTCTCTCAAGTTAGTTCAACTCTGCTTCAAAAAATAAAAACCATGGTACAAAAGTTTTCCACAAGAAAATAAAAAAGAGACAACCAAAGTGAGTACTAGAGTGAGAGGTAAAAAAACTGTGTGGCTCCACTCCATTGTAAGTGTAAGAAGCCAACAGCCATGTGATGTGCAAAGAGTAAAGTGCCTTTAAGAAGGAGAATATTGCAGCAAGCTTATGATCTTAAGGGAATATTGTGATGAAATGGTATTGTCATTATTTACTGTATGATTCAAAGTAACACAAAAGAAAACCTGTGTTAAATGTCACTGTGTGAGAGTAGATGTTAGTGATCACCGCATATATAAAGCATGCTTTTGTATAATGCTTATTAAAAAAAAAAAGTGAAAAAGATACATAATTTTTAAAAATGATACAAGGCAGAGTTAAGAAATAATGGTGTAAAAGTAAAAGATGACTTTGTTTTTAAAAAAAATATATAATCAGGACAGACTAGGACATAATGGTGTACATCAGAGAGAGTGAACAGGTCATATGAGGACAGGGCCAGCTTTGACCTGACCCAGTAAGCGAAACTTGGCAAGAGAAAAGACCAGGTGCATTTCAGGAGATATTGGCATATGACAAATAAGTTGATAGTGTATTTTAACGAGTGGAACCAAGGATGGACAGTTAGACTAACCAATGTTTTAATGGTGTAAATTTGATAAACCAATAAAATGACCTAAGAGGCGTGGAAAGTCACAGCCAAAACTGTATATAAAGAGGGACAGAGCCAGTACATTTTTGGAGCATTTCTGGTGTATAATGTATGCACTGTGAACGGTTCCCGGGTTTCTTTGTCGACAAATAAACTCTGCTGCCTTGGACACTGCCGTCTTCTGATAATTTTTGGACACCTGAATCAGGCTGAAGAATTCTGATCGTAGCCCTGTGGATTTGGGACTTTAAACCCAAGTCCACATCACCATGTTGCCTGACTCAATGTCTGATGCGGAAACCACACCACACCAATACTAGGTGTTAACAAGCAATTAAATATGTAAATTTACTAGAGAGCCTCAATACACTCACTAATATCACAAAACATTACCGATGAGAATTTTGAACCATTTAAATTATCCACACACATATTTTTAAATGTTATGAATTAAACCATGAACTTATCACTCTCAATACATATGAACTGTAAATATTTTCATCTGTAAATATTCCTTTTTATCATAATAAACAAGTTACCTTCCACATATGAATTAACTAAAAATGAATTTGGGCTTCTACACACTTAAATAGAAGATGACATAGGCTAAAAGATCTCAAAAAGCTACACATCATGCCCAGATCTAAAAAAAAATCAAGAACAGAAGATAAGATAAGATAAGATAAGATAAGATAAGATAAGATAAGATAAGATAGACTTTATTTATCCCACTTGTGGGAAATTTATATGTTACAGCAGCAAGAAGCAAGAGTGTCACGAGGTCAGCTCCTTGACCTGTCTGTCAGTGTCTGTCTGTTTGTCTCTCTGTGTTGCCTGCCCCTCCCCCTTGCTCTCTGTCTCTCCTGCTGGATCTGCCACTCCACACCTGCTGTGCCTCTACAATCAAGCTCACCTGTTTCCCATCAGCTCGTCATCCTGGATGTACTTAATCCCTGTTCCTGCCTTCATTCCCTGCTGGATCGTCACTCCACTACATGGTTTGTCTTGAGAGAACTTCGGCTCCTCTTTGCCTTTGCTAGTCAGTTCTTTACTTACCCTGTTGTCTTTGTCTAGTTCCTGCCTGCCTGCCAGCCCACCTGCCATTCCCTCCAGTCCTCCTGCCAACCCCTCTCCACCCCTGGACTCCTTCACTTGCCGCAGCACCCCTCTCTGGACCAGCACCATCCTGACCCCTTAACCCCACCTATTCCTAAATAAACGTTGTTTGTCTTGCAATCTGTGTTCTGCTTCTGGGGTTCCTAGCTCAGTCGTGACAAAGAGTGACAAAAATAGAAAAATAATGATATAATATAGAAAAATAAAACATAAAAATATAAGGAAGGCACAGAAGAAAAATAAAAATATAAGAAAGGCACAGAAGGGTAAAAAAAAAAGGGTAAAAAAAGTAAAAGTGCAGCAATCAGCATTAAATAAAGTCTCTGTGATAAACAGAAAAATGTGCAGTTGTGAAATGTGCAGTTGTAATATAGGAAATATGATGATAATCATTGAGGCAGATGAAATTATGTGCAAACAAAATGACCAGAAAGTGGAGTCCAGAGTTTCAGGTTTATTGTTGGGTCAGTCTGGTGTTGTACAGCCTGATGGCTGTTGGAATGAATGACCTATGGAAGCGCTCCTTCTTGCACTGCGGATGCAGCAGTCTGTTACTGAAGGAGCTAGTCAGGTCTCGCAAAGTATCATGCAGGGGGTGGGAGGGGTTGTCCATGATGGATGTCAACATCCTCCTCTCACCCACCTCCTGTACTCCTCCACGATCTCAATGTCCAAACCCTGGATGTTCACCGGTGCAGTGGGAACTGACTTCCTGGTGAAGTCGATCACCACCTACTTCGTCTTTCTGGGGTTTATGTGCAGATTGTTCTTGCCACACCAGTTGACAAAGTTGGTGATGACCTCCCTGTACTCCTCTGAGAGACACACCCAACAATGGCTGTGTCATTGGAGAACTTCTGGTGGTGGCAACTGTCAGTGTTGTGTCTGAAGTCTGATGTATAGCAAACCACAGTGAGAGCTATTATCGACAAATGGAGAAAGCAACAGAGGTAACCTTCCCAGGAGTAGCCAGCCTACCAAAATTACTCCAAGAGCGCATCAATGAATCATCCAGGAGGTCAAAAAAGAACCCAGAACAACATCTAAAGCACTGCAGCCCTCACATGCTTCAGTTAAGGTCAGTGGTCATGCACACTGGGGATATGCAGCAGGACAATGATATGACGCACACCAGCAAGTCCACCTCTGAATGGCTCAAAGGAACAAAATGAAGGTTTTGGAGTGACCTAGTCAAAGTCCGACTTAAATCCAATTTAGATGCTGTGGCATGACCTTAAACATGCCGTTCATGCTCAAAAACCTTCCAATGTGGCTGAATTGAAACAATTCTGCAAAGAACAGTGGGCCAAAATTCCTCCACAGTGATGTGAAAGGCTCATTGCCGGTTATCGTAAATGCTTGACTGCAGTTGTTGCCGCCAAGGGTGGCACAACCAGTTATTAGGTTTAGAGGCAATTACTTTTTCACATAGGGCCAGGTTGGTTTGGATAGTTTTTTTCCCTTAATAAATGAAATCATCATTTAAAGACTGCATTTTGTATTTACTGAAGTTATCTTTGTCTATATTGAAATTTGTTTGATGATATAAAGCCTGTGGTTCTTGGAGCCACTGAGACACGGCGTCTTTGGCACAGGAACAAGGCATGAGTACCCTGAGGCTTACACCATCCGGCCCTGCTGATGTGCCTGAGTGGAGTCTCTTCAGCTGTCTCCTGACATGATCAGCAGTGAGGCACAGTGTGGAGGTGACATATGGGGGAGGGGTAGTTCAGCTCTTTTGCCCAGTTCAAACTTCCTCTTCTTGTTGTTCAGGATGGGTTTGATTTGTTTTGCTACCCACAGCTTGTTATTTGGGTTACAAAGGACAGTCTCTGTTAGGACAATGGTGTCAACACAGAAGCTGATATCGTGTGTGATACACTCTGTAAGCCCATCAGTGTCCTCTCCATGCAGCTCACAGAGTTTCTGCCAGTCTGTCACTTCAAAGCAGCCCTGCAGTGTCTCATTGTTCTATTCTGACCATCTCCTCACAGTACTTGTAGTTACAGGCTGGTTCTTCACCACAGGCACATAGCAGGGGTTGAGGTGAATCAGGTTGTGATCTGACCCACCAAGTGAGGGGATGGGAGAGGAGCTGTATGCATCCTTAACGTATGCATACAGCAGGTCAATGGTTCTGTCCTCTCTGGTGGGACAGCTCACATACTGGGTGAATTCAATAATTGTGACAGTGTTTAGACCAGCAGAGAAGGCTTTGCTGGCCCTGACAGCCCACCATTGCTGTTTCCTCACTGCAGTTCTTTCGGATGGCTCATTCCCAATATCGATACAGCTGTAAGCAGTAGTGACATCTCTGAATCTGATGGGTCAAACTGTCAGTGTCGATATAGTCTCTTACTGGTTTCCCAAACATATGGGCAGTTTCCATTGAAGTGATAATCCTTCATGGGCTATAGATTATTAATAAATTGTATGTCTCAGCTCATATCCAATCACATGTAGACACTGCTGCTGTAGTGACATTTGCTCCAGTGTGATGAGCTCCATACCTGCCTTATTTGCACTATATCAACACTATATCACAACAGTATCAAAGGAAGGCTAGACTAGTGTAGCCGGAGCACTGTTTAACACGCTATCTCCTTTGTTTTAAATTAGTTTCTTTTCTCCCTACTGATTGGTTATATGTTATGCTGCAGTGTTGTTTGGCCGCAGTGATGGACGGCCCGGCGTGATGCTGCGCCAATGAAAGCATAATCTAGTTGAGTCCTCTGCTACCTCCTCTGAAGGGCGCTGCTGTTCTGGCTTCCTCCTGTTCGGCATGCAGCTCCGCTTGGCCGTTTGCGGGTTATTTTTATTAGTTCTTTTTTCTTTATTTCCTTCTTTTTTTTGTTTAATATCAGTTTGGTGATTTAATCCAGTTTTGTTTCTTTTGTTTCTTGTTATCACATACTGGTTTTTGTGTGAATAGGACACCACTGCTCTCCAAATCAAAATGTCCTCCCTTTAGCCAGAAGAAAATGTATAACACCCATAAACAAAATTTGTACAGTCCCTCATTTGGTAATATGTCGCACAGTATGTTTAGTAGTCAATATTGATTAATATATGATTTAACTGTGAACTCAAATATTACATTTCAAAACATCTACTGTGAGGATAGACTGAAAGAGTCTGTCTCTGCTGATCCTAAGTTTTCTCACTCCTTGGATTATGTATGGATCTGTTGGTAATTAGTATGTGGTAATTTGATTAAACTCACTGAGGATTATGTACCATGTAAGCTGAACATACAGCTATAACAATTAGGTAAGCTTTTTAAGTTTATATTGCTCTACAGTGTTGCACAGTAGTTCCAAAACAAATGTAAAATTTCAACATCTAATCAAAGCCAAGAATATAACTTAAATACCACAGAAGTTAACCTGGGACTCATAGAGTCTCCTCTTGAGGGTCTGGGGCCCCAGTGGACACTTACCCTCATCATTTGGTCTTCATTGGCCTACATTTATTGGGCGGCTGTGGCTCAGGAGGTAGAGCAGTCGCCCACCAATCGGAAGGTCGGTGGTTCGATTTCCGGCTCCTCCAGTCCGCATGCCGAAGTATCCTTGATATTGAATCAAGGTAGGTGATTGAATCAAGATATTGAATCCCTAATTGTGTCATTGGTGTGTGAATATGTGTGTCTGCGTTAGAAAGCATGTTGTATAGAACAAGTGCTGTATGAATGGGGTGAATGTGATCTGTAGTGTGAAGTGCTTGAGTGGTCAAAAAGACTAGAAAAGCGCTATGTAAGTACAGTCCATTTAACATTTACAAAATCAGTGGACAGTAAAATCTACAAAGTAGTGGCTGGCAATGCAATAGGTTTAATCACAGAAAAAACTGCACAAAAGTCAAAGCTTTTGTATTTGTAAAACTTTACAAAAAGTGCAAATATAACATACAACCACAATAAAAACTCTCCAACAACGATCCTTTTGAATAGCTGTAACAAATTCACACAAATGGTGGTCAGAGCTACTACAACCAGCAGTATAGCAACATGAGAACTGCAAACTTTGCTGCCTGTTACATAACATGCCTGTACTGAAGTAAAAACATGTAACTTTTCAGTGCAAATGCAAAGAGGAAGGTTCCTTTAATTTATGGAAGAGATGAAGCACCAGCTTACTTTTATTTTCAGTAAATGTTAAGATTTGGGTTTTGTCATGCAGGAACATTTACATTTTCATTTCAGGGAAACTACATTTGCAAAAGTAAAAGTAAATGTAAATGTAAAAGTTGTAGTTATTTTCCACAATAGTTCCATTACAGGATTCACTGAAGGTGTTTCAATAATTCTCTGAGAAGTACAGTCTCATGGAAGTAAAACTAGGAATTAATCCATAAATTAGAAGACAGGATCCTGCTTTTCTTATCCTTGCAAGGCACCTTCATCCCATCTGCCCCACTGATGAAGTGGTCATACAAGATGAAAACATTTCAACATCTCAAACACTAAAGTCAGACTACATAGATTTGCCTTTTTACTTTTCAAATGGACATATCTTTAGTTTTGACAAAAGATAAAGCAAACAACAAACACATCCAAACACACAGGCTCTGCAACATGACCAAATCTGAACCGAGAGAGAGAACCGAATCTCCACTATCAGTAAATCAGCTTGAATTAACTAAACAAAACCTGGTTAGTTAAAACAATGTGTTTTACACTGACAAAACAAATAAATTGATGTAAATATAATAAACAATACAAAAAAAAAAAAAAAAAAAAAAAAAAAAAAAAAAAAAAAAAAAAAAAAAAAAAAAATAAAAAAAGACAAACCATGTTGTAGTGCTAATAAGGCCACTCAATCCAAAAACATTCATATTAGTGGTTTTAGAAGACAGTGACAAAGCATTTTTGTTCAAACACTGAATCCTTGTAATTGCGGGTGTACTGGTGCTAGATTTTGGTTATCAGGAGGTCCAGTCCAAATGTGAAATTATTGGTGCAGTCTTCAAGAACCCACAATGGTCAGCCCTTATTGCTCCTGTTTTTGGCAGCTCATATCTGTACCAAACATTCAATCAAACACAGTTTACATTTACAGTCACAATCTGTAACAACAGTCACTAAAAACACAGCAGAGAAACAAGCAAACAGTCAAAGGCACAAGCAGCTCTTTGAGGCACTGATGCCTCTCTGGCTGAGTAGGTAAAAAGTTCTTGGTGTTAAACATCCTGTTGGGTTTGAGGGAAGCAAACAAAAAATAAAACTCAAGTTGATAAGGCTAAATATGGCTAACATTTCTCAGAGCCTCACTCTGGTTTTGGACCGTCTGAGTCTCCAATGGAAATGTGATGCCACCTCATGCAGGTTCAGTGTTCTCTCTTGTAGAAATACCTTAGATCAACTATGTTGACCTAGTCATCCTCTTACTGCTGACTTAAAACCACACCAATCAATCTGACGGCAGGTGAGGAGGACCCAACATAACTGTCCCATTCTTGGTTTTGTCTTGACCTACTTTCTATCAGATAGGTGACCCAGCATTTCATGGCTGGAAGTAGACAGAATCACTGCATCACACACTTCTCTTTCTGCTGTCTAGCGTACTTCCTCCTCCGCTGCTCCAGGCCTCGTTCCAGACGCTCGTCCTCCTCCAGAGCTCTGAAGACAAGGAGAAAGGAAAGTCACAGGTTGTCTACACAGGTTGTCTGGCATATGCTTTTTTCAGATTATCTTATACCCATCTGACAGAACAGATATACTTCTACTTTAATAAATACAGCGATCTACTCAAGTTTCTTTTACATCACTTTGCATCCTTTTAGGCATGAAAAGGAAGGGATCTTTCAGGAGTGCTGAAATCACCTTGACATACTGCTGCACTGTGTGGTATTCCAGCTGCACAGCAGTGGACCTGAAAAAAGGACCTGCAGTGGGTCGTCAAGACAGCTGAGAGGATCATCAGCTGCCCCCTACCAAACCTGAGCGATATATACTCAGGCTGTCTCCTACACAGGCCACAAACATCAGGAAGGATACTTCACACCCTGGACACTCCCTGTTCACCACCCTGCCCTGAGGCAGACTAAGAACCCCCAGCACACGCACAAACAGACTTCGGAACAGCTTCTTTCCTAGCGCTGTGGACATATTACAAAAATCATAACATATACTGCAAAAATCATAACACATACACGCACTCCTTCACTCCCTCAGTGCAATAACTGCTGTGTTCTACTGCTTTCCTTTAGTTATTTATTATTGAGAACATGGAATGAATGTGTATGTGCGAGATGTACTGGTGTGAGCATGTGTTGGTATATGTGTATATATATATTTATCTTTTTTTATGCTGCTATTTGGAGAGGATTGCTCCAACAGACTTTTGTTGTATTGCATACAATGGCAATAAAGATCTATCTATCTATCTATCGATCTATAAAAAAAAAAAAAAAAAGTTACAAAGACATCTCCACTGAACTACATCCTCCACTCTCTATCATAGCAAATGAAATTATAGTTACCACTTAAAATAGTTACATTTTCAGTTATAACATGAGGCACACCTTCACAGTGTTGCTGAACATCACACTAAAAATGAGAGAATGCAAACACAATCACTGTGGGAAATGTACCTGACCATCTACGTTACATTTAAGAACAAACACAGTCTAGTTTAACTAATAACACAGAAATCATTGTAATGTTCTTGTCCATTTTGAATACACCATTCAAACATTTACAGTGTAGGGTGGAAAAAGTATGTGATCCTCTCGGTTAATGACGGTTTGTTATTCACAAGAATCATCTGCTGATGTGAACCAGGCCTCACAAAACAAGATCTCAGAAGACTTAGAATCAAGAATTATAGATTTGCATAAAGTTGGAAATGGTTCCAATCTTCTCAGTGACTCATCAGTCATCAGACAAACTGTCTGTAAATGGAAATGATTTATTTCTGTGGTTACTCTTCCCTGAAAAGGATGCCCAGCTAAGATGACTCCAAAGACAAAACACATAATGATCAATGATTAAAAAAACAAACAAACAAACACACACACACACACACAATAAAAAAAAACAAAAAAACACAACAAACAACAAACATAACAAAAATGACTGGTGCTGGTTAACATCTCTGTTCATGAGTCTACCATACATACATCATGGAACATGGAGTCCAGGACAAAACAGAATAGATCATTGCCACTGTAATTAAATAATTTGTATAAGTGTGTTTGTGCGTGCGTGTAGACTTCAGTGTAAGCTTTCATGATGTATGTTTATAGTAAATCTGATAGTTGAGTTTTGTTTCAGTTTTTCAACTTAATGACCTTTTCTGCTCCAGTCTGCATTTTCCCTGACTCAGATTAGTCTTTTTATCTTGTCTACTTTGTCATCTAAGGTTTCTTTGAGTATCTTCAACATGAAATATACTGCTATTATTATGATATAATATATATAAAATATGATATAATATATGTAATATAATATGATCAAGGACCTTTTATTAACATCGATAAGAACATCACTGTGTATGATAATTATTATATCTACTATGTGTCCTTCAGAAATGTCCTTCTTTTTACTCATATCACTATGCTATTGCAGGCTGTCAGTTGGGTCTGTATCATCTGTAAACATGTCCTGATGTGTCTTTGCAGTAAATTAAAGCACTCCACCTGCACAAAATTGCTAAGTAATGTGCTGCATAGCAGCTGGTTGAGCTGTAGCACTGAGCAATCTACTGCCAAATAAACCACTAGGGTTTATTTGCTATAAATCAAGGAAAAATCATTTGAGAAAAAAACTATGCAAGCATTTGTATATGAGCACATGTAGAACAATGTACTACCAATATTATCACTAATCCTTCAGCACAACCAGTCTCACCCTTTCTCTTTGGCATCCATATTGTGGACCAGTTCGTCTCTCTGGTTGACTAGAGACACCAGCTCCTGCAGCAACAGCTGTTCTCTGTGTTTATGGGCCTGAGTTTTCTGCCAGTCTGCACCACAGAGACAACAGACAGAGACAAAGAGGCAGAGGTAAGTGCGATGAGGGGTACCCTTTGTAGCTGGAGAAGGGTTGAGATGGTTCATAATTTTCTACACTGAAGTTGATATGCATGTTGAAATGGTGAAACAGCACTGGAAGTAGGACTAAGAAGTGTATGTGTATGCTGCTGGTGCTACAGTTGCTGATAAAATGATAACAAACTGTCTAATATAAACCAAACCATACATTTAACTGGTAGAGTCATATTCCTCCTCTCTGAATATTATTAACACTCTGTAGGTCTGAAAGGTGTAGTCAGTTCAAAACTGCAAGCTGCTGACTATAAGTGTCAAGCTGAAAGATATTTTATGTCCAAGTAGAAAGGTTTTATAAAACAAAGTTCAGAAGCTTGTCACTTGTATAATCTAATTCAGTGTAATGAGAAAGCAAGTCGTGAGCACATGACTCATATCAGTCTGGAGTTTCTTTCTGGACTGTTGTTGAAGCAGTATGTGTTATAAGACGTAAGATATACCTTCAATTGCCATCATGTCTCTCAGCTCTTTGTTTAACAACTCAAATCTTCTCTCCAAGTCTTGTTCTTCCAGTCTGTCAATCACAAGAGATACATTACAAGATGTGAGACATCTTGTGCTTATGAAGGGGGTCTGTCTTTAGTCTCAAAGTTAATATAAGCAGATGTCCAATTCATTTACTTGCTACTTAGTTTTTTTGACCAAAAGAACATTTTAACTCAAGTCACTTACTATTATTTACTAATTATTTACATTATTACTTATGGTCTTCCATGGCAGATGGAGTTTGCTCAGTTTTTATGGAGATGGCTCAGTACTCCCCAGTACTCCCCATCTGATGATAAGTGCTGAAATATGTCCATGACAACTGAGAAAACTCAACCTGCTGATGAAGCAGATATGCATTTGAAAGAGTTTTTTGTTTTCTTTTTCTTTTGCCCAATTGCCATATCAATGGTCAAGAATGGACCATAATTATCTTCATTTGCTTTTGACAGAGACATCAGTAAGCTTAAGTTCCATGTTTGAATTTTTCATTTGCTTTCTTGTGTGAACAGGATTTCCCCCCAGAGACCATGCTGACATTAATTTAAGCTGACAAGTATGTCTCAATTACTGGGGTCTGGACATGCAACAGTTCTATTTATAATCATAGGGTACCAAAAATCTTACATATAAATCTCGCTTAGGTCAGCAGATCGCCAGTCCATCGCAGGGCTGACATGTAGAGACAAACAACCATTCACACTCACATTCACACTAACGGGCAACTTAGGGTCTAACCTGCATGTCTTTGGACGGTGGGCAGAAGCTAGAGTACCCAGAGAGAACCCACACAGGACATACAAACTCTAAACAGAAAAGCCCTGGGTGAACCGGAGATCAAATTCGGAACCTTCTTGCTGTGAAGCTGCACCACTGTACTGCCCTCTTGCAAATCGAAGCTGACAAAAACAATCTCACCACAAGGTCCACTCAGTAGCTGTTGTGGAAGTTTCAGTTGTATTATACAGTCTTCAGATAGAGTTGCCATTTGTTCTGAGCAATTTAAAGCCTTCCGGCCCATGTGGGCTCCGGTTTAATTTATTTTAAGCAAACAAAGGAAGATGGAAGGATTTGAACAATTTCCAATATGAAGACAACTGAACAACACTGCTAATGATAAAGAGCTCCAGAAATAATACTAAATGGAACTTGTGGTGACATTGTTTTATCGATGTGAATACTGTGTTGTAAATTCTACAGTTTCCAATGAACATGTTTCCAACAGTGTCTGTGGTGGATGCCTTACAGTAGCTGCAGATGGTCTTGTCTCCTGATTAAAGCATTCTTCTTGTTAACCAGTGTAAACCACTCTTGAATCAGCCTCTCCTCCTCCACCTTGTCTCTACCTGTGTCAGAAAACCACATCATTATTATACTTCATTGTTATAAACCAGATAGGTGATGGTGAAGATTTCTTTGTGAAATTGCTCCCTCAAATGAATAACTATGCCTTGAAATTGCAAACCATTCTCTCACTTTACTAATTTTGTTCCACTTCTAATTCTACCATGAAATTATAAAAAATTCTACCCTCAAAATATTTTAAACCCAGAATCTCATGCTCTTTTGAATGACTCTGCATCCAACTGTAGTCATGAACTACTTAACTGATATTTTTTTGCAAGATGTCTGAATATCTTACCTGTTTCCAGTAGTTGTCTGAGTTTCCTCTCAACCACACCTGCCCTGTTATCAATATGATTTTGTTCTGCTTCCAGGGCTTCCATCTGACTCAGAACATACTGGCTGGGGTCCTGGATATGTTGATACACACACACACACACACGCACGTACACACACACAGTTACCTACATAATCTGTGTTTTTGTATCAATGGTTCAAAATAGAATTAAAATGAAATCAGCTTTAAATCATAAACAGTTCTAAAGAATAGACCCTACAATGAAACATGGTGGCTAACTGACCTGGCCTTCTGGTTTTCCCTCCTCAACCACAACATCTGGTCTCTCTGCAAGACAAAAAAAAAAATCATCAAAAATGCTTAACAACTAAAATTCCAACAATTGGAAGTTTAAAAAAAGAGATTTAAGTTTAGACAGTGGTGAGACTGTTAATTTTGACTGCAAAAAATATCAGCTCAAGAAGAACTTACCAGTTTCAGATTTCCTCTTACTAATTACACTGTCTTCTTCTCCTGCAATTACCTACAGACAAAAGAGTTCCTCATACATAATTGAAAAGTAAATGGTAATGACAATCAAGAAGGATGAACGAATAAGGCAATAAGTCATCATACCACTGACAAGTCTCCATCATCTACTGACCCACTCCTCCGCTGTGACCTTCGTTTCTTGACCAAATCAGCATCTTTAACATGAGAGAAACCTGATTTGGAAAGTAAATTGGTCCTTGGTGGTGCCACTGGAGACTGAGCCCCACCTCCTCCAGCCACCTGCAACCGTTTAGTTCTGGGAGGTGGAACCACATCCCTACTGGTTTTATTGTCTTTCTCTGCAGTACCTGCAGCCCCATTAGTCTCAAGACTTATACCCTCTTCCTGGAGCCTCTGGGCGCAGTACCGAACAGTTGCCTCAGGGTCCTCTTGGCTGTCCCGGTCACCTGCTACTGCATAACTAGACACACTGCTATCCTTCTCTATGTGAAGCACACTGAGTTCCTGGCCTGTGAAATAGGTGCGAATCTGGTTGAGGTAGGTCATGACAATGAGGCGGTCAGGCACAGCTTGCATGACCATGTCTGAAGGCTCCAACAGCCTGGAAATGCCAAGTTCAGCAAAGCCATCAAAAGCCTGCAATATGTGCAAAAATAGATAGATGGATGGATTATATTAAGACTTATCAACCAACAGGTGAAAATATTATAAGTTACAATTATGCTATGTTGGTAATTTATTCAACTAGTAACTAATCATCAGTCACCTTTTTGTTGTTGTGCTTGATATCATATGGGTCCAACATTTCATAATCACTATACAAAAGAAAAAGAAGATAAAATAAACTCTTAAAACAGTATATGCAGTAAGAAGAGTATTTCAATTGTTTCTTACATCTTTTCTGGGTGAAAGTGATGAAATATGGCGCAAAAGGCAAGGCCATTCCGCCAAGAGGTGTTGAAGTTGGTGATCTTCACTCCCTTATGACCCTGTGTGACTTCTTGACACCATTCCAGTAGAGACTGGCTGGATGTTACTAAGGCTGGACTGGCTAATAGGCTCTACAACACAATATAGACATTTTTCAATTTAAATTGGAATTGTGCAGGTACAAGCCAAGAGATTTAGTTAATGTTTTTATCAAACATCAGAATGGGGAAAAAAATGATCTCAGTGACTTTGATTGTGGCATGATTGTTGGTGCCAGATGGGATTTCTGAAACTGCTTCATGTACAACAGCCTCTAGGGTTTACTCAGAATGGTACAAAAAATGAAAAACAAAAATTCAGTGAGCAGACGTTCTGTGGACGGAAACACTTTGTTAATAAGAGAGTTTAGAGGAGAATGGTAAGACTGGTCAGAGCTGACAGAAAGGCTACAGCAACTCAGATAATCATTCTTTACAACAGTGGTGAGCAGAAAAGCATCTCGGTCAGAATTTGGCATCAGCATCATGAATCCATGGACCCAAGCTGCCTTGTGTCATCAGTCCAGGCTGATGGTGGTGTAGTGGTGTGGGGGATGTTTCCTTAGCACATTTTTGATTCTTAATGCCAATCAATCATGGTTTGAATGTCCCAGCCTGTCTTGTAGTATTGTTGCTGACCATGTTCATCCCTTTATGGCCACAGTATAAAATCAGTTTATCAGAGCTTTACTGAAAACAGCTGCCTGTTGCCCATCTTGCACATTACACACAGTCATTTGATCAAATGCTAATATGCAAATTTTGACAAATGTTTACAAGTTTTAACATACCTCTGGAGAGGCAGCCCCATCTGCAGGTCTTTTTTGAGGTGTTGTTGGTTTGCTGGTTTGATGGGGTCCAGCAACTTGTGGCTTGCTGTCACCTAGGTAAGAACCACTCAAACGCTTCTTGCCTCGTGGCACAGGTACAGGCTGACCTGAGGACTCTTCTGTTCTCCCCATGTGCCTGGACAGACACACATAGAAACAAAGTAAAGTGATCACTAATTTCTGTAGTTTCTGTAAAAACATTTGACGATTGGCGAATGTTTTGATGAAAAATTGATGATTTTCCACAACATTTTTTTGTTAATGAAACCACACACAGACAGTATTAAATAATTTGAAACACGGAAATAAGAATTCGTATTCTATATATAGAGGCAATACTGCAAAATACACATATATCTCAATTATGAATGCACCTCCCATTAGTGACTAATCTTACCTTTCATCCTCTAAGTAACCAGCAGCTACATCTACAGACACAAAACCAAAGTCCAACTCTTCATCCCTCATTTCCTTGTTTGAGGTTACTTCCATTGGTTCTCTGTGTTTATCATCCCCTAAATGCAGCCAGTCATCCTGAGAAGATGCAACAGTGGAACCAAGGAACTTATCAACCTCTGCTTTTTCAATGGCATCCTGTTCAGATGCTGACTCTGTAACCTCCTCTGAGTAATCTGAAACTAAAGGTTTATCTGTGAAGGTCCAGCCCTCAATGATTTCATCCAGTGGCTTCTCAGTATCTTTTACAGAATCGGGTTGAGGAAACTTTTCTTCTTGCATTGTTGCTAGCACTTCCTGTTCCACCTCTGATGTAACATCTTCTTCACCTGGGCTTTGGAAAAACCCTCCTTTCGAGATCACACTTAAATCCAGCAATGTTGACCATTCTTTTGTTTCTTTGCTAGTGGGAGATGTATACTCAGACCATTCCATTTCTTGGGAGAGTAAATTGTCTACAGGAGGTGTGCTACCTGAATAAGTCGCACTGAGATGTTTCTTGGCCCAAGGCAGTGGAGGAGGTAAGCTTGACTGTTCATTCTGTTGGATTGTTTCATAATCAATAGAATCAGGTACTGTTTCTGACTGGCAGGGAGATGGTGAGCTAGAAATTGTGATGTCATTTGGAAAGGAATCACTGAGACGTTTCTTCACTCTTGGTTTTGGTACAGGCAAGCTTGAGGGTCCTGAGATCTGTGAAGTATTACCATCCTCTAACTGTCTACTCCTCCTCAACCATACACCTTCTGTAGATGTACAAAGTTGATCAACTAGATGAGGAGGGAGAAGGTCTTTGCTGCGTTGCACCATTGACAGTTCTTTAGTTGTTGAGGAAATGGATGAAGGACCAACTTGTTGTGCTGCCTGTACCTCTTCCCCATGGAAGGCCTGATATGTTCTTTCTGTAGCAGTTAAGTCATCTAGGAAGGAGCCACTGAAATGTTTCCTCACACGAGGCTTTGGGATAGGATGAATTGTTTGTTCATCCCTTATTGCCTTTGCTGTCTCTGATGCATTTCCAAATGTATCAACAGCTGTGTGACCCAGTTTCTTTGACTGCTTTATCTTGTCTACATCACCCATCACAGTGTTATCAGTCTGGGCAGCTTTTTCAATCTCCCTGGTTGCAACACTTAAATTTTGAGCTATTGTTCCCTTGTTGCTGATAATTTTGCAAGATTTTCTTGCTGGTAATTTCTTGCCACGTTGTGGAAAACATATTTTCTTGATGACTGAGAGAGGAGCAGTTTGCTCAAAATGAAACTCAACTGACTTTGAGGCGATGCTGTCAGTTCCCATTGTTTCTAAGGCAGGAGAAGAGAGCTGAACAGATGTATTAATATCTTGCTTAGGCCATTCTGAATCACAGTAGGTTTGTTTTGTGTCCTTTGAGAAAACCAACTCTGTTTCTGTCTGTAGAGATGCAATCACATCAAAATATGTTTCTTGAGAGTTTTGTTTGGCTGTTTGGTCTTGCTTTCCTGCAGGCTGCAAGGGGTTCATTTCAGTGGCTGATTGACTGGCTTTATCAATGTTTTGTAGAGGTTCAAGACTACCTGAGACATCAGAGTTTGTCTCAGGTTGTGGAGGACCAGTATCAGATGTCTCCAAAACAGAACTAACTTGGGCTTTCAAATCCTGTTGATCATGGATTATTTCAACAAATTTCTCTCTACTGACACTGTCTTTTCTTCTCAGGGGTTTGCAAGGGGCAGTTTTCTGTGGAGTTTCAGGAGGCAAACTACCATCTCTTCTTTTCACACGAGGAGGAGGAGTGATATGCGTGAATATTTGCACAAATTCTGCTTCCCCTTTGTGTTTGTGGTCACCTTTGGATGATGTTACTTGAGCTCCAACATCTTCTTGATCATGACCATACTGAGGCAAACTTAGAGGAACGCTACTACCTTTGTTTATGGTGCAAGATAAGGCAAGGTCAGCATCTGACTGTGTGGGAATTGTCTCACAAGTAGAATTGTTTCTAACAGACTGGACTGTAATAACTTCAGTTTGGAGCTTGACAGACAAACCATTATGTTTTTGTTTACAGTCTGGTGTTAAACTGTATTTACTTCTGAGTGGCCATATGGTAGAAGTGTCTTTTTCTTGATTCAACTCTTTCTTTTGAGGTTCTGGAACTTTTTTCTTTGACTTTCTGTCTTGCTGAGAGACAGCAATATCAGCTTCTGGTCCCAGTGGACTAATGTTTTGATCATCTGAGGGTGTGTCTAAGAGTAAACCTCTATCTTTCTTTGGACCTGATTCATTTGATGTAGGCTGCAGGGAAGTGGCAGAAATTTCCTCCATGCTTGTTTGCTGGGGGCTTAAGGAAAAGAAAGGAAAAGCTTTAGAATTTGCTGCTCTGCCATACATTTGTACCATGCACCCTATTTCCAACCAACCATGAATCTGCTCAAAATTCTACTTAAAAGACAGCAAACAAATCTTGTTACACATTGTAAAACACTATTATTTTCAATATTCTGCTTTACTGATGCACATGCTTACTATCATCAAAATGATGCAGCAACACATTAAGACCAAACAAGACCAATGTTTACCCTCATTTCAACACCGACATAAAATCGTACAAAAAAGCAATATTACCATTCCACAACACAATGCCAGTCCTTGCAGCTATTACAAAGAGCTGGCAATCCAATTTCCTAAGGAGTAAGCGCTCATAAGCAGAACAACAGACAATATTATACCATGCAGCCAAACACTTAAGTAGGCCATAATCCAACAGCACTCACCATTTGTCCAGCTGTGATGAAGATGACACTGTTCTAAACTCATCGTGTTCTGCCTCAGTCTCATGCCTTTCAAACAAACTTTCAGTGTTCACTGATATTTGAACAGAGTCCTGCCCTGTGAGTGAGCTCTCCTTTGTATGGCACTGATCAAGAGATGCCTCTTGTTCCTCTACTTGTTCACCATCTTCATTTGACATTTCAGTCATATCTGCCTCTGTTAATGGTGGCCATTCCTTCATGCTTGCACAAACTAAAAACCCATCATCACTGTTGGTAGTTGGTGATGGAGACCCTGATCGAACATCTACCAAGTTCCATATGTGAGGCTCAGCACTTGTTTGACATCCAATGTCATGTTCGGTGTGAATGTCTTCAAACTGGCCATCTATGGAAGTAGTGTTGTCTGTGAAATGTAGAAAAAACTCATCTGAAGGGGTCACTGTCTTGTCCTTCAGGTCTATAGAAGCCTTGGGTTGGTGATCCACTTCAGTTAAGGTAGTACTAGATGGCCCCAATATGGATACAACTGTTTCGTAACTGTGAGAAATGGATAGTGGAGTGTGAGTGAAACCTGGAACCATGCAACGAAATGAACGGTTTCAATGAACATGTACCTAAGAAACCACTAAGAACTGGAGATGATTGGTGAAATACATTCCCATGCACAAGCTGTCCAGTTTTTACTTCAGTTCTAACTTTGATAACATCAAGCCAAGAATAAGCAGTCATAATAATATGACAAACTTTTTCTCTTACATTTAACTATAAATGGAGGGATCTCTGTCTGTCTGTCTCAATTTTCTCAACAACCACTCATCTGATTGAAGTCAAACTTTGCAGGTGTGTTGCTGATGGCACAAGGAAGTGTAGTGTTGATTGTGAAGTTTTTTGGATGAGCAGTTGTTAGGGCAATAATAAAACAATAATAATATATATTGTGATATAACATTTCCTTGATAGACATTTAAGACATGGTTGATAACAACGTCAATGGAAATCATTCGACCTATTCTTTAATGAAAAGCCAATGATAATAAGAATAGCGCCGCACCAAATTGGAGTGACTCACACTGCCTGCATCACACTGTCACTCTGCCCTCTGTTTTCATCAAGTATCTAACTCCACAGTTAGTTTTGTGGTTTGG
This sequence comes from Lates calcarifer, assembly GCF_001640805.2. NCBI lineage: Eukaryota > Metazoa > Chordata > Actinopteri > Centropomidae > Lates > Lates calcarifer. The sequence continues at coordinate 603,076 of NC_066846.1, forward strand.
TCATTTTAAGACAAGATATGGTTGTAAAGATTACAGCCTGTCATTCTGTTGCTCCTGCAGTGTTGTGTGTGTGTGAACTGTGAGGCTGCTAAAAAAGTCTAACAATTTGTCCACTGACTATGACTTGAACCAGGGTCTTCACGTTTCGTTTCAGCTTGACAGGTACTGCACTAGTCAACCCAATTTTAATAAAAGAGATTGAAATGGGAAGAAGTCCCCAATCCAAACAAATAGAGTCCATGAAAATATTAGTGAGGTTTTGATGCTGCATGTGCTAGAACCTTTGTTTTTTTCACTGATGACTGAAACACACCATGTTGCATGCTAGACACCATTAGTTTCAGACCAGTCTTATACTTACCCTTTATGAAAAACACCCACAATAGCCTTTACTAATCCTGAGGTCTCTTCTTCCTTTGTTGACAAAGAGGATTCTGCCCGTTTTTCTGTATTTGGTCCCTCTGCCTCCAATACTTCCCACCCCAAGACTCCCATGGGCTCTGATGTGTCCAGTGGTTTCTTCACTGTTTGGATCTCCTCTGCTGCTGTTCTCTCTATCTGGGATTTGCTTGGGACCCAAATATAAAGGATTTTAAGGCATATTCCACATACGTCATGTGGCAACAAAATACAAAATGTAAGGAAAAGCAGTCTTCACAGATGATGAAATTTACCATGCACTGTATAAAATTTTCTAAAGCTACTGTTTATTAGGCCAAGCAGTCCATGTTAGGCAAGCACTAGATTAGCCCCTTTCACAGCAAACAATGGAAGAGCACTGGACTCTTCAACTCACCCGTTATCTACAGAAAGGTCTATGTTTTGCTTTGCGCTGCCTTTGAATTCCTCAGCTGTCATAAAAGCAAACATGATAAAAAATGTGAAAAGAAACAGGACAAAGAAAGATGGATGTCGCCTTGATAATAACACGATAAATCTCACCATGCTCAGGTTCTTTGCTGGGGATGCTGACAGATGTAGAGGAAACATCAGTCATTCTTGTGTTCTCTGTTGGATTCAATTGCAAAATGCTGGGGAGACCAGGAATTTGAGTCAAATATGGACAGGATGGAGCCATTGCTACCATATATTTCATTTCATCTTTTTGTTTTGCTGGAAAGTTTTCAATGAGAAACTTCTTCTCATTCTGCAGCTTATCAAATAACAATTTGCTGTGTGTTGTCCTAATTAGTATTTTTATATGTTCAGAGGTAAGCATCCTTGCTGATGGAAAACCTGGGACACATGAAACACAAGGAGCAGAGTTGTATAAGCTGACCATGTATGGTGGTCTGTTTAGAACTTGAGCAGAAGGAAACCCATATACTCTGGCCTCTTTTGGGCAGGAAGTCACTGATGTCACCATGCTTTTCATGTTGTATTGATAGAGCTGGTCTTGTCCAGAAAGTGCCATCATCATGTCTGCCATCTTCTTCTGAGGCTCTATCAAAATTGGTTTTATTTCACTCAGCCACTTTGTGCTTGGGACTGTAGTCATGGATGCAAATCCTTTGAGACTTGAAACACTGGCGCAGCAAGGTACAAGGCTTATCATATTGGGTTCAATCTTGGATTTAGTTTGAGGTGCAGAAGAGAACCCAGGGATCCTGGGTGCTGCTGGGCAAGATGGTGCTAGGGCCAACATTGTCTTTGCCACTTTTCGATCTTGATTTGGACTGTGTATCACAAAAACTGTCTGCTTTGGAAACTCATTACACAAAGTGTGTGGTCCAAAAAGCCACTGGAATTTTGAGGCCTCTTTAAAGGATGCAAGTCCTGGGAAACTGGATACTTCAGGGCAAACAGGTACAAGACTTAGCATGTTGTATCTGGGGTAAGACGGGAAGCCTGGAATTTTTGATGCTCCTGGGCAAGAAGGAACCAATGCAAGCATGTTATCTGGTTTGTCTGTATTAATTGGTGAGCTGTTAATCCTTGACTGAATTATCCTATGTGGTCTGTTCATCAGTGAACCCAGTTCAGTGACCCACCTCTTTACCTTGTGCGCCTCAACTGATGACAATCCAGGTATGGTGGAAACTAGGGGGCACAAAGGAAGGAGATTGGCTACATTTAGGCAACAATACACAGTTTTGGGATTTGGGATAGATGGGAAACCAGGAATGCTTGACACTTCAGGGCAGGATGGTACACATGAAACCATATTCGTCATTATGCTTTTATTGTCCTTTGATGTGTCAAATATGACCCCTTTCTTTGGTAGCCTATTCAACAATGATCCTTTTTCTGTTACCCACCCTACTCTTACATCCCCAACAACTGATGCGAATCCAGGTATTTTGGAAACTTGGGAGCACAATGCAGAAAGGATGATGATATCTGATGCAGAATACACACTTGAGGGCTTTGGATGAGAGGGAAATCCTGGCGTCCGTGCCTCTTTTGGACAGGATTGTACAAGGGAAACCATCGCTTTCATTGCTCTCTTATCTATTTCACATTTGTCAATCAGTGACACCTGCTTTTCCTTCATTCTCAGTTCAAACAGTGGCTTCTTGCTCATTGTCCACTCTTTTGAATAGTGAGCTGATGGAAATCCTAATATTTGTGACACATTTGAGCATGAGTATGAAAGATTGACCATATTTGCCAAGTCAACAACATGAATCATTCTTGGTTTTGGTACAGAGGGGAAGCCAAAGACTCTGGATTTTCTTGGGCAACTTTGCACGAGAGAAACATCTCCTTTTGTGTCTTTGTTTATTTTATTGTTCTTCAGTAGTAATACAGACTCTTTTTTAATTTTCTTCTCCCACAATGGTTGATAATTAGCATTCCAGTATTTGCTGTCAGCTTTCTGCAGCGATGGAAAACCAGCAATACTTGAGATAGTTGAGCAGGATGGAAGGAGACTTACTCGACTAAACCAATTACAGATTACTGTAGGTTCCAGAGCAGATGGAACCCTAGAGTTATAAGCCTCTTTTGGGCAAGTTTGGGCTAAAGTTGGCATGGTCTTCATTTCTTCATCATAAGGTCTATCTTCAATCATGGCTATGTTGATTTTTGGCAGTGTTACACCAGGGGGTCCGTAATCTGGAGCCCAGCTTTTGTTCAAATGATGCCCCATTAATGATGGAAAACCTTGAACACAAGAGGTTTTTGGGCAGGAGCTTAAAAGACTCATCATATCTGATCCATGGTATACCATAGAGGATTGTGGAACTGATATGGAAGAATCATCTGGGCATGTTGGTACCAAAGCTCCCATTTGTTTAATTTTATCACTTTCTTTTCTGTTCAAAAGTGGTTCCTGTTGAGATACCAATGATCTGATATTTGCATCACTGATAGAAGGTAAACCAGGTATACTGGACACACTTGGACAACAGGGATACATATCTGCCATACTTGGTCCATGAAAAATTAAACTCTGTTGTGGTACAGACAGGAACCCTGGATTTCTGGCCTCTCTGGGACAACATGGTCCCAGTAAAACAATTTCCTTGTTGCTGTTTTCATCCTCATTTGATGCACATGGAGATAATATTTCTTTCATTTTTGATTGTTTCTCCCAGATTGGCTTTTGATCTGTAACCAACCATTTTTCCTCTTCTTTTGCAGTCAATGTGGATGACATGTCAGAAATGTTTGTCCTACAGGTTTCTATGAAAAAGGATTGTTTGCTCTCAATTTCAGGTTTAACATTATATAGTGAACTTTGTGCACTCGGGTGGGAGGAGTTTTTATCCACCATTTGTTCTATTAGATCAGCCTGTCCTTTTAAATGAAGGCAGCATTCAGTTAGAATTTCCTTATCCTTAGATGGCTTATTCCAAGAAAACTTGCTGTCCACTAGCCATTTATTTGTTTGTTTAGCAGCAGCAGGAAATTCAAATATGCCACTAACTCCTGGGCATACTGGCAGCAGATCTGTCACCCCAGCTTCTGTCTTTGTCCTCATTTCATTATCAGTGTCAAACATCATGGCAGCACCAGGGAATAATGGAACATTGCTGACCATTTCTCTTATCATTTCCATTTCTTCCACTGATGTATGTCTAGTTATCTCTGTAGTCGCCTTTGGCAGCTCCTCACGTAGCATGGTCCTGTTTGTAGGATGTTTTTCTAACTGCTGCTCAGCATTTTTTATTTGGGTCTGGGATGGGGGTTCTGCCGCACCAACAACAACTGGGCATGATCGCTGTAGTGAAACCATGTTTTCATGTCTAAAGAGAAGGTAAATACAAATTAATGGTCAAAATGTACTGTAGGAATGTGCTAAATAAAATAACACTCAATCCCCATTACCAATTTAGGAATAATAGCAAATTTTGGAATGATAGCAGAGCTGGAAATAAAACTATATAATACTACTTATTATATATTTTTAAATAGATATTTTAGTCTCGTGCATGCAATTCAACGAACACTATTCACTTCAAACTGTACTCCAGCCTGTATTAACAACTCTCCACTAGAGCTAAAAAAACTTCACTCCTGCAAGCAAAACATCATGCCGCACCATATGCTTACACTGAATCTACAATTACTGTTTTAATAGCCAGTGCTGTAAAGCCTGTGTTAATACTGGGTGTTAAAAAATGTCAAACTCTAATATATATATATGTATATTCCTCTGATATTCAGAGCCGTACCACATATTCATGAAAATCAAGTAAATGAAGATAAATATTGAACTTTATCTTTCTATCTGTATCTAGTCTCTTAGATGCAGAGGATGTTCTAAAACACATCTGTGTTGACTTGAAGTTATTACCTCCAAAAATATGTAAAAAGTATAATTTTCAATACTTTGTTGCTATTTTGTTACTTTTTTTTCTCTATGGCAACCCATTTTGCTCAGTAGTGCTACAATTCCACTATGAAATGAAGCCTACCTGAATGGGACATTATAAATTTAATCATGTAACACACATCAATACACCTAAATCAAACTGACTAGAGCAGATGGTATTATTCTTTCTAAAACTTACTGACTCTAAGAGTATCTAACACACCCTTGATCCACGGTGGTGTAACATGTAATAATGACATTTGACTCTTCTAAGGCCATGAAACCATGACCCTCCACAGTGACTTCAGCAGTCACTGTTTCATTGACAACAGTATGTCCCTGAAACAATGACAAGTGACAATTAACAAATCTATAAATTTGGGAACCACAGAACAACTCAAATCTCCATAAACGACACACACAATAGATGCAAATTTTGCTATTAATGAGACAGTCAGAGAGTGTCGAGATAGCAAAAATGCATTGTTGTAGAAACCCATCACACCATAGCATTACTGTGCAAACCAAGGCAACCCACCTCTTCTTAACGCTCAAGAATAGTGGCATGTCAGGAATGGAGTGCCACATTCTGCAATGCAAGTTTCTGAAAACAGAATCAAAAATCAAATGTTTCAAAAACTTATTCACTAACGTCACAGACAGAACTCCAACTCTAAATCTTGAACTCACTCACCCTTTTTCTAGAACACCTACTTCTTTGGCCTCAATCCAAAAGCCCTGTTCATCTTTATAGTTCTCCAAGGGAGAGCTCACATCCAATATTGTTTTCTTTGTGTCAACATCTAATTTTGACATCTCAGTCCCAAATCTAGAGAATGGCTGATCCACTTGGATTTCAAAATGTGATGATGGTAAGTCACTGACAGTGGCTTCGATATGGCAGGTTGATGACTCAATTGTCATTCTTTGGTGTTCATCCTCTGTTACATCACAGTTGGGAAATATAAACTGCAAGGATCTCTCTCCGTCCTTACAATGGGATCGTTCTTCCAATGACAGCTGTTTGCTCATCAATAGTGGTGTTTTAATTGGCCACCCCTGTCCTGACTGGTGCACATGTGTTGCTGGTACCCCGAGAATAGAAGCTTTCTTTGGGCAAGAAGGTATAATATTCACCATATTTGGAAGCTGGTCTATGCCAGGTGGCAGAACTGCTGTGGGAGTAATGTATGGACAAGAAGATTCAAGAAAAAGAACTGCTTTCATTATATCTTTGCGAGAAGAATAATACTTTTTGCAAAATTGGCAGCAGCTTTGCATCTTTTGCCATCCCCCACCTTTAGAATCACAAATAACTGTGACTCTTGAGGGGAAACCAATGATACTTGATTGTGTTGGGCAACATGGCGTCACTTGTACCATGTCTAGATTTTTTTCTACAATCGTATCAATAGCTTGGGGTTGTGGCGCAGAAGGAAATCCAGGATTCAGGACTTGTTGTGGACATGATGGAAGCATACTCAGCATTATTTCTTTCTCTCTGTATGACATTTGAACTGTAAAATCTTGATAAACGACTCCATACTTTCTATTGAATGGGTTTTTCCAAACTGCATCCCTGTCCAAATTCCAGCCATCAAATTCCTCTATGTTAGTCTTAGCTGGCAGACCTTGAATTTTACCATGTTTTGGGAAAGTGGCCAAGGATTTTAACATGTTGTGAGCCTCTTTCATCAAAGCTTCCACTGGTCTCTCCTCTACCTTAGATGGAATTCCAGGAATATTAGACTGTTTGGGACAGGATGGCAACATTGATACCATTATTCTAACCACTCCCTTCTCTCTAAAAAACATCTTGTGGTCACAAATTACTGACAGTGGTCCTAGGTTTGTTAATGGTCTCTCCCATACTGGCCTTTTGTCTGAACACCATTCTACTTCATCAGACTCAATGTGGAATCTAGATGGTATTCCACAAACTCTGGAATGTCTCTGACAAGTAGGCAGAAGATTTGCCATACTTGGCATATCTGCCAACATCAGACATGACACTGATGGAACATCTGGTAAACAGCGTGTCCGTGGGCAGGAGGGCAACTTAGATACCATAGTTCCATCACAATCATGATAGAACCCAGTAAAATCCTCTAAAATTAATGTAACTTCAAACTTCTCTCTATGGTATAGCAGCCACTCTCTTTCCATTATCCACTCTAATTGTTTGGTGGAGTCTCTAAGTGGCATGCCAGGAACTCTAGATTCCTTTGTACAACTATGCAATAAATTTATCATAGTTGGGCAATCAGCTAATGTCATTGTCAGAGCAGAGGGAAACCCAAGTACACTAGCATTCTCAGGGCAAGAGGATAATATTGAACTCATCCTTTCAACAACTGTTTTATCAGCTTTTAGTATCTGCATTCCCCTTTTGACAAATGGAATCTTCCACTGCACACTTTTACTGGCAAACCATTCCTTGCAGCTGGACAAATTACGTTTTTGTCCAGTCTTTGAGGGAAAACCAGGGATTCTACAATATCTAGGGCATGAGGGCATTACATTAATCATACTAAGTTCTTGCCATAGAGCTGAGGGTAAACCAAAAACTTTGTTTTTTTGTGGGCAACTTATCAGCATATCTAAGATTTCACCATCTTTAATGGTTTCTGTGTATTTTGGTATCCACTGAACAATGCAAGCTTGTATATTTTTCTCTGGTCTCTTATTAATTAATCTCGTTAAGGCATGCCAATCTTTGATCTCTGAATTGTTTTGATCTCGAGATGGCATACCAGGGGTTTGGGTCTCTTTAGAACATATAGATAAAAGACTGACAATGTTTGGTAACAGCTTTCGGTGTCCTGAGGGCATACCCACAAGACACGATTTCACTGGACATGATGGCAACACTGCAACTGAATTGAACATTTCACTTCTGTCTAAATCCTGAACATCACCTGGGAAAATATCTTGCATCAGAAATGTATGTTTATCAGGTGGTTTTGCCATCACAATATGCCTAGTTATAACCAAACCATCACCTTGAACACTAACTGGTACCTGAGAGGGTAAACCAATGGCTCTGGAGTTTCTTGGCCAAGAAGGAAAAAAATCTCCAATGCTAGGATCTTGCCATGGTACAAATGGAACACCAGATGCACAGGGTTTGTTTTGTAGCGCAGAGGGAAAACCAGGAATGGTTGCAATCCAGGGACAAGATGGTAACATATTTACCATATATTTCATACATTCTTTATCCTTGAGTAGCTTTTGCTGAACCAGAACAGGATTACTTCTTAATGGTCTACCGATTATAAATTCCCTCAAAATATGCCAGTTGTCATTATACACCATAACTCTTTGCCTAAATGGCATACCTGCAAATATTGTCTGTTTGGGGCATGTAGGGAGATGATTGACCATACTTTTAGCTCTCTGCAATGGTGCAGACGGAAAGCCTGGAACACTGGCCTTTATAGAACATGTTGGCAACATGACCACCATATTAATATCACTGATATCTTGTTCCTGGACACAAGACATGTGTGAAACAATAGCTTCTTTTATCTGCAATGTTTTTTCCCAAATAGAACATCTGTCCCAAACATTCTTTTCATACCCAGCCACTGATCCAACAGAAGCTAAACCTGGAACCCTGCAAATTTTGGGACAGGTAGGTAAGAAGTGCACCATATTTGGCTCAGATTTCATAGCAGATGGGAATCCAGGAACACTGGCACACCTTGAGCATGATGGTGTTATATCCACCATTTTTGCAATTCCTTCAGTACCCTCATAAAGGGAAATAATATAATCTAGATAATGGAGTAATGGTGATCTCTTTCTAGGTAACTTCTGAGAAAGTAACCTCTCATCAGCTGGCCAAGCTGTAAGTTGTGACTGATGTAAAGATGGCATACCAGGAATCTTAGAACATTGTGAGCAATTTGACAGTAACTTAATCATACTTGGCATTCTCACTGTTTCTGCAATCTGAGCTTCACTCTGTAAAGTGGATGTTAAATGAGAAAATGAACTCCCTCTTAGACACAATGGGCCAAGTTCCACCTTAGATATGTACACACACTTTTCTTCTGTATTGATTGCAGAGCTTGGTAACACAAGGTCCTCTCTCCTATCTCTTTCACACAATGGCCTCTTATCCATAGACAAAGCCACATTTTCAGTTCTTCCTATCTCCATACAATGCTCTGAGTCCAAACCACACACAATAAAACAATTTGTTGAAGACAATGCAAAATCCACTCTAGATTCTTCTCTTTGATTTGACAAATTGTTTGTTGCAGCCTGCTGTTCTGAGAGAAACCCAAAATGAGAGTCCAATCTTGAAGTGACTTGGTCTGAAACAGTTGTGCTGTATGTGGTTTTCATATCCACAGCAGGTATTGGAACAGCAGGGCTGAATTTTAGAGTGTCTCTGTGTGGCTTCTCCAATTGTGAGTTTGCTGTAATGGACCATTCTCCAGATTTAGCTTCTGGTGTTTTGGTCATCACCACTAGAGGAAAAGTAGAGTTGGTGTCTCTGAGACATGCTGACACTGAGGCGGTCATGCTCCCATTTCTGAAGGAGTAGAGTACACCAAAGACTGATATCAGGACACAAAAGACTGATGCAGTGCCAGTGTTTAAATTGATAAGAATTTAAGTGAATTTTCACTACAGAGTGGGTAGGCATTAACTGACAGAGTACCATGGCACACTTACCGCAAATCCAGACTTATGGCTTCTTTTCTGTGGGCCATTCCTATCCTTCCTACAGGTTTTGTGTCAGAAGTTGTAGCAATTCGAGGCAAGTGCAACAAAGGTACCTGGAGTGATCTGGAAGTAGGTTGTGGGTTTGTAGAAGAATGAGGTATATGCTGAACAGGCTCAAGTTGGGCTACTGGATTCCCTAACTGAATGGACATCTTCGACAAGTGACTCCTTGGTTTGACCAGAAGTTCATTGACTGAAGTGGATGTTGTATTGTGGAAATCAGGGTTTTGCTTAGGTGCAGAGGTGTAGGTAGGAAGTGTTGGCTGGACGTTGGGGAATGTCCTTGTTGGCCTTGATTCTGCCTGATCCATCTGTTTTTTTGGCATCTCAAAATATTTCAACCCTGGGGCTGAGGGCACTCTGGGACTAAAGGTCAGAAGTGAGGCCATGCTCTCAGGTCTGAGGGATAAACAGACATTATGATGTAAGGAAAGTCTCCTTCACAGTAATGCAGTACCATCCAGGCCAAATTCACAAATTCCCCTAAACAGCATATAAACAAGTGAGCAATGTGACTGATTGAGCTGCAAAAATTATATATTGCAAAAACATACCACAGGAGATTCAAACCACACAGTTACCAAACAAACAAACATTCTGTGGTAAATCGAGGAAGGAATGACTAGGTCTTGGTAAAAGCAGCAGCCTTTTAAAATAATACAATGAATGAATGCTCCCAACATACTGGCACTTGCTACATCAACACAACTCCAAATAAATTGTTTTTGTTAAAATTTGATGGGAAAAAAATCCTTTTTAAGTCCCATATCTTAGGATATATCATGCACAGCCAATCAAGCAATATGGTGACACATATTTCTGCAGTTCTGAAACATAGCCACAAGACCAAAAGCAGTGGAAGCTGCTCAACAGGGGACACCAGGGTGTCACTTCATTCAACTTTGCAGTGAAAGTAAAGGCTTATTTAAATACTTGTTATATCTAAATGACATTTTTTCTGTCTGTCATGAGACACGAGAACCTAAATTACAAATACATTTGGACAGATGTGTGTTTTACAATTTGTGCATTTTGTTGTCATTTTCTGCAGTTCTGATCAGGAAAACCTGTTACTTTACATTACTAGAAGTACTTTCAAGTCAAAGAAATAGAGACTTTGTTTGAGGCCTGAAGTATTTAAAGCCAAACTTGCTATTCCAAGCTTAAAATAGCAAATGCAGACCAAAACATGCTATTAATTTTGTTTACAAAGCGGCATGTAGATGCAGTTGTTGTTAAAGCTGCATCAGGTCTTTTTTTACTGCTTGGGGGTAGGATTGGGTGGTATTCAATTTCTGATAGTTAGACATTCCCCAAATTTTCCCACAATATATTTTATTACCTGCTGAAAAAAAGACACATTGTGGACTTTCAGGGAATGATCAGTTGCTACTACACTGTTTTACAAGTTGGCTACAGTGCACTTCAACTATAATTTGCTATCCCCCTCAACATACACACTGTATTCCCCTAATGCCACTAGTATAACAAAAGCCCATTATCATCATCATTATTATTATTATCATTATTTTATGGTTATCACACAACGACAAAAATGTGATACATTTCCAGTTTCATTCTCTGAGCAACATTAGAAACAAAAAGCAAATGTTAAAATGCTGCCAAATTGCATCAAGTCACTTGCATTTGCCATCTGTTTTTTCTAATTTTCCCTTCTGAGGATGAGCTGTAATGATTATGATCTAAATGATCTCTTTCATCTATTACGATTAGCGATGGGCATTTTAATTACTTTTTGAAGTCCATTAATCAAGCCAATTTAAGCAGATTAGTCGTGACATCATAATTAACATGTGCCCTCCACTCAAACCAAAATAATAATATGTTGTCAAGTCATGTTTTTTGCGCTGTATACAGATGCACTAAATTTACCTCCCAAGCTCCACTCATCAACAACTAGTGAGTAGTTCTCAGCAGTGTGTCTGTCATCTGTGGTGAGAGTCTAAAGCACAGAACTTGAAATCTTCCAGTCAACATCAATGTAACGTGCAGGTGACAGACCAAAAAAATCCAATGTGAGAGCTGTCCATGCATCAGTTGTTATTGCTACTTTCTTTGCTTCCATAAGATTCTTTTTCAGGGCTGTAGCTACATATCATCTGAAATCATTTAAATCACCAAATCTATTTGTTATTTGTTCCTGTCGTTAGAGCTCAGGTTTCGGCACTATAAATCCACAGTGTTTTCGGTAAGCGCCAGCTCCTGGCTAGATGCCAGACATTAAACATTTTCACCCGACTACTTTCTTAATGTTTTCAAGTCACGTCACTTTTTTATAAAGTGAAAAGAGAATTGTCTTAAATATGAAACTGCTTTATTCAGTGAGGCCTTGGTAGATAATTCAGTTCCCGGCAAAAATCTCCTGAATGCCACTGAGGGAATCCTCACCTAAAAACAAGCTGAGCATCTAAAAACAATGTGAGCTAAAATTAGCAGCATTAGTAGCCTGCAGACCCTTATTAAACACATTTTGATGGTGGAACTCCTAACCTTATGAAGCGTCAAGAGTCACGTCAGTAACTCTAGTTAGCATTTCCAAACTTTGCTCTCTTTAACCCTCCTATTATCTTTGGGGTCAATTTGACCCCATTCAATGTTTAACGTCTCTAAATAAATGATGAACATCATTTTTTTTGCTTTATATTTAATGACTTTTCCTAATTTATTGGGGACAACTGGGTAAACACAAAATTTATATGATGATATGTTTTCAATGTCCTGTACACATACTGTACACATTGGTGTTCTTTTTGTGGTCAATTTGACCACAGGCTGTTTTAGCTGTATAAAACATAAGAAATATCAACATTTTACACACATTTGTTTTGGTTGTTTTGGGTGATATTGAGGTCACTATAACATGCAATTTTATATAATCTTCAAAAAGCTTTAGAGCCCTAACCACTGTAGTAGTGCGAGAACCACTGATAGTTCACACGACATGGAGGGGGGGCACATCATCATCATTGCGAGAACTTTCATATTTCCCAATCTGTGGGAGCAGGAAAATATGGTTCCCGCAAAGATACTGATAGTTCACACAACATAGGGGTGGAGCAAATATATAAAAGCGTGCACAGCAGCCTTCTGAACCATTTCTCTTTGTGCTCTGTGTGCTCTCTCTTTCTGTTCTCTCAACTAAAAATGACTTCTAAGGAAAGATTTTCTGTCAATGAGGTGTTGTCACATCTCTTTGAACATGAAAGTGACATAGAGGAGAATGTGTCTGAGACAGAGGATGATGTTGAGGAGGACCCTGATTATGAGGCATCCTCATAATCGCCAGTGTTGACCCTCCTGTTGTTTCTCAACCACCAGCAAACATACTACATTCCAGAAATGGAAAGTTATTATGGTCCGTCTCCCCACCTGAACAACAGGGTAGACTTAGTGCTGCTAATGTAATCAAAATGGTTCCAGGTCCCACCAGATACGCTGTCAGCCATGTCCAAGAAATAAAGTCAGCATTTGAACTTTTCACCACACCATCAATTGAAAAGAATATACTTGACATGACAACTTTAGAGGAGAGGCTTGTGTATGGGGACAGTTGGAAAGACCTGGATGTGAGTAGTGAAAACGTAGTGAAAAGTTCAGAGTACATTGCTTTAGAAGACATATATTTATATGTTTTATATGATTGTATCAGAGGCATTTTCTTTGCATTTTTGTAAGAAAGAAGAAATGTACCAGTGCAACCAGCAGCAACCAGCAAAATGTTTTCACACTGAACCATCCCATGTTCATAGGGGTTGTTTAAAATGTCTTTAACATGTACTAGGAAACCATCAGCGGATTGGTCTATCTGGGTCTGGGGACCCAGTTGGCAGTTGGTAGTGGTGCCACAGTGAAGAACAAAGGTCTGTTCATGAACCTGCTGTGTAGTATGTTACTGTAAACGGACTGCACTTATATGCTCATACACTCAAAGCATGTCACACTACAGATCACATTTGCCATTCACACACATTCATACAGCACTTGTTCTATATATATATATATATATATATATACACATACAAAGTGCCCTCTAACACATACACACACATTCATACTCTGTTCAGTATAATGCCCAAGGATACTTAGGCATGTGGAGTGGAGTAGCCAGGGTTCAAACCACCAACCTTCCAATTGGTGGGGGACCACACTATCTCCTGAGCCACCGCCACCTCTGGGGCTTTAGTTCCATTTTTATGTTGAACTCTGAATTTGGCCTTACTCTTTAGCATTTATAAGACATGTATTTTTATACATTTACATTACAGAAATGCTAAATACACAATTGTGTTTAACACTAACTGGACCACTAACAGCTGCATGTAAATGGGAATATTAATTTTCATTAGCCAAGTAAAACATTTCATAGGAATATTGTCTTTTTTCAGAATAAGGGTTGTATAAGTTAGTAATGACTTAAATGTCTCAGATAGGCTACCCAAGGTCTACTGGATGTTCTCACAACTGGACTTAAAATGAAGGGAAGCAGAGCATTTGCTGCCTTTCCCTTCAACTTTGTAAGAGTTGCTCTCAAACCTGACTGTACAGTGTATCTCTTTCCTTTACTTGTTCTTGTGTTGTCCCTATGATAACTGTATTTTGTACTAAATGGTTTTGTGATGGACTGACTTTCATTTTGAAAGGTGTTGTATATACACTTTTTAACATTGACACAGGTCACAAGGTCCCCTTCTTAGATTTTTGAAGTCCTTTCAACCTTATCAAATGTTCTTCATTGTTAAAAGAAGTTTTCTCATGATGAGAACAGTTGTTCTGAGCAAACTGCTACTTCCAAAGTCACAAATCCAAACTATTCATGCTAAAATCATTTTCTTAAATCTATCTCTCCGCTTGCAACTCATTGAGCAATGCCATGCCAACAACACCAAACATTTAAAAACACCAAACCTAAGCAGTCTTTTTTATTTACTTACCCTGCTGCTGTCTTGGCAACCTCGATTCCAAAATGTGCATCTCTTTTCCATTCTGAAGCCCTGGACGGCTCTGACCATTGGCTAGTAGGGGCTCTGGAATCAGAGGCTGAATAACATAATATTAAAGTGATAACCATGTAGTCATTTCATATAGATATCACTAATTCTGATTCACCTCTCTCTGTGTTAATGCTCACCTGTAGGTGATGTACATTGGCTATCCTCTTCACTCAGAGTGCTCAACTGTCTTTTGAATTCTAAAAGGAAGAAAATCATAGACAAGAACCTGAAAATGTACACTCATATGTCACCATGCCAGCACAGTGCGAACAGTGTATATTCTAACCAGTGTGGAAACAAGTGTTTTTAGATGCTTAAATAAAATTAACCAGCAGGTGGAGACATATGCTTGTATATCTGATGGATTTGACAAACTCATTTAATGCTAAATGGAATAACACAGTAACAGCATGAATCTTGTTCATTTTTTGATTTTGTACCTGTATGCTGGTCAGTGGGGGAGATTATGGCAGTTTGGGATATATGAGGCTGAGGAGGAGGAGGCCCAGAGAGAACAAGAGCAGAGGAAGGCCTTAGAGGAGAAGGTGAGGGGTCTAATGTGGGGGTGATCTGGGGTCTCCAGGAGGGAACAAATCCAGACCCTGTTTGAGGCGTCTGTTCCAAAGATTGATCAATGGGCAGAGAGGATGAAGCTGACAGGGAGGAAATTGAGGCAGAGGGATGGAGGGGAAGAAAGAGGGCAGGAGAGAGGGAATGGAGGGAGGGATATCAATAACCCAAACCTTGAGTACACTTTCCAAAATTAGTTAAGTGGGCATTTTCCCGAATGTTAGGGCCTATAATGGTCAGTAATTCTATGTGCACATAATAAAGAACAAGAGCAAAAATTTTTAAAAAGGTGTGCAATCAAACACAGACTAGAGTTTTAAGGAAGAAAGACGGGACAGAGAGGGAGACAGGAAGTGGGCAGAAGAAGAGGTCTTCTATAAGCAACTTTCATTCTGTAAGCACACCTGAACTGAATACCATCACACTGACATAAAGGCTGCTGCAGCACAAGGTTAAACACACAGAGAGAAAAGTTTTCTCTGGCCTTCTATGATAAACTAAATCAATTTAACAAACCACAAAACACTGTGAATGAGCCAGATTGAAGATAAGCCTAACATCATAGAATTTTCTTATCCTCCCTTCAGATATGTAATATTGCTGGCTTTATCTATCCATTTAAAGTTATGTCCTTGCGTGATTCAGACACATAGACATGCAGCTTAACATGACAAGACCATTACAAAACACAGTGAATTCAATAAGAAATGTGCATTAAATTAATAATTTATTAGACTGAGAAAGCTGCTGCCTTTTTTATAATATCCAACATACATAGAGAGACAAGAACTTAAGCTAGGACTCTTGTTTGCTCACATGCTGTTTGTAAAGCCATATGCTGGATATTCATGATTTCATCCATGCAATTGGGCATTCAATGAAAATGTATGGTAAGAAGACAGCTGGTCTGAATATTATGGTAGCTGTTTAGTGAGGATTTATTTTATTTTATTTTTTTACCTCTGTTGACATCATACTTATATAGGTGCATGTCTAGATGGCACTTTTGTTGTCAAGAGACTGATCTCAAATCAGACCAGTCTATAACATGTCTCCTAACAATTTTCCCAACAATGTTTTTTGTGCACTGTCAGGCTGTATTAAATAGGCACTGGAATTCTATATTCCATCCAAACTAATCTAAATATTGAACTGGTAAGGATGAACCAAAGCTACACATTAGTAAATCACATGTCAAAGCAGTGGAAGAGGTACTGGGTTAAGAACAGAGAACATGAATGAAATGGACATGCATACAACAGGGAGGCTCAGGCTGAACAGTAAGGGAGGATGTCAGGTTTGAGTTGAGTTTCACATAGAGCAGCATTACATGGCATCTCTACTCTCTGCTTTTTCCGCAACACTGCAGGCTGTCCAGGATCACTGGCAGAGAGATGCAGAAACTTAGGAGAGAGGGTTGGCTGTGCTAGAGGGGCCTGAAATTTAGGAGGCCTCCATTCACTCTGCCAGGGAGCTAGAAAGAAGAGGAGAAAAAATGTGGGAATACAGGGGGAAAAGCTTGTAGAAATGTGAAGTAACCTGACCTACACTGTATCTCTGGCCCTGTACCTGTCTCAGGGGCAGATGGAAGACTGGTCGGTTTGGTGAGGGCTGAGCCCGGCTCTCCCACAGAGCTGGGGCAAGTTTTGGGCTGTCTGGGAGCAGAAGGTGGTGGAGGTATAGGAAGGAAGGAGCTGAGAGGTTCTGATGAGGAGGAGACAGAAGAAAAGGAGGGAACGCTCTGTGCTCTCCAGACACTAGGACACGCTGAGGGAGGAAGATTCAGTGACAGAAAACGAGGGTAGTGATGAAAAATGGTGGGAAAGACTATGACTATGCTGCATAAAAATTACAATTTGAAAGAGGGCAGTTGCAGGCAACAAGCTGTGAAAATGTTTCGTAAAAGAATAGCTGACCACATATTTTGCCAGCCAATAAGTAACAAGCACAGCCAGAACTAATTCACATGAATTCCATTTGTTGGCCAAACAACAGAAAATACACAGATGCCTATTCTGTTCATCTGTACTTACAACAGATGTATTTCTTATAAAGAAAAAACACTGTATTGTTTACCTTTGACTTTTCACACAGGCAGCTAGCTAACTCACTTAGTAGTTGGTTAGTTAGCTTGGTAGGTGTCAGAAAAACAGTTGGCAGATTATTAGTATTGGGAATCTCTCAATTTTTCCCAAATGACTGGTTTGTAAAAACCAAGAGCTCCAGCAGGACCTCTGCAATAACTTTGGAAAAATGCTTGGTAAAATCATTTTGTTAATCTCCTAGGATATAATCACAATATTGGGGAAAATGTCAGCAGGA
This sequence comes from Lates calcarifer, assembly GCF_001640805.2. Classification (NCBI taxonomy): domain Eukaryota; kingdom Metazoa; phylum Chordata; class Actinopteri; family Centropomidae; genus Lates; species Lates calcarifer. Next base: position 620,476 of record NC_066846.1, read on the forward strand.
GTCTTTCAATATAAGCTCACTGAATGTAAATATAGCATTAGCCTAAAAGCAAGTACAGAAAAACAGAATTATACACATGTACAATTCTTTCAGTCTTCAACTATTTGAACTGATCTATGCACTACCTTTCTGAGAGGTATCAGAGAGAGCAGGAGGGTGGAGAGATTGATCAGAGGGTAAAAAGGAGACAGAAGATGTGGCCTCCAGGCCCTCAGCTGGAAAGGAGCCACAATGGAAGCTATGGGGCCTTCGTGGAGCTGAAATGGGCACTAAAAAGACAGCAGAGGTATATGAAGGAGTCAGCAGAAAAAGACAGGGGAGAGCAGACAGATAAACCAAGAAACAAGAAAATAGTGAGTGAAACTTGAAATACATAAAGTGTTAAACAGCCAGCCAAATGGAAAACATAAGCAGACAGATAGAAACAAATATAAAATGTGGCTTATGCTTTAGCTTTTTTTGAATAAAATGAGACACCCATTTAAGGTAAGGGGAACTGAAATACAAACCAATGAAAATGCGAAAAAGTGGTCAGATGACCCTCAGATGATTTTGTGTGTACATGCTCATGTCCACAACTTTTAATAAATAAATACGTTAAAAATAATGTGTTAGTGTATAAGTGTTTATTGATAATGTTAAAGTGTTTTACTGTTTTAAGTAGGAAAAACATCACAAGTAATTTTTCCTCATTGATATCATAATGCATACCATAGAGGGTTAAATCTAACTCACCCTTCTTTAAAGAACCTGTAATCTACCTAAAGCCAGCTGACCTGGTTCTGTCCAGTTCAAAGTTTGAGTTCAAACACAAATAGAGATTAAATCAGAGAGATTAATATCAATTTGAACTTCTCACTCTAAGAAAGCAAGCAAACAAATGTGTTTCTCAAAATGCTGAACTATTCCTTTATAAAAAAAAAAAAGGGAAAGAATTCAGGATGTTAGCCAGAGGCAAATTCAAAAATTTGCAAATATTAAATCAGTGATGTGACTCATGGTAGCCATTTCATCATGGGGAGGGTAAAGAAAATTTTAAATTCTACATTTGAGAATAACATCTGAATAAAACATGCTTTATTCAGTGATAATAAAGTGTTCTTTAAACCTATTTGCACCTGTAGATACACAGAAGATGTACAGTAAATTTGAAAGGCTTAAGCTGATTTAACTTGACTTCACTGGCCTGACAACAGCCCTGTCTGGACACAGATGGTCAAAAGCCAAAAGCCACAAGCATTTCTGTACACACATTTACTGTGAAAATCAAATGTTTTTTGCAAATGGAAGAATTCAGGAAACTGGCAGTAAATGAGCCCAGGTAAAGCTCAGGAATTTAAAGCGAGGACATTCAATTCATCCCATGACAGAGTTTGATTTTCATTTTAACCACTTTTTTCTAATTTTTCCATCATAAAACCCAGCCACATTCAGTGAAACTAAACACTTCCTATGGATGTTTCAAATTTAAAAAGATCTCATAAATTCCTACAGTAGGAGGAAAATTAGGCATAGACCTGTCTCTAATATGAGCCTGTTCCTAATAAAGTTATAGCTCTCTCTGCAGTTAAAGTAAATAAAGGCCCCATCAAATATCCAGAGTTTACCAGATCTACTACAAAGAATTAAGCTGAATTAGCTTGTGCTTAACATTCAGTAAGTTTTCTTCAGATTTGGTCAGATCAGTGCAGTCCTTAAGTTTTTGTACATTTTTGTACATTTTCTATCATAGTCATCTGAACTAGACGAGACAAGAGACCACACAGGATGAGGGATATCTGTTCACCACTACCTGATCCAGCACTGGGCTGGAAGATTTTGGGAAGTGCAGGAGGGTGAGCACATTTAAAGGCCGGTAATGAGTAGGCATGGAGGGAGGGCCGAGTCTGCTGGTTAGTGCTCGGTGGTCGTGTGTGGGTTCGCAATGAAGAGGATGGAACAGGGGGATCTGGGGGTTCAGGCAGAGGAGGACAAAATGGGACCAAGATGGTGGAGGAAATGCCAGAGGATGTTTTCCAATCCATCTCTGAGTTTACTGGGTGAAAGATAAGAGATGAGATAAATGGGGAAAGTGAAATGAAAGAGTGGGTTGAAGTGGACAGTGATAATCTGATTATTGTTCAAAATAATGAAACTACAGACAAACCAAAAGACTGATTTAACTATTTTCAGGTCTGTAAAACTACACTAGTTTACTCTGAACATAATATCTGAATTACATATGTCAATATAAATGCTACAGACGGAATGCTGTGAGCAATCAGGACCAGTCATTAAGGTGGAAGAGTAAATCAGGAAACAGACAGATACCTGTAGGGCCTGATTCAGTTGCAGGCCGCCAAGCCAGATCATGTATTCTTGCAGTGGAAGGAGCAGAAGCTGTTATAGAAAGAAAAAGGGAACAGCTGACAGACAGTATAAAAGAAAAGGGAAGTGAGTTTTGAATAGGAAACAAAAGAGGAGGCAGCAGTTTGAGGGGTAAATACAAAGGTGAGAAGGGACATCCAGGATATTGGCTGTAAAAGCCCAAATCTGACAGCCTCTGGCACATGTTAATGCCACTATTCCATAATCTACACTGATGTTAATTACTGCGTATTTTAATGAGTTAGCCTGTCTGACTGCAAACATGTAGTAAATTCCTGCAATTAGAATCAGGCTTTTTGTGTGTAAATAAAACCACACTTAAAACCACACCTGTTCCTGACTGAACACACTGTCTGTGATTAGGAATCATTAGGCATTATTTAATAGTATTTATTTATTTATTGACACTCATTGAATCCATAAGACATGTCACATGTCACAACCCATAAGACATGTCACAATGATGGTTATTGTTTTACTAGAAAGATATATGCACTCTAACTCAACAAAAATCTACAAGGTAAGGAGGAACATGTTTTAATTCCATCAGCACTTTCCGTGGACTCTGTACAATCATTGAGTTGCTGCCACCAGTGTTTTCTGGAACAGCCTGTCCAATGTTTATTTGACTAATTTTTGTCAAAATCAAGACTCTCCATTCTCTACTCTGCAGGGCACAACACACACACACACACCTCCATATAGAGCATGTCTAAGCATGAGCATATTGAGCATGAGCATGACTGATACAGACAGACCTGTTTCTCTATCATCATGTTCACATTGTTTTGAAGCAGAGTCTAATGGTCGTAAAAATGCATAGAATAAAGCAGTCTGCAGGACTTAAAGGTCAGCTGTCTGGGTGTCAGCCAGCACTTATGGGGCAGCCTGGACAGCCTGGGGCAGCTGAAGCTGACAATGGGTGGAAAAGACCTCACTCACGTGGCACGGTGTGGACCTTTTTCCAGAATGAATTACACTTTTTATTGTGTGCTAATTGCAGTACATTCCTGTGCTGAATCGAGTGCAGTGACACTTTATTTAGAACACATTTCTTTAGAGGCATCCGCAGGTTAATGCTGGTGTTTGTACGCTAGTGACTATGTTTGAGATGTTGAACTTCAAATGGAAATCTTCTACAAAAAATATACTAACACAAATATTACATTACACTATTTACATTTGTAACCATATAATAAAAAAGTTTAAACTAAAATAATAATGGCTTTAAAAATACATTACATAGATCCTCAGTGTCACTTTAACCTATCTATCACTTCAGTTCATATTTCTAGTGGTAGATTGCTTAAGTGTCACCACACAGGAAGGTTCATGATTAGTGGCCCTCTGAGGGTCAGGGCCCAGGGCAGTTTCCCCTTTTGCCCACTCAGTGTGTGATACCTGTAAACCATAAAACCTGCAAGTCTTTGCTTTCAAGTAAAAACTCAGATCAGGATTATTTTGTCTCAGACTGTCATTGTTTGTTAATTTAGTGTTCTCACTCCAGTGATTGTTAGGTCTGTCCCTAGTCTTACCAGTAACGTGAGCAGCATATGTAGTTCCAAAGCTGGCCCTTCTTTCCTCACCCATGTCATCATCGCTGTCGTTAAAATCATCCAGATTGCCAATGTCACTCTGTTTCATACTCATTAGACTGGCCAAACTCTGCATGTCCTCGTCTCTGTGGAGAGTAGAAAACACTAGATGTACAAGAATATCTGTGTCCAAAAATATTAACATTGGTCTGGCTTCAACTTGGCTGTTACATAGTAAGTTCTGAGATAAAGCCACAGTATACAGTGTGGAGGAATTACTGTTTTCAGTTTATTTTAGAATCATGTGTTGAGTACTTACGTGGCCTTCCCCTCTTTGAGAAAGATACAGGACAAGTTCAGTTTCAGTGTGGCTTCCACCACTTTTACAGACAGTGGTTTGAGCTTTAGTGTTACATCATACTGGGCCAGCGTGGCACTGGCATACTTCTTCATATTGACCTCAGCTGATGCCAACACCTTCCTGCGGCCTTTTGTCTCCTGTGAAATAAACCAAATGGACTGGAACTTTAAGTTTGAACACGAACAAATTCCTTCTCCCTGAGAATACATTCTCCATCTTAGTCTTCCAATTAAAAGTTGCAGTAAGTACATCAATTAAATGAAACCACAACTAAGAACAGAGCATAACTTACATTTTCAATGACAAAAGTCCAATCCTTGTCTTCAAACTCCTCAGCAGTAGGTTCCTGTTGAAGAACAAATAATTGCTTGATGTCTTAGCCATGCCACTGTCCATCCAGATAAACAGCTGAGCTATTTTCCATTTAAAATCAAAACAATCTATCAGCCACAACTGGAGCTACATCCATATTAATATGTTGTCATTTAATTTGAACAAGTGTTTCAGCTCTGTATCAGAAATAATCTCGGTTCATACTAACACGCCTGAAAACGTACATCACATGACCATCATGTACACTGTACACATGGCATACATGTGCTGGTATAAACAGGAAGCAGTTGGTTGCTTAGTTGGAGAAAATACAATGAATGAGGCAGCAATGAGGAAAAATAAGAATTTGCTTGCAATGCTTGTAATTCATTATCCATGCATTCACCACTGATTATTGAAGCCCTGGTCAAGACTGATAACCAAATCAGGAAGTGAACATGCATGTCTGCATCATTTTTCCCAATAGTCTTTGTTTTAAGGGCTAGAAAACTCTGGAGCAGTGTGACAGCAGGTGTGAATGTAACAACTGTGATGCATTTTAAAACTACAACATTTCAGTGTGGACTTAGCCAAAGTAACTTTACTTCATACCTTGAAGAGTGTGACAGTGATGTCTAAGCTCTCTGGAACCTGCCAAACCACCAGGCCTCTGTAGGGGTTCTTAATCCCTGGTTGCCAACTGTGGAGCTGACAAACAATATGAAAAAGGATTTAATCAAAGTGATCATCTGATTCAAAGTGTTTCCTAGGTTTCCTATGGACTGCCTTTTAGGATCAAAATCTAGAATTTATGTTTTAGTCATTTCTGCTCTAAGAGCAGGCATAGTTGGCTATCTTTATTGCTTCTAATCTTGACTTTACTACCTTGGTGCTGTGACGTCTGTTCCTCCTGATCCACACCACCCGCAGTTTGTCAGGTTGCCTGAAACATCAGAACACAAATCTAATTTTAATGCTTTTATCTTTCATCACTACCTACAGTTGGCCAGTGTGTTCTATAATAAAACATCAGTAGTTCTGTCTTTAGTGAGCAGAAATACAGAAATTTTGACATTTCTGAGTCAGTTATTTTCTACACTTATTGAAGCTGAATGTGCTAAAAAAAAAAAAACAGCATACTGCCATGCATTCTACTTTTTCTTCTTTTTTTTGATACTTCTTTTTTAATATTTTCAGCATAAAATGAAACAAGCCGACAATAATAAACTATCAAGAAAGACAACAACGAACAACATGGGGGCTTCTCAATTTGTATTGCTGTGATATATCATGTCCAGTGTTCTTAATTGTCTAATATATCTCATGTTCAGGTAGCGTCCTCTATTCCTTTGATATAGGTAGTCCATTTCTCCCATTTTCTGGGAAAGATGGTTCCTCTGGACCTCAGGCAGACCTTTTCCATCTTTTCTTTAACTATGTCCGTCCATTGATTGAGGCTTAAGGACTCAGTTTTATACCAGTTCTTTGTAACTTTTTTTTACAGGCCATTAGCAGTATTTTACATAGATACCAGTCTTTCTTTATAATCACATCATCTTTTAGAACACATACATACAAGACCTTAACATTATTAGGAATCTTATATCCCAAAATCTTTCTCAGATATGTATTTTCCCAGAAAGTTCCCAGAAAGATTTTTGGGCATGACCAGAAGATATGGCATCTTCATGACCAGAAGATTGGCATTCAAGTTTCTGCATTCAAGTTTCTGCACTGCCTCCAGCGCATTTAATATGGGGTGTAATGAAGAACCACCTCTTTGAACTTGTGGATGCTGTGCAATCCACATTGAACGCCAATCCTCCTGTGATATTTCTATGTTTAGTTCTTTTTCCCATTTTGCTTTCATGTATCCTGCATTGTTCCCATTCTGTTTCCGAAGAACCTGATATATTTTGGAAATTATTTTCTTGTTCTTCTTTTTATACACTTCGGTCAGAATATTTTCTGAATCCAGCATCACTGATTCCTAGTTTGAATTTGGGATCCAGGGCAGGTCAAATTAATAATTTGATGTCTCTCTCCATATTGTATTCTTTTACAATCTTGCCCCAAATATCCAGTGTTACGCCCCCTAATGTTGCTTGGATTTGCAAAATATCTATCTTGGCTTGTATGTCTTTCCATCTCGCCTCATATAGAGGGTAGCATGTACAAACCAGGAACCTCCCTTGAGCTGCATAAAAGTTGTTTCAGGTTAGGCAAGGACATTCCACTCTCCTCTTTTTGTAGCTGAGGCATCTTCTAGCTGACCCTTAGTTTCTTTCTGGCCCAAATAAATCTAGATATAAGTTTGTCCCAGTGTCTGAATTGTTTTTCTGGAATCATTTGTGGAATAGACTGAAAAAGGTATAACAGTGAACATACATTTGTTTTTATTATCTAAATTTGTGTCTCAAAATCCATCTGTCTTTATATTATTATTCATCTGATTATAATTCAAATGTTCTATTGAGATTTTTTGCCAATAGATATTTATTCAGATATTTAATTACTTTAGCATTGCATTTGATTTTGTATTTTTCTCTAATTTCTTGGCCTGGGGAATACTTTAATGTGAGAATTTATTTTATTTATTATTAAGTTTTTGTCATGTTTAATTTATAACCTGATGAGTCACAATAACATAGAACGCAAAGAACCCTGTGATATGTTCCCTTTTCCCTATATGGATTCCTTTTAAGTTGTCACTCTGATCATTGTGCCAGTGGTTCAACAAATATTGCAACAAGGTAGGGCTAAGGCAATGTCCTTGACCAGTCCCTTGTTGTAAGACAAATATATCAGTTAAATATCCATTAATTTTTATCCTCGCTGTAGATTCTTGGTAGAGACCTTGAATACATTGTTCTTTCTTTTCTTCTTTTCTTCTCTGCATGAAAGCTCACTAATACTGCTCTCAGTCCCTGTCTAGGAATCTGATCTATCATGTGTAAGATACATCTAACATTATCCTGAGCCTGCCTACCTGTTTTAAAACCTGACTGATCTTCATCAATCAAATCAGTCATAAAATTTTCAAATCTTTTAGAAATTATTAAAGTAAAAATCTTATAATCCACATTTACAATTGAAATAGGTCTATGGGATTCACAATGTTTTCACTCTATAACTGAGGGGGGCAGCTTACCCTCTGTCAGAGTTAGACTGAAAGAATTCAGAAGTAGCAGAGTTAATTCTTCCCCAAATGTTTTATAACACTCGCTGGGGAATCCATCACTACCTGGCATTTTGTTTGATTTTAATCTGCTAATTGCAGCACCTAGTTCCTTCTTAGTGATGTTAGAAATTAATTTTCTTTTCTTGTCCCATAGTGTGGCTGAATTTACTGGGCTGTTTTTGCTTTCTTCTATGCAGCGTTTAATATCTTTCTTAACTTCCTGTAATTCCTTGTTATTCAGCATACCCACATTTAATTTGTATGGTGTATTATTCTTTCTCCTGTTTAGATGGATGTTGAGGTAGATTATACTGTGATCAAGACAAATCAATTATCTCTGTCTTACATTCTGTGTGGCCCCTCTCTAATGGATAGAGTTCCCTCCATACATCAAACATCCCCAGTTCAGTTAGAGAAGTTTTGATATTTGGGTCCTGTTTCTCTTATTTTTAGTTGTGACCGGTTTAGCATTCAAAATCATGTTGAAATCCCCTGCGCATATTAGAATTCCTTCACTTTCCAAGGCTATGATCTCAAACAACAATTCCAGAAATGCTCTATTACAATTGGGTGGCACATAGACATTGATCAAAGCGACTACATTATCATCTATTTTCCCTTTTACTATTACATACCTCTCCTCTGTGTCATTTATTTCTTTAATGACTTCAAAATTGACAGAGTTGGAAATTAATATGGTGACTCCTCTCCTTGGACCCTTCTTAAAGGAGCTAAACAAGGTGTCTTGAAATCCAAACTTCCTCTGTTTATCATGTTCTTGCTGATATTTCTTGTAAATACATCACCTGCATTTTTTCTTTCTTCATTTTAGCCATTACTATTCCTCTTTTAATTGGATTATTTAAACCACTCACATTTAAGGATACTATCATCACATTGCTACACTGCATCACTTATAAAAACAGAGACAAAAGCAAACATCAGTGGGCTCACATTGCCAAAACTGGCATGCAACAGACAAAGCAAGTAAAACAGATGAACTTCCAAACTATGGAGGATCTTTTCGTCTCTATCCCGTTGGTGGATCTAGGGCATAACCTCTTACATAAAGAAGGGCCTAACTTAGTAATGACATTAGGACCTACAGTAAGGGTTTTAGTCAAACTAAATAAGTCCAACATTGAAACAGAAAAGAAAATTAAAACTGCAAGCAGTGTTGTAGATGTAGTGGCATGTAGATGTATTCAGGCCATGACAGTTAGCAAACATGTGAAGTTTGGAGCAGATTGAACAGTGCATGTGGGAGTTAAAACAACTTCCTGTTTAATGGCAAAGCATCGAAATTCGCCATGGCGCCACAGCAAGAGTGTCCCATGAAGACTCATAGTTTTCACAGTATAGCAGCATTATGATCTTAATGCTTGTCTGACCACATTTGAGGTGAATCAGATCAATCTACTTAGATAAAATACATAATTTCCTGTTGCCAATAAGTGGCACTATGATTATATCTGTATACTAGAATGTAGATGTGTTCAGGACAGGCCTGTTGTCAAACCTGTGAAATTTGGGGCAGATTAGACAAAGTATGTTTGAGTTATCAACTTCCTGCTTCATAGCAAGACATCAAAATTTGATGTGCTGCTGCGGCCACACCCATCGACGTCACGTAAAGCTTTTGATAACTTTAAATCACATAGGAATAAAGTGACCAAGTTTGAAGTTGATATGATAAAATCTGTAGGAGGAGTTCATTCAAATACAACGCCTCCAAATGATGAAAAATAAGCAAAATTTATGTAATAAAATCAAAATGGCCGACTTCCTGTTGGTTTTAGGTCATCACGTCAAGAGACTTTTTGGTACATCTAGGCATGTTACATGTGGTCTGAATTTCGTCCACCTAGGACAAACTAAGCCCAGTGGCATGGAAGTTTTGAAATTTTCCTGGGGGCACTATTGAGCCATTTTGCCACTCCCATTAACAAGATCCATGTAGATGTTTTCTTCTTCCATCTCATGGTTAGCTAATGATTTCTCCATTTCATCTTTCACCATGTTTTTGGTCTGAGTAACCCAAGTTTTCCTTCCCATTCCAACTTTCCTCTCGTCACATTGTAGTCAATATGGTTTCTGGCTCTATATATTCAAGTTTTCTGGGAGTTTTTACCCTTGACTATCGAGAGCTCTGACGCCACGCAGCCTGGTACTACAGCCATCCCAGAAACCAGATTGAGTTAAAATATCATTCAATTCAAATTCAATTGAAGTCAACTCAATTTTATTTATATAGTGCCGAATCACAATAAAAATCATCACAAGGCTCTTTTCATATAGAGCAGGTCTGTACCATACTCTTAATTAATATTTACAGAGAGAGACCCAACAAATCTCACCACGAGCAAGCACACAGTGGCAAGGAAAAACTTCCTTTTAAGAGGCAGAAACCTTGAGCAGAACCGGACTCAGGGTGGCAGCCATCTGCCTTGACCGGTTGGGTTGAGAGAGAGAGAGTGGAGAAGGGGGAGAGGGAGGGAGGTATAGAATAGCGACAGAAGTCATAATTTCTAATTATAACAGCAGGTGTGGAGTGGGGTTGTAGGAGCGGCAGGAGACTTGTCATCACAGATCAGACTCTAAAGCTCCAGTGGCAGAAATACCTGCAGAAAGTGACAGGAGAGAGAGACGGAAGAGCACAATACTACAGGAAAGGAAAGATATTGAGTTAGTAATATGTAATTTGGGATATGAATCCATACTGATGGAGAGAGAGAGAGAGAGAGAGAGAGAGAGAGAGAGCTCAGTGCATCATGGGAAATCTCCTGGGAGTCTAGGCCTATAGCAGCATATATATACATATATATACACACACAAATGCATGGACCAGTTTTTCTGCAGCCTTTTGAGACAGAAAGTGTCTGATTTTGGTAATATTACGCAGGTGAAAGAAGGCAGTCCTAGAAGTATGTTTTTATGTGTGAGTTAAAGGACATATCCTGGTCAAAGATAACTCCAAGATTCTTTACAGTGGAGCTGGTGGCCAAGGCAACGCCATCTAATGTAACTATGTCATTAGAAAATGTATTTCTGAGGTGTTCGGGACCAAGTAACAGTAACTTTGGTTTTGTCTGAGTTCAATACTAAAAAGTTGCTTGTCATCCAAGTCTTAATGCCTTAAGACATGCCTGAAGTTTAGCTAACTGATTGGTTTCATTAGGTTTTTTATTATTATTTAATTTTTGTAATACAGATAGAGTTGTGTATCATCTGCATAACAATGGATGTTTAGGGAGGATTCCTGATAATGTTGCCCAAAGGAAGCATATACAGCGTGAATAGAATTGGTCCAAGCACTGACCCTTGTGGAACTTTGTGTCTAACTTCTGTGTACATGGAGGAGTTGTCGTTAACATGTAAAAACTGAAGCCTATCAGGTAGATAGGACCAGTTTTAGTGCAGTTCCTTTAATGCCAATGAAGTGCTCCAGTCTGTAAAAGGATGCGATGGTCAATGGTATCAAAAGCAGCACTGAATCTAACAAGTACAGAAACAAGTCTGATGCAATTAGGAGATCATTTGTAACTTTTACGAGTGCTGTCTCTGTGCTATGATACATTCTAAATCCTGACTGAAAGTCTTCAAATAAACTATTATCCTGCAGATAGGTCTATAGTCAAGCGGCGGCTGTGGCTCAGGAGGTAGAGCAGTTGCCCACCAATCAGAAGGTCGGTGGTTCGATTCCTCCAGTCCGCGTGCCGAATTATCCTTGGACAAGATGCTGAACCCCAAAGATGTGTCATCGGTGTGTGTATGTGTTAGGAAGCACTAATGTATAGAACAAGTGCTGTATGTGTGTGAATGGGGTGAATGTGATCTGTAGTGTGAAGTGCTTTGAGTGGTCGAAAAGACTAGAAAAGTTTAGTTGGGAGAAGAGAAGAAGAGGTTTGATTACAGCTACTTTATATGAGCAGGAGAGGAGAAACGAGAGGCCATGGCTAGCAGTTCATCTTAAGTTAATAGCAGAGGATAACGTGAATTGGTGTAGAAGTGGCTAAAGAGTCGCACAGAATAAGAGAGTTGTGGGTGAATTAACAACTATTGTTACTGTGAATGTGCAGATTAAATTGGTGATAAGACACAGATGTAGTGTCAGTATGAGAAAAATTATCTAATCTGAGACAGACAGGAAGAAACACTAATCTGAAGACACTGGCAAACGGAAGTGACAAAACACACTTACATCAGAGAATGCTTTCTTTCTCTCACAGATGAGAAAGTACGGAATTGTACATTGACAAAGATTTCAGTAATTTTGTTAAACATGCGATGACACAACATGTGATGAAACAACAATGAAATCCAGCTGAGGCCACTGGAAAACTGAACAGAAGCCAGTCTGAAGCAAGTCTTTTATGGCTGCATCAAGCCATTATCACCACAGCAAAAAGTAAATAATCTTCTAATTTCATTGAATGGGGTCTGAGGAGAGCACAGGCACAAGTGATGATGGTTTGTGAAGAGCAACTGATGAAGCAAACAGCATGCACAGATACCATCTGTGTGATTTCAAAATACTGAATATTGAAAGATGCCTTGTCTTTCGGTCTGTGGTGGTGAGAAAGGTTATGAGAGAGAAGAGTGAGAGTGAGAGACAAAAATAGACGCCTGTCATGCTGAGCTTCACAGAGGCTTAACAGCAGTTCTCCACCTGCTGCTCTATTTATTATATATCATGTTTCAGTGTTGTTGCAACAGGCTGACCTACAAATATACAACTGTAGCTTTAGCTGCTGTGGTCTGTATATCAGTGATTTGCAGAGTGAAGATTCTCAAGACAGAACACGTCATACACATTACACATCAGACCTGGTGCCTGTAAATAACTGAGGTGTTTGTTTTCATCAGTTTAAAGTAGCAGGTGTTTTGCACATAACCATATGAGGGAATGCTCAATGGTGTGAAGGAGGTCATTGATCATACAACTTTTAAACAGACTGTTAAACTCTGATACGCCTCTGTACTCTGAGTGGAGAAGGTTTTTGCTCATCAGATCAGGGAGAATGCCGGTCTAGCTGATCCACATTTTAGAGATTCTTGTCATAGGCTGTTGAAAACACGAGTGTTCTGTTGGTGATATCACCCATACATCTCCATGCTCCCAGGCAACTCTGACAGCAGGACACCAGTCACTGTGG